>NC_092815.1:62929685-63293852 GCF_023375885.2 Dermacentor andersoni | reverse complement strand
TCCTGCGTCATAGGGCAAACTGCAAATTCTGAAGGACCGCATTTGAGCCGCACAATATGAACCACTGAGTCGAAAATATGCCCCTAGGAGAGCTCGGCCGAGCAACTCGCCTTCTAAACGAGCGCTCAACGCACTCAAACTTCGTAGTTTTTTCCCTTGTCCCCATAACGTCCCTTCTTTCTTCTTCCTCAGTGCAGGGTACTGGCGGAACTAAGTTCCCGTTAACCTCAGTGCCGTTTTCTCTCTTTCGCGCGAGTTACATACGACGACACGGCCATTTGCTGACGTACCACCGAGAGACACGGGAACAACCCGCCACTGTTGCTCAGACAGGAACTGCGGCCATAAGCGCCGAGTGTTCGCTAGTTTGAACCAATAGAGACCTTCATCTCCAATCTTTGGAGAAGAAAAAAAATATATCCAGCAGCTGCGTAGCCAGTTTATCTCGCCGAAAACAATATCCTCCTATTGATTTCGCGTACCGCTTTTTTCGTTCAGCCAACGCCCGAGCCAAGGAACAGGTCCTGCCTTTTCTACCGCCATGTCTCGGACAACAGCTGTAATTATTATTATTACCCGCACACTCACCTCAGTGGAAGAAGAAAATACCCAGTAGCCTCTGCTGCATATATCCCCTAATTAACCAAGACTTTCCCTATTGAACTGATGTAACGTGTCCGCCGAGACACCGAACGTTGGTTGATTACGCATTTGATCCTGTGATCAGAAATGCCCTCAGCCAATGCCTCCGAGATAGCAGGCATGTGCACGCTGCTTTATGACGTCATGCTGCTAGGACCGAAATTTCCATAGCAACGCCTAACGTGACGAAACCGGTGAGGTCAAAGTCACCGCGGCTGACTCGGGGTCAACCCCATTATACTATATGGCAGTCGGGCAAGGTAGCAGGACGTCATGGATCGAAATGCACCGGCCTTGTGCTATCCAGGAGGCGTTGATTCAACGCTGTCGTGATGGCTCTGTATGCTTCAATGAAGCAACCTGCACTGAATGGCAGTGGGAATTGTCACTGCTATGTGTCCCTACCGGTTCTTTTTAAAGGGTGCGAGGACCCAATAGTAGGCTATCCCGATAGAAGTGGTGTACGTCTGTACGTGAGCCTCAAGAAGGCTAGTGTAGTACCATACACACATGGATCTCTTATTATCACACAAATGGGAGAAAGAAGCTGTGCGATGCTTTTATAACGTCGTTATTAGGCGACTTTATGTATAGCGTACGTGTGCATGCCATGCTTCTTTACCGATTCATTACCTCTTTTGTCTTGTTGCTCACACACTCGCATAAAAAAAGGGCAACGACAACAAATAATGGCATAAGAAGAACGGAAAATTCGGCAAGTTAGTGGTTTTCCATAATGCTTAAAAACAGCGATACCGATTCAGGACGCAGAGAATTGGACACACACGGAGCTGGACTCACAGCTGCGTTTATTGGAAAAACACGATTGCTTTCTTAAGGCTTACATGAAGCGTGTGTGCTTGCTCAATGTCAATAAAAATAAAAGTACTTGTCACTCCCAAAACCCATTTCCTTCGAAGACAAGGCTACGGAAGGCTGACAAACAAAGCCACTACCTTTTCTCCATATGTGAAGTGCTTCCGCTACTTCTCTTGTACTGCTGTCAGTGCGAACGAACAGGATTTTTATGTCATCAAATAACGGTTTACACTCGCATTCGAAGCACTGCTTTGCTAGGTTTGTAGCATTCTTGCCTAAAAAGTTATCTGCTCCGATAGCCTCGCGATCTCCGATAGCTCCGGAGCCACCCTGACGTTGGTGAAGCGTGCTCGTCTCGGCCCCCCGACGCCCGGGTTCGATTCTCACTTAAACCGATAATGCACTTAATATTCTTCTCACTGGCATTTATTTATTTTGTTCGCAGGAGTCTGTCTGAGAAATTTCACGTCAATTCGAGTACTTTTGATGTGGTTTTTACTCTTTGCTGTCGACCATTTTTGGTACCATCATTACGGTGGCACCGCCGACCACGGCACCGCATTCTCGCCTAATGATGCTTACAATACTTCCGCATTAAAAATAGGGGCCAGATATTGTGTCAAAGTTCTGTTTTCAGTTCCTAATAAAGTTTGTAAGGGTGGAGCAGCATTCCCAGGAAAGAAAGAAGGAATGGGAAAGAACACAGGCAGTAACATGAACCATAGAAGAAAGCCGGTCCCCTGTAAGATTGTTGATGTCTACCAAATCCCTTTTGTCGCGCGGCCTTGCGAACATAGGGCTGACAGGCCGATGCAGTAATGTGAGGCTATCTTAGCCCCAGAATTCTTTAGACAAGAAATCTAGAAACCTGGCAAAGCACTGCTTCGAATGCGAGTGTAAACCGTTCCTTGATGACACAAATAATCTCGTTTGCTCACACTGACAGCAGTATACAAAAGAAGTGGCAGAAGCATTTTGCATAATGAGAAAAGGTACATTGTAAAAATGTTTACCCCCTTAAGGGTGTTTTTGTGTCGCACTGGTAACCTCATTACTGTTAGCGTCTTACAAAAAATCATAGTTGACAGCGGAGTTGAAAGCTATGTAATTATTCTGAGAGCCTTGGGCGCACATAATTACCGGACAAGAGAATCTCTCAAGGAAAGATATTAAACTCTCCTGTCAGATATTTCGGTGCGCCCAAGGCTGTCAGAATGATTTCGTAGTTTTAAACTATGTCTTTTGTCATCGCACGTCTAGTTAGAGCTCCGTTGTCGTCCTCTACAAACTTCTGTAAGGCCCTAGCCGTAAGTGTGTTACCAGCGCGACAAGAAAACACCATTAAGGGTGTAAACATATTTACAGTGCAGTGGCTGTCTTCGTAGCTTTATCTTCGAAGAAAATGGGATTGTTGAACAGGGATGAACAACGGCGTTAATCTCACCCACGACCACGAGGCAATGGTTGGGGAATGACAAATACTTTTATTTTTATTGGCATTGAGCATGCGCGCAAGCTCTACGTAAAGCTTCAAAAAGCAGTGGCGTCTTTCCAATAAACGCAGTCGTAATTCAGCGCCATGTGTGTACCATTCTCTTTTCTTTCTCCTGTGTTAGAAGCGCTGTTTTTAAACATTATGCGACTCATGGGGCCTGCTGTTTACACAGCTTTAATTAAAAATCCTCACCATTGCTCCATCCTTGTGAACAACAATCAAGACTTGTTAATAAAGCCTCCGGGCAGCTGGCTATTCTAGACAAAAAAAAAAAGAGATAGTCGCTGCAGGCGACTACTACAAAGCACCGCCTCAGAGAGAGAAGCGCTCGTTTGTTAGTTCTTTCTTTCTTTCTTTCTTTCTTTCTTTCTTTCCTTCTTTCCTTCTTTCTTTCTTTCTTTCTTTCTTTCTCCCTTTCTTTTTTTTTTCTTTCTTTCTTTGTGTCTCTGACCCTTTACATCCCTCATTTAGGCGGGCACTTTGCATTCTCTGTGTGTCCATTGTTCATATGTAGCGCTCACACTAACACACGCAAGAAAAAAGCGAAACCGATCACCCTCGGGATATCCCATCACGCGGAACGAGAAGCTATTATACAGGGTAAACTCGATGTGGCGGTTGTTGTTTGTGAAAGGGGTTGAGCGTGGATAAGTAAGCCATTGAAGCACGGGCTGTCGCGAAGACAGAAAAATAAACACCGTCGACTAAGAAATTCGAAAAACATAAACAAAACGAGAAAAATACGGAGGGCAAGAAAACATATCAAGGCAATAAAAAATCCCGTAAGGTACGCATCACCAACCAGACTCCTTGCGTCCGGCAGCAAGATATATCAGCAACTCGTGAGCGTTCAATAACAGCGTACACTGGCAGCACATATGTACGGTCGGCAACGCAAAACGTAAGAGAAATGTACCTTGAACAAAAGTTCGTAAGGAACTACATCACTCCACGCACTACAAGCAAATGACAGAATAACTGAAAAGAAAGAAGATAAGGTTCGCGCGTGTTTATCCAAATAAGCCCTCACAATGTCACACATTGAACGCATCTATGCATTACCGTCAATCATAGAGACTGCATAGGGTCGCTATTTACAAGAAAGGCAGAAGGCACTGTCACATTGTCCGAATCGCTGCCGCGCCTGCAGACTTCTCGGGTGTCGGTAAATCAGCGATAGAACCATTGTGTTTTCAGGTTGTCGAATAGGCAATATGAGGGTGTTACAGCCCCTTGTGTTTCTCTTCCTTGTTTTAGGAAAGGAGGGAGCACCAGCAGTGTACTAGAATAAAAACTAAACTCACTCCTTCTAATGAACTACCCATATACTTTCGTTCATCCATCCCACTGCTGCACCAGCGTCACCGTTACCCAACCCACATCCCATTTTTACTAAAGCTGTACCACCATATTTCAGTAGCACGCGCAGTCTACCGTTCTGGACCCAATAACTTTCCAAGCACCTGCTCTTGCATGTCACGACGTCGCACACTGCTGCAGCATAAACGATGTGATCTTTCTCTTCGAAAGCTGTCCACTGGCTCGCAAATGTTGGATTCTCCACGAGAATTCTCAAGGAAATCGCGGACCGTATTCCGCCTCCCGGCACGGCCACCGCTGCAGCAGAAGCAGACACGCCACACGAGTGGTGATGCGGCACCATCAAAATAGCCGCAGCCGGAGACTCGACGTGCTACGTATCGCCTCACAATGCACTTCGAAGCCGGCGGTTGCCTTCTCCTGACGATACGATATGAGTGGCGCTCATAGAGGGACGACCTCATCTTCTGCTTCTTCCTTTACTCGGCCAGCCGCCCTCTCTTTGAGGAAAGCATTATAATAAGCTTTCTTGTTGTTTTTGCGGCTAAGAAACGACGGCAGCTACAAGAAAGCTGCATTTTTGAAAAGAAAGAGAAGTGGCAACGATTATGAAATTGTGCTGTAAGAAAGAAGAAGCCGACGCGTACGTCCTCTCGCGGGCATCTTCAAATTCATCAAGTTATCCTTACGTGGTGCATCCATCAGTTAAAAAAAAAAAGACTTCGAATAAACAAAAACACAGAAACAAGACGTTGATGTTTCCCACTGACTACTCGGTTTAAGAAGGGTGTGCCATAAGCATTTCACGGCGAGCACTCAGTTGCCGTTACCGATAGGATAAAGAACGATTGTCGTTTACCAGACTCTGCAATTCCTCTATAATTATTGCACCGTCACCTCCACGCATCCTTGATTTCGGAAGTCACCCGGACACAACCTGCCGTGTCATTAAAGTGATTCCTATGCAGAAAAAATCAAATTAGTGCTTTCGTGGACCGTGACAAAAAAGTGCAGGCAACAATCTGACATTTTATCTATTCTTTTATTCAAATCCCCCCCCCCCCCCCTCCTTCTCGTTTTCTTTTTTGTCGTAGGCTGCGATGACCCCGTTTCTACGTTTCCCGTATCCTTCTCTACAACTTCGTTTCTCTCTTTTTTTATTCTGTGCAAATAAATGTAACAGAGAAAGGTAGCATTGATTCCGTATATATTCTTGGGCATTTGATCTTCGATAAAAAAAAGAAGAGATTGAACGAAAGTTCCTTTTCGAGCGAATGCGTCCGCGAGCGCACACAGCTTTCAAGTCACGCACGAGATACCGCAGGGATCGGATCTCCCTAATTATTCTTGAGCAAAACGACATGGCTGCGCGCTCTCCAAGTACTCCTTGTGTAACGAAGATACGGACATGCGAGCGAAGTCACTGCGTCGACGTCGCAGATGTCACTGGAAGCTACGGAAGGACTTAGTTTTTTTTTTCTTCACTTGCAAGCTTGCGAAGACGACGCGTTTAATTTGGGAACAAGCATAATACATTAGTCTGAATCGACTCCGAAAGCTTCAGTGACAGTGCGTCGAGACGTCGCTGACAGAGCGGACAAGCAGATTAGTGTAGCTGCAGAATACGCGTGAGGGCGCTCGATGACAGAGCGTTTACATGCTTCCACACGGCTCTAAGTCATTTCTGGTTTCGCTGTTCTTTGTTATACGCTTTACCTTCTCTCTACTTTAGGGGTTTCAAATTATTGCGTTTAAAAGATTAAAGGACTGCAGGTGCAAAAGCGGCATCATTAAAGAACGAACTTGGAAATATTCAATTCAAAACGTCATATGTCACGAGTGCCAGAACTCATGGCTCAGCGCAGCGGGATTCGGTATTTAAACCAGCACAACTTGAATTATTCCCATTATGTATCACATGAAAAACAGTCCTTGGGACGCGTTAGCCAGGCGTATCTTGGTGCGAAAAACCTTCCTGAATCATTTATCTCAAATCTGAGCGGTCATCTGTCTCGAAGTACTACTTTGGCCGCCGTGGCCGGGATTCGATCCCGTGACCTTTTGCTTTTAGCTGTAGACTATACTGTACCGAAGTCAACCTTACGTACCTCGCGCTCTAGAGCGCGCGTCATCTAACATTACATGATCGTCGACATCACTAATACCTACGGGCGTCAATTTCTTCCCACATAAGAAAGACGCGGTTTTCCAGCCACACTCACGTTTCCTCGAATCTTTTCTTTATTCTTATATTTACCTAAGCTGCCCTTGTAACGTCTATGATAAAGAATGAAATGTGCAGCTTCATTCTAGCTGATGGTAACAGCTTCATGAGACGCTTACTGCTGTTTTGCGAAGTTTAGAAGCTAAATTATTGGGGTTTTTTTGTGCCAAAACCGCTTTCAGATTATGAGGCACGCCGTTGTGGAGGACTGCGTAAATTTCGACCAGCTGGGGTTCTTTAACGTGCGCATAAATATATATGCACGGGTGCTTTCGCATTTCGCCCCCATCGAAATGCGGCCGGCGTGCCCGGGATTCGATCCCGAGGTCTCGTGCTCAGCAGCCCAACACCAGAAGTTTAGAAGCTAATGCATGGCCAAGCACATGAGAAGATCTGCAGCGAAGAAATGACATCAAGAGGCTTTCCTAACTAATTTAGCAGCCATGCATCATTCATTTCTTCTCCGCCTCCAATGTTTGCGTTATTCGCTTGTCAATCAATCTGTTACGTATTGAGGCGCAGTGATTCGACGTATTGGCCTAATCATAGGATCATTAACCACAATTGAAGCCACCGTCTCTCCTTCGTTATATTTTACCTTCTTCCACTTACGTTATCTGTATCTGAGCTTATGTCGGCGGGCAGGCATGCAGGGCTCCATTAGGGCTAGGTTTTCAATGAGGAGGAAGCCCACGCTCCTCTAATGACAACTGTCCAACCGTCCTTCCGCTAATGGATTCCTTCTCCCGGAAATCTTCGGGAGAGAGACACGACGCGTGTAAGCATTTGGCTCGCGAATGTTGGTTCCGAAGCACAGGCAAGTGTGAGAGTGTAAACTGCGTTGAAGAGGCACTGTGTGTCTGAAAGCGCAGATATGAGCGGAGGATAATAAATGCTTGAGTGTAATTCAAGTGATTCGCCAAGTAAAAGTACGGAGCGGTTCGTACATCGCTGCAGTTTGAAGATGAGAGAGTGAACGGCTATAAAGTGATGTCTTCGGGTTTAGTAATAGGTAGTGTGGCGACCTAATTTGCCCTCCGCATACACTGTGGAGCACACGTCGTACGACAGACGCAGTGGCATGGCGTCCACTGCTGTGAATGGCTATGCAAAATTAGGGTTGTGAGAGCGACAGGAACTGAGGAAAAAATGTTTTTTTTTTTGTGGTTTATATCCTCGTAATTAAGGAGGCGCCTGTTAGGTGCTGATAACTGTGCTTGCATGCCGCGGCCACACCTATATTCGGTACTGTTTGACTGCGTGCCGATTTGAATTCACGAGTATGTGGGGTGTTTGGTGGCATCACGGCACGTCAGAGAAGATGGAATGGTTTTAATGTCTGGCTAGTATAAATATGATTTTATTTTCGGTTCGTAAATCTATTCAGCTTCCGGTAGAGTTTCGCATATTAAATGAGGACGACGCCCAGCCTAGTTTGCGAGATGGTTTCCAGAGGATCACGGGGACGGTAGGATGTAAAGTTTTTAACTCGAGCTCGCGCCTTTTGGGCTCCATAATTGAGTTTCGTTGACAATCGCTTGATATTCAGCCGTGGTATATGTGCCCATCCGCGCGGTAATTCTTAGTTTTTGTTTTCTTTCCCTTATTTGGAAACGCGTCGGATATGTTTCTATACTCGGCTATGGAACAGCGAATGTCGTGATAGTACTTACCCAGATATGATGTTGTGTTTTCTTAAAATTTGAATCCACATGCATAATAAGGAAACGCTACTAAAAAAAAAAAAAAACGTTTCCCACGGGCATACGTCTATTTCCTTCTGCCGTGTTGCAAGTCTCATTATGTTTCTGTCTATTTGAAAACGCGTTCATACACAGCGACATGCTATGACTAGCAACACAGAACACGGCATCGTTGGCTAAAGTACGTCTTGGTCAAGTATGGTCTAAGATGGTCTTCGCAGACGAGGCGACCAGTGTGCTGCACGTGTACGTGTGCGTTCGCGTGTGTTTGTCAGAGAGAAAAGAGTGAGGGGAACCGAGGGGCTCGACTTTCTTGTCAGTTGCAACCCTAGGCACGAGCATTCAATGAAGCCCGTCAAAGCATGGGTATAATTAAAAGGCATTTTTGATTGAAATGTTGAATGTATTAGAAAAAGGGGAAATGAAAGTGGATGAAAAATAACCGGTCGTCATGGCCATCGAGGTCACTAGCTAACACACTCAGGGCAGGATATAGTACCAATACACGAATACATAACAAAATAGTAAGCGGGAGGTTGGCACCGCGCGAACCTAATGGTAAAACCCCGCGCTCGTATTGCGGAAGATGTGGAGTCTACTACCCTTCGGTGGCAAGTTTCCTTTGTGCTAATATTATTTAAGTTTTCCTTATAATTACTTCAGTTTAAGTAAGTAACAATTAACTTGACTTATGCTTTCTGTGACTTCATTGTCTGTTTCCTTCTATGTTTGTAATTGTGCGTATGTTGCGTGTGTGTAGGTTCTCGCGTGGTAGTATGCACTTGTGATGACGTAGAAATGGTCGCCCAAAGGAGATTTCCACTCGGCACAAATGAAGGTCAACGAAAAGATGCGAGACTAAACCTGCGTGATGTAGGCGCTAGAGTAGCAGCGCAGATTTAGAACGCTGATTAAAAGGTATGGGGAGCATAGGGATGTTTTTAATGGAAAGGTGGGGAGAAGAATGACGGAAAAGGATGTTGGGGGGATTAGGAGGTGCGTCTTCCAAGTGCCTGAAATAAAATGGTGCTTCTTTTCGACCGTGAACCAGGTGTACATCTATATCGCCACCGTTACCAAGAGGTGAACAAATGCCTGAATGGTACACCATAAGAGCAATCGTCGCGAATTTCTTTAAGCAACCGTCAACGCTTGCGTATGCGAGACTACCAAAATCTTTCTCCCGGTGCATACGGCTTCACCATTGAGGGAAACGACGCTGCTTGATGACCTCGGGGCGCCTCGTCTTTTTGGGAATTTCGCTCAGTCAGGCGGCATTTTACGGAGCACAAAGGAAAAAAACGTCAGCCGAGTCGCAAGGACAGAAAGTCGGCTTCACGCAGCATACTTGCCCAGTCCAGTGCGTTCACAAGAAAGGGCGCTCATCGGGCCTCACCCTGCTGCACATTTTATTGCGCATTTTGGTGATAGTTTGTGAAGGGACGCACTTTAGCTTGCGCGTTGTTCAGAAAATATGTCCGCTCTGTCAGCGTGAGTGTGCCCTCAGCAACGATTGAACGCGTAACGCGTGCACAAACAGACTGCATCCTCTCTGATGCAGTCAAGTCTTCTTGTGAAACACAAGGCAGTTTTACAGCGAAGCTGTATATGGCTAGCCGATTCGTCCGCCTGTCTGTCGGTCGCCTATGCACCGAATACTCCTCCGGCGCAACCCCATGCGCATGTGCGATGAGAGAGAGAGATATATATAAAGAGAAAGAAAGGCGCGCGATTAGCCAATGCCACCTAGATAGCGCAAGGCCTGTTTACTGCGATCCATGACGTCACGAAACAGGGCCCTAAATTCCCATTGACAAGGCTGGAGTGACGAAAGCGGTGACGTCAAAATCACTGTTGCCTACTCGGGATCATCCCCGTTATATTCTATGGCAGCCGGGCTAGGTAACATGACGTCATGGATCGGAGTGAAAAGGCCTTGTGCTATCTAGGTGGTGTTGGATTAGCTACGCCAGTAGTGACGTCGTTGCTCTCCGTCGCAGCCAAGCGCTGCGCAGCAGTTTCTCTCCGGCTCAGAAATGGCTAGGCCACGCGTCATACGTACTCCTTAGGAGTAGGCAGTTTTCGATCAGCAATACCGCGAGCAGAACCGAGGACGAGCTCGTCTACGCCGTGTCGATGCTGCAACCCGGCCGCAAGAACAGGCTCGTGCAGCCGAGCGCAATCAGCAACTGCGTACCGAGGATTCGGCAGTGTACCAAGCCGTTGTTGAATGAACCGTCGGGATTAGCCAAGTGATAAACACCGGGGCCGCATGTTTCAGCTTTTCTTGTTAGATAGTTCTTGGGCGCTGATTTTTGTATTCACGTGTTTCTGGTGTTGTTTGAGAAGGGGGCGTCACTATAATTGAGTGCAGTTTACCTCGCTCTGCGCAAATGTTTATTACAAGGGATATTCGTCACGTCCAGTGGCTCGTGCAGCGGGTTCCTTTAGATGGAGCAGAAGAACGCTGTAATTTCGTATGACGCAAGCAACCGTGTTTCCTTTGTTCAGTAACGATATCAACGTCTCAGATCTTAGTGGAAGAGAGGGGATTAAACTTCTATTGAAGTTATTGCGTTTACAATTAAAGGCGACGTTTTGTGCTCTGCTCACATTTTTCCTTCCGGTAGATTACTGCACAGAGAAGAAAAAAACAGCGAGCTGAACACAAGTAAAATATAATTTTTACTTAGTCATAATTCATTCAAGCAAATTGTTTAAGTGATAGTGTGCGCTAGAACCAAGATGCAATATAGAATGAATGTTCGAAGGGCACATTGCAAGCTGAATT
The DNA here is from genome assembly GCF_023375885.2 of Dermacentor andersoni. Classification (NCBI taxonomy): domain Eukaryota; kingdom Metazoa; phylum Arthropoda; class Arachnida; order Ixodida; family Ixodidae; genus Dermacentor; species Dermacentor andersoni. Next base: position 63,282,858 of record NC_092815.1, on the reverse strand, counting down.
GTAGAGTGATCAACTTGAAAATGCTTAGGCGAGGGATTCGATCTTCATTATTTCACTGGCAACTACAATTGCATTCGTTGATGATGTCAAATCGATGCACGTACTCCGCTGGGCGGTCGGTTGGGCTGGATGGGTATGGCATCGCAATGAATATGTCTGCAACATGGAACGTGTAAACAGCTCCCTTTTCGGTACGGGCACATCCACATTGATATCATGGACAACGACAACAGGGGTAGTGTCATCGCCGCTAATCCACGCAAAGTGAGTAGCCATGAACCTTACGGGACTATGAGTCATTTAATTTTTTGCTTCCTTATGGGGGTGTGAGCCATTGGTGGTGACAGTTTTTGACATGCGGTTTTGTATGTTGTATGCGTGATTAGATAGATTTTAAGCCCTGTTGGCTTCGCGTTGCTGAGTGCTTGTAGCCTCTGCCTTACGGCGCTATGAGCCATGGCATTTTTTGCTTGTTTACGGTAGCATGAATACTTACGGGGGTATGAGCCATTGATGACGATAGTATTGTTCACGGAGAACAATAACGCACGGAACCCTAGCGATGTAAAAAGCGCTCTGGGCCTTCCCCAAAGAGTCATTAGGGAACCTCTTAAAATAGGAGGAGATGCAGGTAACGGGCCGCCACTCGCAAGAACAATTATCTTGGCTCTGATCGAAAGGAAACCAAAAGTTTATAACAAACACGCCACAGTACCTTGCAACACTGTACGATGGTGGGAAATACGAAAACAGTTATAGCGAAAGTGTCAAGAATGTCTCCGGGCGACAAACAGATCAAAATAAACGACAAGGCTGCAAAGGCCTTGCGTTAGAGGATCAAAAACCACTTTCAGATTACACTGCCAATACATTCACGCTTTCTCTGATTCTGCCTTGTCCTAGACACAGTTTGCGCAAGGTAAAGGTAACAAAATGTTGTTCGCGCGTTCATGGTGTGGCCGAGCTGTTTGTTCACTGCGCAGACCATTTGGAGTACGCAACACTTGGCGCTGGGCGATCAGTGTCTTCAGTGCGTTTACGACCTGTGCCAGCTTCGCTTCGGCAATGTCCTCTAGTAATCTTTCTTTTCTCCGTCGCTTGGAACAATCATTAGGTTGCGTGGCTTCCCTTGCGATCAACCGGCCTGTAATTGGGCTAAGAGTGTTTCACAGACCTGGTGCTCGTATGTTGTGCATAGAGTGTTAAATCTACAAGAGACGAAGGCGGTTGACAACATGCGCCACTCCGCAGGTTTTGGTGCCTGCAATGAGCTGTGAGAAGAAGAAAAATTGTGTTGTCGGAAAGGTCAAGGGGGGCAAGATGCTCTCGTCATGGCACATCTGACGCAGAGGACTGATTATTTATGACAAACATATTTACAGTCTTGCTCAAGCTCAAAAACAATAACAGCAACAGCTTTGCGTAAGAACGAACAGCCGCTACTTCTGAATTGCCATCCTCTACCGTCGTACCTTTTTTTTCAATTTCATATCTAGAAACTGTTGCACGCACTTTCCCCTTTAATATTTTAATGAAGTCAGCCAGATATAGCTGGCCTCCTCCTCCTCCCTATTTGTCAAAAAAGAAAAAAAAAGAATAGTGAACTTTCTCATGGTATTGATGCAGTGCAAAAGGATGACAATATATGCTTGGACAACATTATTTGCCAGATATCTATAGTGTATGGTGAGAACATCTCCCGGTTTACCATGCCGATGCCAATATTTCTGTTTATTTATTATTTTATACAGATAACTATCACGTTTATCAACGCAATTATACAAAAAAGCACAGTACCTGAATGGTACCAGAATATATAAGTGCCCATGTACATACAAAGTATTTAGTGCCAGACATCAGCTTGTGTGTGGCTTACGCTATTTGAATACGTTACATGTTTAATTGCTCACTTGTTTCCAATAAGTAATTTGAAAAAAAATAATTAAAAGCGTCACCAAAGAAATAAAGGCAGCAAAAATAGAACAATGACTGGCAACAGTGACTATGGGCAAATTGGTATCAGTCGAGAGCGAATGTCACTACAGAAAAAAGAAAATATTATTAAGAAAAAATAAGATAGATGTCAGGACTTGTGGGGAGGTCGGTGCTGGCTACAGAGATTAAAGACTTAATTTTGCATCCCATTTTTCATTTCCACGTCCCAACAATACTACTGCTCAAACTTCCATGATTTTAAACTGTCATGTCCGATAATTTTGGAATATGTATGGAAATCTGATTAAGAAATTTAGCAAGCAGGTGTGGTGTTCTCACAGAATTTACTTTGTAGCTATGGCAGCATTTATGCGATATTCACACAGCACTCTAGACTTTAAAAATGAGACACTTACGTGGTGAGTTGGGCCCATAATTTTGATAATAAAGGTGTAAATTAGAGCAATCAAGATATTAAAAAAATTATGCAGATCCCACGCACTGTGGGAATTGATGTAAGTGAAGCTTTTCGTGCTGGATGCTTTGATTGACCATAATTAGCAGTGATATTAACGGCCATATACAGCTTTGCTCTAGTAACGACGACGTTGTGGAGGGTCTGGTGGATTGATTGTTTTTTTTTTTTTTTTTGAAAAGCGCATCGCGAACTTTCGCATTCGCTTAATCTCGTCGCTATATATTGTATAGCGACGTTGTATTGCCGAAAAACGGCCCATCTGTATGTAATGGACAGTGTAGTAAAGAAGATTCTCATAAATCTAGAGAACACTGTGCAAGATGTGGCTTGAGGGACATTTTAGGCTGCTTCGACATCGAGCTTCATTCATCTTTAAGAACGGGAAAAGCCTTCGCAATGAGCACACTTCATGGTTAAGGCGAACAAGTCAAGGGCACGAGCGACTGGTGATAAAACGATTTCCGGGCAATAGGCATCTAGGAAGTTGGGTGGTCATAAGCTGCGATTCACATCCAACACACTTCCGTCTCTACGGCGCTGTTGCAAATATTGATAAAGAGAAATGTTAGTGCTGGAAGACGCACTGACGCTATGGTCCAAAGTGTTATCGTTAGCGGTATCCGTAAGGTCCGCATCGGCCTTGAAGAAAGCACATATGTGGTTCAGTCGTTCTGAAAGGAGCAAAGACATATATTGTTGTTTTATCCAGGATAAAATTGAAGGCTGGGGTTTCGCGTACCTACCGCACGATCTGCATTTGAGACACACAGTATTGTGGTATTCCGAAATAATGACGACTACCTGGAGCTCTTTAACGCGCACCAATAAAGTGATGTAGTTGCACATTCTACAAACAATGGAACAAACCTTTGCTGCACCAAAAGCGTTCCTGATAAATCGAGCCCATCACTACTGCGTTTTTACGCAGAAAGATATTTGGGGATGCATATGCTTAGAGGAGGGGCGCAACAGAGGTCCGTACTACTCAATGTTTCATTTATCAGAAAGACCGATGTCGAGAAAGTAGCTTCACGATTCTTACTTTCCTTTCTTTTTTTTTGCGTAACTTGACACAGTGGCCGGCTTTCAGAAAGCTAGTTCCTGGCTAATGTAGATGCAGCAATACGGATGCAGTCCGTAAGAACTTGTTTGCCCAAGTTCGTATCTTTGCTGCATCAGTTATGTTGCGCATTGTTTGCGCTACAGAGTTCACACGGTAATGCACTGGTTGATACAAAGAGATGATAACAGAAGTAAAAGTGAGACAAAAGTGCTACGAGATGCTTACAAGGTCCGGTACTTTCTGACACGTGGTGTGGGCTGGGAGAACCCAGGGTTCGAGAAAAGAAAAACCACGTAGCGGTATAAATAGCGCCACCTCCTCTCCGGCACAACACCAGGCTAACAATCCACTAACAGCGAGGTCGCTCGGTTAACGATCTCTTGAATGGTGCAGAAACGCATACACCGTACGAGTACGCTAGCGTCATATTAGGAATCGGGGGGAATAGGGATAGTCGCAAAGCGTAACATGTCTTTGTCGAGATAAATGAACGGCATCTGCTCCAGGCTAAGCCTGATGAAAAAGAATTCGACGTAATGAGGGATAACGAATATGCAGTGCACATACTGGCAACGTAGTTTACCGGGTCACTGCGCTGCAGAAAGAAGCCTTGTTGATGCACTGGACCACGAGATGGCCCTTTGGCTGTATGATACATAGGTCTTCCACTATTCCTAATCTCTTTGTGAATGTCTGTATGACCCTTTTTTTCTCTCTTTCTCTCTCTTTGTGTCATTTTCCGGAAACCGTGTGCATGAATTTCCATGTTGTTTATACGTCATTACTGGAAAAGTTGAAGCGCGTGCAAACTTAGCGAAGACTCGGCCTCATGCGACGTACTTGCAAAATATAAATTTTGAGGTGTTACGTGGCAAAACAATGACACGATTATGAGGCATGCTGTAAGGGGAGGGGGCGGGGTTCCGACTTAATCTTGACCACCTCAGGCTCTTTGCCGTACCCCCTAATGCACGGTATACGTGTGTTTATTGTATTTCTCCCATTTCGAAATGCGGCCGCCGAAACTAGGATTCCTTCCCACGCCCTCGGTTTTACCAGTGCAACGGTAAAGCCACTACGCCACACGCCACAGACCAGGATGGGTCATGACGTGATTTGCTTCCGCTAACGGAACGTTTCTGCAGCTGACGTATGAAGAAGACTTGTCACCTTTAATTGTGCTTATGGTATCGGAACGCGGAGGTGAAATGAAGCATTCTTTGGTTTGCACTTCTATTGTTCTCGAGGCCCAACTGTGCCCCGCAGTATTGTTGAATCGATATGTCTACACACGCAATCGTCATGGAATTAAGCGCAGTAACTCTAGAGTGCGTCCTCTGGTAAATTTTAAGGCACCCCTTAGTTTGCAGGCAGACGTTTTAATAACACGCGGTGAAGGGTGAGAAGTGCGTGTGCAAATGTGGTGGCTTTCACGGGCGTGCATTTAGCTGCACCATGACATGTAGCACGCACCAGAGGTCAAGCGCTAGCACTATCACGATACATTCACTGGCAAACGTAGATGGTCCTCAGATTTTACGGCGAATAACTATAAGTACTCAACCACTTAAAACAACGTCAAGTTATGACGAATGTTCAACAATGTTCTTTATATGGCATATCTGCATTGTCGTCGAATCAGTCGCCAGTTTCTCATAAAATAGAAAATATTTTGCAGTTGTATTGCGGGGAATCATCATCATATCGCCCATCGACAAAGCTATAGCACTCAGCGTGTCAAGGAAAGACAAGATATTGTTCGAGTTTCCAAAAACACCATTTCTTTCTTTGACAGGCCCTCTTCTGGCTATACAAGCAAATCTGAGTGGTAGCAGTCTGAAGTATTCGCTCAATTTTCAAGGCCTTTCTTTTGTAGCAGTATGTAGAGTACAGTGCGCTCAAATTGATCTTGAGCTTACAACCGAGAACATAAGTTCCACGAAGGCCGGCTTGTGTCTTGCGTAATGTTTTAAAATCTAAGACCAGCAGGTTACAGCTCGAGGTAACAATGATTGAGCTTGGTTTACCGTCCCACTTCATTCGGCGCAGCAATAAAGCACTACAGGACGACCAAGGACGGCACTCGTGGCTATAACAGAGGTATCTTCTGATATTTTTATTTTCCTTTCACAAACAATATCCAGCTGAGGGTATCTCTCGTTCAAAGGCGCCGAGTTGAAGAGTATAGAAGTTGCAGCAGCAGCAGTAGCTACTTAAGCTTCAGTCTCAAAGCTTGGCCAATAAGAAAAACAAAGCAACAAGGGACATTAAGCGCTCGAAGCGTTCTCTTGCTTGACATAGAACAAATCGTATTGGACCACGTCTCGGCGACATATCAGAGGTACGACCATCAGACACGTGCGCCGCGCCGGAGGGGGTCTCTGTTCCGTGTTCCGTGCAAACAGTCCTCAGAACTTCGCAGAGTCAGACACACTGCGAGTGTCAGGTAGATGACGTTCGCAATATGCCCGAGGCGGTTAGTCAGTTCCTTAAGTTTATTGTTTCGAAGCGTTTAAGGAATACCTCCTTTTAGTTCTCCTATTTCATTTGTCTTTTTCCTTGAGTGCAGAGAATTTACAAAAGAAATAATAAAGAGAGGGGAAACAGAGAACACTGGATGTGAGAGAAGGCGATAAAAAGAACCGTGCATGGCTTCTGCCCTTCTTTTTTTTATCTGATAATCTTGCTGAAAGTCATGCTGATAGTCTTGTTGATACTCTTGCTGAAACTAAATCTAAAGCATGACAAATAAGACCCTTCGAAATCTATACGACGCATCTTTCACTGCCCCAACAGAATACTTCAACCGCTGTTGGGAAACAGATTCTATCCCCTCACAATGGAATCATGCACATATAATATTCATATTTAATCATGGTAAGCGACTACAGCTCGAGAACTTACACCTGATCTCTCTGACCTTGTGCGTAGGAAAACTCATGGAGCACGTCATACGTAACCACCTCCACAATATTGTGGAGGACAGCAACCTATTCTGAACTCCAAAATTGGCTTTCGTCCTAAAGTTTCCATGCAAGACGTCAGGCTTCAGCTTAAACATCAAGTTCTGAACCACATATACAAGAATGGTACCCGGGCTGTCCTGGGCCTTGACCTCACAAAGGCCTTTGACAACGTAACGCATCATCCTATACTGGAGAATCTGCAGTACCTGGGTGTAGGCCAGAGGACCTACAACTACATCAAATATATCCTCAACCGCCGCACAGCGGAACTAAGAATAGGGAACTACAATTTGACAAGATCCCTCTCGGAAGTCAAGGCACACCACAGGGATCAGTCTTGTCCCCCTTCCTCTTTAATTTAGCAATGATCCGATTAGCAGAACAACCTAATCAGATTCCAGATCTAAATCACAGTCTGTAATGCGACGACATCACCCTGTGGGCGGTTAAAGGTAGCGATGAAGATATAGAAACCACGCTACAACAAGCTGTAGACACAGTTGAAAAGTACGTGACCGCCAAAGGCCTCACCTGCTCCCCGCAAAAATCAGGACTCTTCCTACTCAGAGCCCCTACAAACCGCAAATCCGATACTGCACCACCGCCCACAGAAATCACTGTGCAAGCCAGAGGAGGCGCGATCCCGGTGGTGACCACCATCCATGTACTCGGCCTCTTCATGCAAGCTCACGGGCGCAACGGCAATACAATTCATAAACTAGAAGCGTGCGTTCAACAGACGATGCGACTAATCTCAAGAATTGCCAACCGACACTCTGGTATGAAAGAAGCCAACCTCATAAGGTTGGTACAAGCCTTCGTGCTCAGCCGCATCACTTATCATCACGCCGTACCTCTGCCTCAAAGCGGCTGACAAAGAGAAAATAGAAGGAATTATGCGGAAGGCCTATAAACAGGCTCTTGGGCTACCTATAAGAACGGCCAACGCTAAATTGCTAGCCCTAGGCGTGCACAACACCCTCGAGGAACTTGTGTAAAGGAACCTTATATTTCAATACGAAAGGCTATAGCTCAGAGTGCCGCCGAGCGCAACATCCTCCAGAATTTCGGCATCAACTACGAGTCCATGCAAAGCCCTAAAGTAGACATTCCTCACGATCAGAGGCGCCATCTCAAAATTAATCCACTCCCTAAAAACATGCACCCCGAATTCCACCAGCAAAGGAGGGCCGAGCGGTCCAAAGCCCTACATCAGAAATTCCACGCCTTCAAAGGCGTAGTCTATGTCGACGCAGCAGAATACATAGAACGCAACTGTATGTCCCTCGCAGTGGTGGGCACCTCAGGTCAAATACGCGCTCGGGGTTCAATCCGCACCAGAAGCACTGAAACAGCGGAAGAGGCGGGTGTCGCTCTGGCAATGGCCTCCCCACATGGTCATTGCATTATTAGCGATTCCAGAGAAGCAGTAAACAATTTTGCGAAAGGTCAGGCCTCGGCTCCCGTAAAACGCATACTAGACACCAACCAACATCCACGACCAATCCAGATCATTTGGGCACCATCGCACTCCTCCCTAGCCGGCAACGATGCCGCCCACACCACCGATCGAGGACTCGCCAACCGAGGACCCAGGCGGCTCACGCTAGGGTCAGAAAGGGATCGCATGGTCAGTTGCCAGGAAATAACTCAGCACTACAGGTTAGCCAGGCCAGTGTACCCACCCGCGCACAAATCGCTTAACAAGTGACAAGAAGTAGCTTAGAGGCGACTTCAGACGAACACCTACCCCAACCCCATAGCCTATCACTACTACTACCCGGACCGATACCCTAATACATGTAGGTATTCTAACAAAAAAAGCGGATCTGTTCCATATTATTTTGTCGTGCCCGGCGGAAGATTACACAAATCACGAAATAAGTAATACTGAGCTGTGGGAGGCCGTGTTGTTCGGCTCCGACTCTGACCTGCAGGCCAAGGTCATCAAGAGAACTGAATAAGCCGCCCGGACCTAGGGGCTCGTGGCTGCCTAACAACAAGGTCACCCGTCAATACCTGGTTTTTAGATAACGTATTTACTCCCTATTCTATCTGATAATAAGAAATTGTAGTAAATTACAAATTACTTTTGTGAGTCAATGCACAAAACGACGTTTTGTTAGGAGAGTAACTGAAATGTCACTGTCTTTCTCCGTAAAGTTCGCGAATTAATATCACGAAAGTTGTGTCATCCTGAGAATTGGTTCCAAGTTGACCCGCCTAACGAACTCCACGGCTAGAATTTCTTAATTGCAATATTGCAACATTGGCTGTAAGAAAATTAGTCAAGACTTATAGTGTTATTTTGTTAATTAGACAATTAAGCATTCCATTTTTTGGGTGCAAGTAATGTCCACCGCTTCGGGTAGACCAGCTAATGAACTAGAATTGTGCTATCTGCAACAGGCAACCTTCAAAAATGTTGAATGTGTTCACTGAAACACCCTGTATATGAACTCTTTAAAGAGAAAATGAGGAAGCGTATTCCTATTACGTAATATATTGTAAGATTACTCGGTACCGTTTCCTAGTTAATGTTAGAGTTGGTAAAGTTAGAGTTCGTAAAGCAAGATATACTTAGCTTTACTTCACGCAGTTATCGCTCTGCGCACCGTAACACTCACTGCTTTCCAAAAACTAAGGAAATGAAGTCACTCGTTACGTTCAAAATGACCCGTTTCTACTGCGCTGCTTGTTAGAATAAGAAAAACGGAACAAGAATAAGCAAGAGAAGAGACAAAAGTAGTGGCCAGAATACTAACTTATCGACGTGCAAGGGAAGAAAGAAAGACTGTCTTTCTGTCTGAATGCAATTTTCTTTTGCGACGTATCTGCTGCTATTATTGCAGGCGAGCAATTTCTTCTCAGTACGCATGCACGAAGAACATATCTTGTTTGACGAAGTGACAACACGAAGATGAAAAATGATAAACATGAAAAGGCGGGCGCAAATTTTTGTTCCCGAACGCATCACATTTTTGTCACATTTTAGTTTCGTACCGCTCCTCTCTCTCCCATAAAGCTTTTTTATCTTCATCGCTTTTGGAGTCACATATTCCTAAGTGCCAAACGTGACCGGAATGGCACCATTTGTGTGTGCGCGTGCTGTGAATGGTAACATCGTCGTCGTCGTCGTCCTCCTCCTCCTCCTCCTCCTCATCATCATCATAATCGTCGTCGTCGTCGTCGTCATCATCAACAACAACAACAACAACCTATATTAAGTCCACTGCAAGACGAAGACCTCTCCCTCCGATCTCCAATTACCCCTACGCTGCGCCAACCAATTCCAACTTGCGCCTGCGAATTTCTTAATTTCATCATCCCACCTCGTCTTTTGCCGTCTTCGACGCTATGTTTATATGTAGTGCCGTCCGGTAAGACACTACATTTATATGTAGTGATTGTTTGTATGTATGTAGTGAGATTGTTTGCTTAGACTTAATTTTTATTGTTCCCTAACAAAATTTGCAACGTGCATCCCTCAGTTTTTTTCTATATCTCTGTGCTCTTTCTAAAGCTGTTGGGGCCGCAAAAGCTCAATGAAACCTGGTCTCTTTCAGTAAAAACAAAGCGAAAATGCTGAGAAGCCAACACCGAAAAGTGCATTTAACTTGATTTACTCCCCCGTTGGTGAGTATGCAGCACGGTTCTTTACGACGACCTTATATGTAGTAAGACAGAAAACCACCTTCGGTATTCCTCTTCTATTTCTAAAGATTGAGTGCACACAATAGCAATTTTGATTATGGCCTCCATAAATCCTGCCGCACTTGATTCAGAAGCGCCAGTTTGGTGTCAGTAAAGCTTTTACGGTTTTCTAACTGCTTCAATAAAAAAAGTCAGCGTACCCTTCATGCAGTCATCTGTCATTTTCCTATTGCTTGTTTGCTTTGTTCTCTTTATATTGTTCCTCGGTCTACCTGATTTGATACCGCCATAGACGGAAAGAGTGACCGGCTCTACTGATAAGAAAATCCAGTTTTTTTTTTTGCAACAGCAATAGAAGCGTCTTTTGCAACACAGCGCACCGTTCTTAAACTTGAAGTCATGAGAACAGTGGCAATGATGTGCTCGTACAGACATAACTTGAGTGTCCTTCGACAGGTAGTTAAATAGATTGCAGGCGAGACATCTATCTAACGTGCCTGTGCCGAGCGCACTGCCACGCGCTCTTTCAAAAACGAGGAAGCAAACACAAAGAAAAATGACAACATATTGACCGAACACTTTTTGATGACCACATACGGGGTTCGACAATACTTCTACTGCCTGCAGGCACAGACGAAGGACGACATCACGTTCGTTGCTCGACTGCTGCGCTATTGTGCGCACGACCGCGTTAGTGTCGGATGTGTGACGCACTAGAGCTGACAGGCCGGAAATGAGTTCTGTCTTTTGTACGTGAAAGCGGAAACTACAAGTGAGCAACAGGCACCTCGAACCAGGAAAGGGAGGACGGGGAGGAAATACGATAAACACGCGCCAATCAACTCCACTACAGAAGGCGACGTCGCAGTAGTGTGCCCAGAGCCTTTGTTTCTCTACTGGTGGATATTCGGAAACTATGCCAGCGCCCTATGTATTCCCGCCCTGATTGGTGGTATCCTTTGAAATCGCAGCATCCGGTGCTTACTACATGCCTACGCGACGTGGAAAAAAAGAAAAGATTGTGAAATTCAGGGCATTGCACGAGAACTCATATATGTGATAGATGAATATGTCTTTTTTGCGAAACTTTGCTTAGACCATGTTCAGCTACCATTGTTTTACGCTCAACGCCTTCGACAGGCATGAGTAGTCAACACGATTTATGATGAAACAGCTGAAGATGAATGCCGCAGCGCAGTTGGAGTCGTTGGCTCGTCATCACGACGTTGACTACTGTCGGAAAGCCCTACATAGTAAAGGTATCAAGAATCATCAGCGGCAAACCAACCCATTTCAGAGAGAGATACAAATTTCGTAAAGAGTTCTTAGGTCCTGAATTAGTTTGCTGTTGTGATTGGACTCGAGAAACTAGACATATACACCATAAGGACAGGACCTTGGCGCTGTTATTAACTTGTAAAGCGATAGTTTTATTTGCTTCTTGCCCTCACTTTACGGTTTTCACGTAGGTTTCTGTCTTATCGTTTGTGTGACCCTCAGGGTGACCCTATCATGCGCAAATATGCATATATATAATCAAACTACATTTCCAATGGTTGGTTTCGAACCCAGTTCCTGCAGCACATAAGCCCCATGTTCTAACCCTTAGGCAACGAACGCATGCCTGGAAAAGCGGAATAAAATCAATTTCAAGTCTCCCTCGTGCAAGGAAGCGCTCTGAGACCCTTGGCGCGTTACGCAGATCGCATAACGGCACTCATAAAATGGTACCGCACGCATCTTATAGCTGGCGATGAAGATAAAAATTACGGGACGCGTTCATCGCCGAGATCCACTGCGCGTCTCTCATCGTACAGTCTGGGACGCTGTGGTCAAGTGTGTTGTGGTTCAACAGGTTTTCATACTGAATAAACGTTCAAATTTCTGTGTAATATTTGCTGTGGTTATTGAGGGAAACATTTACTTGTCGTAAAGACGCTTTCTTGCCTATCAGGCTCCTGAAAGTTTCGCGTGCACCGGGTGGTGGGATCGCACACAGACACGCACGCATGCGCAAGTCGCACATAAAGCGCATTAGTTTTTATTGAAATGTCATTTAAAACCGAATTCATCGCGATCGTGTACAGAGAATAACTCTCATGTTATTTCCCTTTATGTTCGTTCCTTATATACTCGTTTAGAGCGCACGTCAGCACGTTTCCTATGTATTATGTATTACTATATATCACAGACAAGCGTTAGACTTCATCTTACCACTTTATCCTAATATCCTTGAACACCGCCCTAGAGTACAGAAAAGCCGTCAAGTCATTTAATGAAAGCCATCAGCATAAACGTCGGCACGTTCATCAGCAGCTCCTTGCCCGCCTATCGGCGGTGTTTTCTCGCCAGGGGAAAACGACTGCCAAGGAGAGTTTGAGCTAGCATTTCAGAGAGCGAGGAAAGTGTGCAGGGGGTGAGGGGGAGGAAGGGTACTAGTTGGAAATATAGAGTTCTTTAGACAGGAGCTGGAAACTGCGTTTTATGAAACCTGCAGTATTGACAGTGGCAGCGTCGGCAAGGACACTTTGATGAACAATTTCCCCAAGTCCGTTATCCTCACGCTCCATGCTACGCTACTGCTGGAACTGGCGATCACTTCACTGATCGGCCGTCATCACGTTAAGGAGAAATGCGTCAACGCTTAGGAGACCTCGAAACTCCCGAAGTAGGGGGCGATAGCTGAGTGTTGATGAACGGAAGGGTATCAGAGCTCTACCTCCAGCTCCGCCTAAACGTAGTAGTGAAGGCGCTCGGCGCGACAACCAGGAAGTCCAGTGAAGAACCCAGCCAGACTTTAGTGCAGTGAAAATAATCCCCATTGTGAGCGGCTGAGGTTTATAGTCGACATAAGCCAAGTTTCGCACGGAGCTTATGAACACATTTGCATGAGGCTGTATTCTGTTGTCTTTTGTCATTTGTTATATGCAGTGCAATTTATTAGATCAAGAATGAGTTATCTTGACTACTCTTTTTTATCTGCAAGACTGATCGATCGGTTGGTTTGCAGCAAGAAAGTGATTACGTCCACGCCAAACTACATAGCGCTTGCTTTTAGTCTGTGCCGGGTGTAGCTCACCAGTGAGTTGGTGTCAGCCACTGGTGCCGCACCCACAAGAAATATTACACAAAGGTAATTGCCTGTTTTTACCGCATTCTGTATTCAAAGCCATCCTTATACAAAACTATTGATTACCATGTGCTAACTTCTCTAGCATTATGGGTAAGCCAGAATTTACGTCCATCATCATCGTCGTCACTGTCACTTCCTTGCAGGGCGTCTGTTGCAAACTACAGATGCTGCGAAAAATATTTTGTAAAGCCTCTTTATGAAAACAAAGAGTAAATCATTGTGAAAGGTGAGCTTTCCTAAAAAAAGTCACCGAATTAAAATATATAGCAGCTGTACGTACTAAGGGTACCGCTCAGGTAGGGTATGATGCTCTAATGCTTTTCAAGATATACAGAATTTGATTATATCTCTACAAGCTTCACACTTATAGAGTCACAAATACGGTTTACTAACCTTTTAGATATCTGTGTTTACGGCCTATACTGTAAAGCAGAGAAAATAATAATTGAAAGAAACTTTTTTTTGTAAAATACTCCCAACCGGTGCCGTGCATGTACTGAAACATCCGATACTAATTTAAGTATATATTTCATGCGCCTAATTTCGCATGTAACTGTACAGTGCTGGGAACGGACACCCTGCACTATAAAGGTAGCATTGGTTTCGCGCTCTAAAGCTTTATCCGCAACATAGAGAGGCCCAGGCAGCGACGAGACGACTTCGTAACAAGTAACGAAACGTTTAATTACATCGCTACGTACGGAGAGGTGAGTTCGACAAGCTTTTCGTCGGTAAGCGATAAGCAAGCCCAAGCCCCAGTGCGCAGCCTGTTAAGTCTCTTTGTGAACTCAAAGGGCTTTTTCTTTTTTTTTAGCTGTACCATATTGTTAAAATTGCTTGTGGCAAAAAGCACAATTTTAACCCTTGATCTAAATTACTCCATGAAGCGGCCATTGCTTTTAAAAAAAATCAAAATGCTTAATTAAATAATTAACCTAATTGTGCTAATTAACTGTTGAGTTCATTACTTTACCGCACATATTTCAATCTACGAACTGTGGCTGTGTATAAGGCATAATGCCTTGGAACGAATTCTGATGGTTGCACCGGTGTTAGATTAAACGAGCAATCCAGACGCAGTGTATTTTTTTAACACAATACAGCTTTTAAATGCATTAGCATTTCTATGCTTAGCCAGTGCGATAAGCCATCCGTCCGTCTTTCCATCCGTCCGTCCACACGTAATACGGTCGCTTTCAATATAGGGCCCGTCGCAGCGTACGAATTCACCTTTGTGCTGCCTCTCGCTTCAACGCGAAATAAGCGGCGAGAACAGAGCAGTAACGAAGCTATCAGCACTCTCTGCACTCTACGCCCCCATCGCAGATCACTCTAAAGGTAAGGGGCCACGCTTCTCGCTTCAACGCGAGACTGTCTTCATCGCAGGTCGCTTTCAAGACAGCGCCCGCGCTTCCGTGCCATATACGGCCACTGCCGGAATGTGGTTTATCATGGTTCACAATGGTTCGGCGCGGATGGACAAGGCACGATAGAAAGCGATAACAGCTTATAATGATCGCAACGACATCAGTGCACCTGGCACGGCCAGCTGCAGTAGTTAGCTTGCGTCATCGATTCACCTTGCTCCGCCGTCCTCAGCAGTTGATGTCGCAGCGCTGTCGTTTGTACTGTTCAGATCAAGTTTCGTAATACTGATAATGACACCGGGCTACATGGAGATGAGCCAATGGCGCAATGCGTACTCTCTTAAAACAGTTGCACCCTTTGGGGTGTATATTTGTCCCCACAACAACAATCGTCATCTGCCTTGCTTGCGCTTCCTTTCTTGAAAACGCTGCGCTCTCTATTTTCCTTTCGAGAATGCTGCCATGCTAATAACACGCATGTCATTCGTAATTTGGAAGTACCTGGCTCACACCTTTAAAGAAAGGAAATGCGGGCAAGACAGATGAGTATTGTTGTGGGGCAAGGTGCGCCCCAAAGTGTGCGATTTTTTAAAGATTGTACGTATACTTAGACAACACCGAGAGGAGTTTTATTTATTTATTCATTTCAAATACCTTGCAGGCCTTATTTGGGCATTGTGTAAGGGGGGTTACAAAATCAATGGCATAGAAAATAGATTGAGCAGCCCTCTGAAGTCTGTTACAAAAGATACGTCCCAATGCAGGGCTCTTCAACATTACCAGAAAGATCAAAACATGAAAAAAAAAAAAACTGAAGTAATAAAATGCCACAAAGGCACAGTTCAATGAAAACACACGAGTAAAATTAACATAAAATTTCTGCGTGACTTCTTTATAAAAAGGCTATAAATGCTGCGAACGTGGTGGCATTGCAGACAACTTCCAAGGTGAGGCGGAAATGCCTTGCCGCTAATAACGTGAGCTTCGGAAGACCAAGCAACAAAATTTATTTACTCTTTAATGGTGCCTTAGGCGCCGTTGCTTAAGTGGCGAAATTGAAGGCAGTTACATTTTAATGTGCCCTCATTTTTTTGCGAATGCTGAACGTCGAAACTACGTCGAGATATTTCAACGGTAAATGCAGGCACTATCGGAACCGAGTGCCGCGGGAGCGCAGAGAGTGCGACCACGTTATCACATGAAGCCAAAATGCCCCGTGACAAGCGCGAGGAAGTTGGAAACCGAATGTCTCGGCCAGTCGCGGCAGCTACTGATACGGCATGTTTCGCCTGGCAGGCGTGTACGGCTGTGCGTTGGGTCAGGGTTTGCAGCGCAATCCAATCATTCAAACTTAACCCCCCCCCCCTCTCTACGGGGCATTTGCGTCTGACATGGATCGGGACGTCTCAGTGTCGATAGTGCATTGAGTTTTGGAATGTGATGTCGAATATCTCGAATTAGGTGGGATATTCAAGATTTTTAAAATATGGGTGTACATGCAAATGTCACCGCCTCAAAATTCGCCATTTAGACAGCTGCCAGCAAGCACTAATAAAAAAGTATGTGTAGTCTCAAAAAATGCTGTATATTATTTTTTATGCTTTTCACTTTCTTGTCCCTTTTGGTGATGTATTGCTAGTCAAAAAATATTTGTATTTTTTCTCCTTTTCATCTTTTTTCTGCAAGTTGGGTTAATTTTGTTTGACGCCTTGCTAGTACAAGATAATGGTCGGTAGTATTGGGAATCCAAGTGTGCGTTCTGAGTGCGAGCGTTCCTACACGTGTTGAAAGAAACGCGGTTTGAGTCAGTAGACGATGTAAATGGAGCAGATTTTATCTGTAGGATGTGTGAGCTAGAATCGCGACTAGAGTGTCTAGAGCAGAAGAAGGAGTAGCTAGCTAAGCAGGTTGGGAAGCTAGAAGAGGAACTCAATGATGAGCGGAAGCAGAGGAAAATCGTAGAAGAAATGCTAACAAACTTAGAAATGAAGCTGAGGATGGCCCTCTCGAGAACAGGTAAGGAAGATGAAACCGCCACGCAAGAAAGCAGTGACTAGACACGTCAGTGATGGTTACGAAGTGGCTACCACTAAGGACCTGGTGACGGCAAATGACAACAAAACGAAGGGTGAGGCTGAGACAAAAAGGGAGGGGACGGGGGAGGGAATTCGGCCTCAGGTACAGCTTTCGGTGGCGAGGTGTAGGAACAGCGTCGAGTCGTATTTGTTGGGGATTCAAACATGCGTAAGGTAGCACCAGCGATAATAGCCCAGGTAGGCGCGCTTCCGGGAAACCGATTAGGGAGGTGATAGCGAAAGGCAACTTTAAGAGACGCATGTGGAACACAATGGACGCCAGGCACCTAGTGATAATAATGGGTGGAGTGATTGACGCACTGCAAGTACGAGACGCAGGGATTGCGAGACAAATAGCCAAAGGGGTCGCCGACCTCCGGAAAGTTTCAAAGGAAGTGCAAACAGCAGTGTACACGGCGCCAGATGTTGACAGGCAAAGTTATCGAATTGAAAGGGCGGTGCTTGCAGTGAACAGGAACATTGGAACGTTAGATAAGGCAATAAATTGTAGTCATTAACATCAACCGAGAAGTGCACTAAGCAGACCGCGAAGGCGCTTTTGTGCGTGACGGAATGCAGCGAGAATGTAGCAACACCAGGTGGATGTCGATTCGTGGCACGGGCAGTAGCTTTTTCTTTTTTGGTAGGCCTCAGGCAATCAAGAAGGTAAATTAAGTATAGAATGCAGTGCCATAGCAGCACGAGCAAAGTTAGATCACAAACAGTTAAGAGGCACATGAAGGATAAGCATAGGAAAGGTAAAATTTCTTGCATAAAGATGCAGGGTAGTCGCAAGCTGGAACAATGGCTCGAAATTCAAGCGCAGCTGCACCACGAAGCAATTAGTTTCTATGCTTTGACCAAAACGTATGTACAAGATTGGTATCAGCCGCCTGTTAGTGCTAATTTTGTACCGGAGAGGTGTAACAGAATGACGGGGTCAATAAAAGGCGGAGGCGTAGGTCAGCTAATTAGGCGAAGTATGAAGTGTCAAAGGGTAAAAAAGGCATGTAAGGAGCATTGACGGATTAGCATCACACGGGGAGAAAAAAAGGAAGGGTATGGAATAGCTTACCTAGGGAAAGGTAGTGATGGCAGGGATAGAAATAAAGAATTGATTCATTGCATAGAAGAGGTATCAATCAGTTCAAGAAGTTAGGCCAGCTGGTATTAGTAGGAGATATGAATGCGCACGTGCAGGATTTAGATGGATATACTGATTACAGCGGTTCTCTAGTACTGTATCTGTGCGATGAACAGAATTTTATAGCAGTTAACGGGGAGAATAAGTGTCATGGACAAGAAATCCGGCAATGTAAAAACAGGCAGTCGTGTATCGACTAAGCCTTAGTCTAAGAAACGGCCTCCGAAGGACTAGACAAAATGACGATGGATGAGCATGAAACAGATAGCCTTTGTAGCGAATATAAACATTTAATACTGACGTTTGAGAGATATACTAGCACAAAACACGAACGAATAGCATAAGAGTTTTCAAATGTGAATAAAAAACAAATAACAAAGATTGCAAAAAAAAAAATCTAGAGAAGAGGCGCTTCCTACAACAGTCTGGGAATAGAAGGAACTGGGAGACGTTATGCAGCAGGAAATAAGACAGACATGGAAAAAAAAACGTTTAATTTTCTTGTCCCATTCCGCAAGTCGTGGAGCAAGGAAATCAAGTAAAGTGTAGAAGAGCGCAAGCAGTCGTCTGGGGATCACCGAGTAGCCAAAAAGTAAGGAGAACATGCAGAAGAGGTGCTCCTTAGATGTAGTGAATACCAAGAAAATAACAGGGTGGCGGATCAGCTTGTACAAGAAAAAAATTAAATGCAAAAGTTAACGTTGAGTGCATAACATTCGCAAAAGAGACAAGAGAGAGAGAGAGAGATTTATTTACGTAAAGGCACAGAGGTTGGCCCGAAAGAGACAAGGACGTACCTAAAAGATTATGAAGCCATGTAAGAGCACCCGAAGTTCCAAGTAAAAATTCGCAAATGCCAATAAAGGACGAAAACATCCACGTGTTGGAAGGAGATGATGCGCTGAGGTACATTAGGGACGTTTCTGGGGATAAGTTCGACACGAAAGAAAGCCTAGTTCCAACTCAAACAGATCAAGCAAGAACAGAGAAGCGCGAGATCAAAATTTAGCATATAGCCCTTTTACTGGAGAAAACAAGAAACTTTCCTGAATAACACTGATGCAGGACCTGAAGAATTCCCAATACAGCTGATAAAGAACCTCGGTTGAAAGAGTAAGGCATTGCTGACTACTGCATAGAGCAAGTGATCAAAACGAATAAAATTCCGGTTGGATAGCGTGAAAGCAAGATGAACCTCATCCACAAAGGCACAGATGATAAGGATAAGACGAGCTCGTGCAGGCCAGCTACAGTAACGTCGGTAATATATAGAGTGGCAATGCAAGCCATAAAATTAGAGCTGTCGAAGTGGGTGGAGAAACATGATGTACTGGGGGAACTACAGAATGGGTTCAGACCGCGGAGGTGCTTAGAGAATAATATGTTCGTCCGAAATCAATGCATATAGATTTCAGTAGCTCAAAATAGACATTTACGGATAGCATTTCTGGTTATTAAGGGGGCCTTAGGCAGGGCATTGGTATGGGATATTCTCAAGCATGACATAGATGACGATTTCGTAGAGCTACGGAGGGAGATATACTGAAACAACCGAGTACAAATTGTATGGGAAGGTTGAAAATTAAATGAAGTGGTGGAAAATCATGAAGGCTGGAAGCAAGGATGGGCTTTAACTCCATTGTTGTTCACGCTTTATATTAAGGGCATGTATACACGACTGTGAAACAGTGAATTAGTGCTTGATCCATCCTACATGCGTTATGTGCAAAGGTTCACACAGAAGATGCTTGCACTGATGTATGCAGACGACATAGTGCTACAAGCGGACAATGCAAGGTATATACAGACTTGCGTATAACTGTGACAACGCAGCGACAAATTTCGGCCTTAAGTTTAGAAGAGAGAAATAGGGAGTAATAATCTTTAATGAGGGGACGGATTCCATCAATCAATAAATCAATTCAACAAGTGATACTCATAGCCGAGCAACATAAATACATCGGCGTGTACGTAAACGAAGGAAAGCCTTACTCAAGCACCGAAATAGGTAATCTGAAAATGAAGGGGATGCGGAATGCAGCAGTAACGAAACATGGAGCACTTGAGGCCACAGTAATTATGAGGTGGTACATGGAATCTGAAAAGGAGTAATGGTGCCAGTGCTAACGTTCGTAAATGCCATTCTATGGTTAAAATCAAATATTGTTGTGTTTGGAAGTTAACTAAAGATCGGCAGGCCGGCTGGCTTTGAGAGCCCGCGGTAAAACTACAAATGAGGCAGTCCAGGCTGACGTGGCTTTAGACTCTTTAGAAGCCACAGAAGCACACAGTAAAATTAGTTTTGAAGAAGGTCTCTGGGACATGGATGAAAATTATTGGGCAGCTAAATTGTACATGTGTCTGTATTTGAAAAGCGTGGACACAGAAGGGAGAAACAGGTCAAGAACGTTGACAGTCAAGTACAGGGTAATGGAAAGTGTAACTATACAGAAAGAAGTATTCACAAAGAAAGTGAAGGAAACAGATACTGTGAATTGGTTGCAAATGGATAGGAAGAAGATCATGGAGATTTACTAGAATGGGAAGAAAGAAATCAGAAGGGAAAAATCTATACAATGACATAAAGGGCAGTGTCTTGCTATTTGAGGCTCGAGCTGGTTGCCTAAGGACGAAAATATACTGGAGCAAATATTCGCGACAAGATAAAGCATATGTCTGCTGCAGGAAAGTTCCGAAGACCGCTCAGCGCACCGTAAAGGAATGCGACAGTACGTATTCACCCAGTGAGACCCGTAGGTAACGCGGACCTTACAGAAGCGTTTGGAGTTAAAATTGACGGAAGCATAATCAGTCAGCAACAAAGATAAGCGAAGCACGTTTACAGTATTTGTGAAAAAAAGCAGCGAAGATGTTGATACGACTGGATCCATTACAAGCTGTTGGAATCGCACCGCTGGCCCGAGTTGTTGGGGTCTCGGTGCTGACGCCCGTTATTGCCAATGGGTCGCAAGCCCCAAGGGTAGAGTTGGCCTGGCGGCCTGGGGCACTGGAAGCATCCGAAGGTCCCGGCAAAGCATGAGAAGACTGGTAACAGAACAACTTGTTTATTCTAACATAGCAAAAGAGCGGCCGGTCAGGTCGACCGAATTGGAGAGACGGGAGAGCACGTAACTCAACAGTACAAATCGGAGCCTCTCTCCTGGCGTCCGGGGGCAGCTGCTCTTATACCCTCGGCGTCGCGGTCCAAAAGAGAAGGTCACGGGATGAAGGTCACGGGATGAAGGTCACGGGACGGCGGAGCATGACCCCACGATGGCGCGAACTGTCGAGCCGAGAGACCTGCTGAACCGAGTGTAGTGACGCATCGCCAACCCTCACCCACACGACGGCGCGAACAGTTGAGCCGAGAGACGTCCAGGCTCCTCATTCGGGGAACTCCGCTCCCCGGCTGCCGCGCTTTGACAAGCGAGGGCACACACACACACACGCACACACGAAGACACGTGGCACTGAAACACGCCTGGACACGCTTGGCGGGTAGGCGTTGCGGCGGCGTCGGACGGGCCAAAATGTCGGCCGCTTTGAACAAAGCCCCGGCGTCCGTTGCATCCGCGCCGGCATTACCGCGCGTTGTAGGCGAAACGTAACAGACCGCCCCGCCGGGGGAAGGAGATCCCGAAGGTCAGGGGACTGCATCCGCTGTCCGGAGGGATGTCGCTCGATGATGCTCATAACCGAAGTTGGGCGTCCTTGGGCGTTTCTTGAGCGCAGCGCACAGAGAAGGCCTCGTTCTCACGTTCAGGTGCACACAGGACACTGCAAAGTGACTTCGGGAGAGTTGACATTTTTGTTCTCGTTTCCGGCAAGCGTTAGAACCACGCCAAAAGTCAACCGCTCAGTCAGCAAGCACGGCACAACCCTCACTAAGCCCTGCCAGGCTCTTTCCCCTTTTTTACTGCTGCCTAGTTCCTTACAGTAGTTTAGCAGCACTCAGAACGCGTCCACAAATCGAAAAATTGCACTAGAAAGCACATCATCACTTTGAAACACTACACAAAAGCAATAGGTTAAAAATCCTGCCTCAGGAAGAAAAACATCAGTAACAAGCAATTTTGAGGCTGATTCCCACGTTAGGGGCTTCGACTTAAGCCATCGGCGTTACCGTTGAGACTCCCCTTTTTGTAACGCACCTCAAAGGAATATTGTTGCAAAGCGAGGCTCCAGCGCAGGAGGCGGCCATTTTTGGGAGAGATGGTCTGCAGCCATTGGAGAGGGCAGTGATCCGTCTCAATGATAAACCTCGAGCCAGCTAGGTAACATGACAATTTCTGAACGGCCCACACGATACACGCACACTCTTTCTCGGTGGCGCTATACGCCTGCTCACGACTGGTCAGCTTACGACTAGCATACACTACTTCTCCATTTTCCCGTTGGCACAGTACAACGCCCATGCCTCGCTCACTAGCATCACACTGAACAACGAACCCTTTTGTGTAGTCGGGCGATCGTAGCACAGGCTGGCTTGTTAGGGCGCTCTTTAGGGCGCTAAAAGCTCTTTCCTTCGTCTCATCCCAGACGACTGTTTGCGGCTCTGTCTTTCTTGGAGCATCCGTCAAGGGAGCCGCGATATCAGAGTACCTGGGGATGTACCTCTGATAGTAGCCGGCGACACCTAAGAACGACCGAATATCGGTCTTCGTGCGCGGTTGCGGGAAGTCTCGCACAGCGGCCACCTTTATTTCAGAGGGGCGGCGACGACCCCGACCAATCACGTGTCCGAGGTAGACAACCTCGGCCTGTGCTAACTGGCACTTGGGAGCCTTGACTGTCAAGCCCGCATCGCGCAGGCGGGTTAGCACTGCCCGCAAGTGCGCCATATGCTCAGGCCAGGATGCGGAGAATATCGCTACGTCGTCTAGATACGGTAAAGCGAATTCTTGCTGTCCCCGCAACACTTTATCCATGAGGCTTGAAAAGCAGTATGGCGCGTTCTTCAAACCAAAACTCAAAACTTTAGGACGGAATGTCCCCATTGGTGAAATGAACGCCGCATACCTACTAGCCTCTTCTGTAAGTGGAACCTGCCAATAACCCCTGACAAGATCTAGGGTGGAAATAAACTGAGCGCTACTCACTCTCTCAAGGCGCTCCTCGATGTTAGGGATCGGATAAATTTGATCCTTAGTGATGGAATTAAGCCTGCGGTAGTAGACGCAAGGACGAGGTTCCTTGCCCGGTACCTCAACTAAAATCAAAGGGGAGGTATAATCACTCTCACCCGCTTCAATAACACCGAGCTGTAGCATTTTCTTTACCTCAGCCTCCATAATATCGCTCTGGCGGGGTGACACCCGGTACGCCTTGGATCGTACTGGCTCTGGGGAGGTAAGTTCTATGTCATGAGTAAGGACAGAAGTCCTACCAGGCCTCTCAGAGAACAGACCTTGAAACTCTTGTAAGAGCTGGTGTAGTTCTGTTTTCTGCTCAGGCGACAGCGATGCTTTACTTATTAAGTCACTAATGACTTGATCGGCGTCTTTCCTGTTTGTCACTGAGCCTAGTCCCGGAAGCTCGACCTGAAGCTCTTCGGGCACGTTTACCATCATGCACACCACTGCTTCCCGTTGCTTATAGGGTTTGAGCAGATTACAGTGGTAAACTTGCTGTGCTTTCCGCTTTCCTGGCAGACTCACCACGTAGTTAACGTCCGACAGTTTTTGAACAATCCGTGCTGGGCCCTCCCACTGCACGTCGAGTTTGTTCTTTAGCGATGTGCGCAATATCATGACCTCATCGCCCACCTCAAAACGACGGGCCCTGGCTGTCCGATCATAATAAACCTTGGTCCTCT
Source organism: Dermacentor andersoni (assembly GCF_023375885.2). Taxonomy (NCBI): domain Eukaryota; kingdom Metazoa; phylum Arthropoda; class Arachnida; order Ixodida; family Ixodidae; genus Dermacentor; species Dermacentor andersoni. The sequence continues at coordinate 63,259,228 of NC_092815.1, read as the reverse complement.
GCTGGGCCTCTGCCATTGCTTCACCTGACAACTCCTGTGCCCTTCTTAAGCGTTCGAGGAGCTTAAGCACGTACTCTACCACGACTGGGTCGTCGCCCCTGCCTTCCCATGATTCTCGAAGCATGCGAAGCGGAGATCGCAGCGAGCGACCGTACACCAGCTCAGCTGGCGAGAACCCCGTAGCCGCATGCGGTGCGGTTCTTAAAGCAAACATCACTCCAGGCAGACACAGCTCCCAGTCAGTTTGATGTTCAAAACACAATGCTCTCAACACGCGCTTCATGACGGAGTGGAGCTTCTCAACGGAATTCGACTGGGGGTGGTGCACTGAGCTGTGTAACAGCCTTACCCCGCACCTTTCGAGAAAGGCTGTCGTCAAAGCGCTAGTAAACACTGTACCCTGATCTGACTGGATTTCTGCAGGAAAACCAACTCGCGCAAATATGGACAGTAGTGCATTGACTATCTCAACTGAGCTGAGTTCTTTAAGCGGCACTGCTTCAGGGAACTTTGTCGCTGGGCAGATCACAGTCAAAATGTGTCGGTACCCCGTGGCTGTTACCGGCAGAGGTCCCACTGTATCAATAACGAGCCGTCTAAAAGGCTCCGTAATGATAGGTACCAACTTCAACGGCGCCCTCGATTTGTCCCCTGGCTTGCCCACCCGCTGACAGGTGTCGCATGTCTTCACAAAGTGGTCTGCGTCCCGAAAACACCCTGGCCAATAGTACTCCTGCAAGAGACGGTCCTTAGTTTTCTTAACTCCTAGGTGTCCGGACCACGAACCCCCATGCGACAAGCGCAACAGATCCTGACGATAGCATTGAGGCACGATCAGCTGATCGAACTCCACTCCTCTGCGGTCTAGATACTTCCGGTACAGGACCCCACCTCTTTCCACAAAGCGAGCATTTTTCTTGGCGATACCTTCCTTGATAATGCAGCGTATGTTTTCTAGGCTGCCATCCTTCTTTTGCTCGGCTATCAAAGCCGAGCGGCTGACTTTTAGCAACCTGTTAAGTCCGTCTGACGTAGGCGCGATGAGCAAATCTGGAGACGGCTCTTCTAACTTTCCCGTGTCGGGAATTTCCTCTCCAGTATCTGCTGCCTTTAACGCTACAGGCTCAATTTTATTCTGTTCGGGCGTGCTCTGAATACCAGCTTGCTGCGCCTCTGACCCTTTCTCATCGTTCAACAACGTCGGCCCCGCAACTACCGCCTTTGCAGCGAGCTCCCGAACCTTCGATCTGGTTAAGGCCTGAACGCTAGCCTCACCAAACAAAAGCCCCTTCTCGCGCAGGAGGTGATCGGACCTGTTCGAAAATAGGTGCGGGTACTGGGGGGGCAGCATAGATGACACTGCGGCCTCCGTCTCAAGTGCTCCGAAAGGTCCTTCAATAAGCACTTTTCCTACCGGCAGACACACGCTATGAGCTTCCACTGCTTGCTTGATCCATGCGCACTCGCCCGTGAACATATCGGGTTCTACGTAAGAGGGGTGAACTACATCCATTGTAGCTGCGGAATCGCGAAGCACTCGGCACTCTTTCCCGTTCACGAGGAGGTCTCGCATGTAAGGCTCGAGAAGCTTCATGTTCTCGTCAGTGCTGCATATAGACAAAAACACGACTTGTGTTTTTGTTTCTGGACACTGCGCCGAAAAGTGACCCGGCTTCTGGCACGTATAACAAACGCGCGCTTGCCTCATCTCGAACCGCTTTCTGCGTTCGGCTTCGGTTGCCGCCGTCTCCTTACGTTCGGTCGGACTGCTTTCACTCGCATCCGCACTACGTGTGTCCCCCTTTGCTCTCATGGGCGTGAACTTTGGCCTCTCAAACTTGGAGCCAAATTCACCCTTTTGACCGTCCTTAGCTCCACGAGCCCGACGCGTCACAAACTCCTCGGCTAACTCAGCGGCTCTAGCCACCGTACTAACGTCTGGCCTATCCAAGACCCAGTACCGCACGTTCTCAGGTAACCGACTATAAAACTGTTCTAGCCCGAAACACTGCAGAACTTTCTCGTGGTCACCAAACGCTTTCTCTTCTTTGAGCCACTCCTGCATGTTTGACATAAGCCTGTACGCAAACTCTGTATATGACTCACTTCTGCCTTTCTCATTTTCCCGAAACTTCCGACGGAACGCCTCCGCTGACAGCCGGTACTTTTTTAGCAGACTCGATTTCACTTTGTCGAAATCCTCTGCCTCCTCTCTCTCCAAGCGAGCGACTACGTCGGCCGCCTCGCCGGGTAGCAAAGTGAGCAAGCGCTGTGGCCACGTTTCCCGAGAGAACCCCTGCTTCTCGCACGTTCGCTCAAAGTTAACCAGGAACAAACCAATGTCCTCTCCAAGCTTAAACGGCCGCATCAGGTCAGTCATTTTGAACAATACTCGTTCTCCTGCACCGTGTGCCTGACTTCCATTACGAGCGCGTTCCATCTCTAACTCGAGACGCTTCATTTCCAAAGCGTGTTGACGGTCGCGCTCTCTTTCTTTCTCTTGTTGCTCTTTACGTTCGCGCTCATCTTTCTCTTTCTGTTCTTTAAGTTCGCGCTCCTGTTTCTCTTTTTGTTCTTTAAGTTCGCGCTCCTGTTTCTCTTTTTGCGCCTCCCTCTCCTCAATGGTCTCAAGGCATTCCGACAGCTCGTCATCCTCAGCTTCTAACTCAAGAATAGCCCTTAGCAGTTCTGGTTTTCTGAGTTTGTCTGAGACATCCAGACCCAACTCTCTCGCAAGCTCCAGCAATTTCGGTTTGCGCAACGACTTCAAATCCATGGCTGCTCTGAATGCTGCTTTCTCTACTGCCTACTATTGTCTTGCCGCAAACTAACCCGGCAGCAACGACAACCACAATTACCAGCTCTGTTTCTAACACTAACAAAAGCCTGGCAAAACTCAGAAGAAGAAAGTCCCGCACTCACCAAACCTCGCAGCCAAGAATTCAGCGCAGTCGTTCCGCTGCAGGCAACCAGTCATCACACAGGGCTCGTTGCGCTGCTCCCGGATGGTCGTTGTGCTGCTCAGCATACAGTCAACCGCATCTCTTCGCTGCTGGCCTCCGTTGTCGCGATCTCACCGCTGGCAACCAGATGTTGGAATCGCACCGCTGGCCCGAGTTGTTGGGGTCTCGGTGCTGACGCCCGTTATTGCCAATGGGTCGCAAGCCCCAAGGGTAGCGTTGGCCTGGCGGCCTGGGGCACTGGAAGCATCCGAAGGTCCCGGCAAAGCATGAGAAGACTGGTAACAGAACAACTTGTTTATTCTAACATAGCAAAAGAGCGGCCGGTCAGGTCGACCGAATTGGAGAGACGGGAGAGCACGTAACTCAACAGTACAAATCGGAGCCTCTCTCCTGGCGTCCGGGGGCAGCTGCTCTTATACCCTCGGCGTCGCGGTCCAAAAGAGAAGGTCACGGGATGAAGGTCACGGGATGAAGGTCACGGGACGGCGGAGCATGACCCCACGACGGCGCGAACTGTCGAGCCGAGAGACCTGCTGAACCGAGTGTAGTGACGCATCGCCAACCCTCACCCACACGACGGCGCGAACAGTTGAGCCGAGAGACGTCCAGGCTCCTCATTCGGGGAACTCCGCTCCCCGGCTGCCGCGCTTTGACAAGCGAGGGCACACACACACACACGCACACACGAAGACACGTGGCACTGAAACACGCCTGGACACGCTTGGCGGGTAGGCGTTGCGGCGGCGTCGGACGGGCCAAAATGTCCGCCGCTTTGAACAAAGCCCCGGCGTCCGTTGCATCCGCGCCGGCATTACCGCGCGTTGTAGGCGAAACGTAACAAAGCACAGGTAACGTTACGAGGTAGATACTGACGCTATGAGGAAGAGAAAAACGTTAAGGGGATGTAACCAGAAATGCTAGAATGAAACGCATATATAACATACCTGATTAACTCAAGCAGGCTAGGTGACTACTTCTCATCACCTAGTTTCAAAGAAGGTGCAAATAAGTTATAATCATCATATAAGCACAAAAGGGGAGCCCGGCTGTAGTACACGACTCTTACATACCGCGTTTTGGCGGTGGCAGCATGGTGTGTCGCTACATTGTTTGAACGCTGCTCGCGTTCAGTCCTACTGAGATGGGTTCTGCCGAACGTTTCCGAGTTGCACCCGCACGGGGCTGCTTGACACGACTGAAGCCTTCTTGACGTGATTCTAATGAGTCCCACCACTTTTCATTCAGCGTTCTTTTTATTTTGTCATCTTGCCTTTTATCTTCTTTCAATCCGCCCTTCTTGAAGTACCAAGCACTGGTTGTAGTACTAGCCTCTTCAGCTTCTATTAAATCGATAGCTCTCTCGAGATAGGTGAACTAATGCGATCATAGTTATCTCAAATTCACAGAACTTGTAGCGACACATGTGGCTCAATGGCACTATTGTTGTTTAGGAACTTCTGCTCGGCTTTTGGAGGTTACGATATATTTTTACATGGTTCTGGACATCAGCTTACACGCAACCTAGATTGAGATCCTCTGCGCTTTTCTTTTTCTAGTGGGAAGAAAGAAATGAAAGCACCGGCATGTGCAAGCATCACACGTATATGTATCTGCAGCACTCAACAAGTTTATGAAGTCAAACACTGCTTACTCATACTCTCGTCCATTTCTTTTACACACACTCTTCCACCACCGTTCTTAGCACTACAAGAATAGCGATGCAAGAATAGCGATGCATGCCATACATTGCAATAAGAAGGTGACACGTACCTAACATTTTGGTTCCGTCTTTCTTTTATACCATTCAGTGCTTGCATTATTACTAGACCTGTGTCCTACTATGTGGACACAGGTCTGTGTGGAAGCGGACTTTGCTAAGCTTCCTAATGCTGTAGCTTCTTCGACTTGAAAACGAGTGGCGCAGTTTTCAGTCTCAGAACGACGCGTATTGTTTTAGAGCTCACCGTACACACCTCTTCTTTACAAGAGACATGACGAGTCGCCTGGCTTAAGCGAGAGATAGCTGTTCAGTAATAAGCAATAAAAACTTAATGCAGGAAACTAAAGATCAACGTATAAAAAATAATAAAAAATCTCACCCTTTTAGCTTGGTCTCTACAAAAACCAACAATACAGCATGCCCACAACAAACTATTCGAGATGTCATACTTCGCAGTTAAAGCAAAAAAGGGGAAAAGTGCTTGCACAAGTGCTACCACGAGAATTCGCTCTGCCTTGGACGTTGCCTCTTATTGCTTGCCACTATTCCTAAGAGACACAAATGTGTAAAAAGAAACGGAAAGAGCAAGCCACAGAAGATTGTCTGTGCTACACATAGGTCAAGTACAAAAGTACAATAGAAATAGAGATACGTAAAGCACAAGAAACTATGAAGGCGGCTCAAGTTTACTGTGATGCAAATGGCTTGGCTGCATCAAGAATGACTGGTATGAAAGTAAAATGTGGTACACACGGGGCTTAGGTGTTGGAAGATGGGAGCTTTCAGGAATGGGCCCCAAGGGTGACATCAGACCTATTTCTTTAGGTGTTTTCTTTTTCTGCGGCTCCATTTCTTTCTACATAAGTTATATTGAACTACCTCGGTAGCTTCGCTGGTTCTTTTTTTCGGATTTCTGACCACAGCCCACTAACTCGCGCAGACTGGTTTCGCAAAGTTCGCTCGAGTGCACTGTGTAGGAGTCAAACCCACATATTTGTACAGCTGAACAAATTCTTGCCGCAAAGAAATTGCATAACATAATCGTAAACAACAGAGACGAGAACGCATACATCCCGCAGAAAAGAGCACTGCACATCTTTACGTGCAAAAAGGAATTACTTCAGCTATTAGACATTATGCTTCCAAGCGTTTCCTGCATTGCTTGAAGAGGACAAAATAAAACTGTCACGGTGGAGTCTACAAATGGAGCATCAAAAAAGACAGAGTGGGTAATTCAAGAGCTGTTCTTTCTATGTGCAAATGCATGAAGGACGAAAAGTAAAGCGCCATAGCTTATAAAATTATAGATAACATAAATACAAAGATGAATAACATCGAACATCTTCGCAAGTCTTGATAGTTCTCTTCTGAGAGAGAGAGAGAGAGAGAAAACTATGCAGATTGAACGCCTGTGTTGGAATGTATGTGAAGCGAAGCTTTCGTGAAGTGGTTATTGAAATGTCATAAATTTGCGCATTTTGTTTCTGAGTCTTGATCGTAAAGTGGCGCTCACACGTGCTCTCGTGCAGCCGTGCTACGCAATGTGACAAAGACAAATCTTATATTGGCTTGTATTTGTTCATTTCTTCTTATTTAATTTACATGTACCATACTGCTTTCTGGTCGACCACCCGTTTTGCTTAGGCACCATAGTATGTAAATTATGATCATCATCAACATGCGGCGATCATCTCAACGAGCTAGTTGGCGTTGCACGATATGTGCCACCTTCTTGGCCATCCCCCGATGTGGGTATGTACCATAGTATGAAAATCACCATCATAATCGACACGCGTACGTGTTTCTTGTCCAATCCTCCGTTTTGGGTACGTGCCATAGTATGGAATTCGCGATCATAATCAACACGGCAGAACGCTTCTTGGCCGATTCGCTTTTGTGGGTATGTGCAATAATATGGAAATCATGATCGTAAACAACCGACGCAAACACTTCCTGGCCGACCGCAGGTTGGGGGTATGTACCATAGCATAGATAACATAACCATAATCAACATGTGGCGACCAACAGAAAGAGCTAGTTGGTGCTCGCACGAAAGAAGTATACCTGCTCTTGGGACCTCATGATTGGAACATGGGGTTGCTGTGCTGGCGGGCAAAGGTTCGAATCCCGCCGCAGGGCGTGCTTAATTTTTTTTTCGAGTGTGAGATTGGTACTAGTCGGCTAGAACCCTAACAGCGACCAACCGACCGACTGAAAAGAAACTATGTGATGGGATGCAAAGATAGCTTCGATAGCAAAGATAGCAAAGAATGTTTATGTATGTATGTATGTATGTATGTATGTATGTATGTATGTATGTATGTATGTATGCATGCATGCATGCATGCATGCATGCATGTATGTATGTATGTATGTATGTATGTATGTATGTATGTATGTATGTGTTCACGAAAACGTTGGTGCCTTTCAACCGTGCTTGATACGCTGTTCCTTTGTTTTGATATATGTGCCCCAAGCGAAGCAATGTCAAGCAAGAAATAAAGAAACAATTTAATGAGATAGTTCTGTTACTGTTGATTACTTCGCTTTTATTTTCATGTAAATCTCTCTCTTGTTCCGACAACTAACGGCGAGTGACAGCACAATCGCCTACAAAACTGTCCAGGCACAATTAAAAAATCGAAATAGATTATTCACCTGTAACAACTAACTTGGGAAACTAGTGCAAAGCTTTATATATTCAAGAAAGAAAGGAAGACAAAACATCTCAGTGAAAGCAAACATTGCGTCTGTGAGGAAACTAAGAATTGTTTGAATGCGCTACTTCGGAAACGATTTCACATATGCATTTTTGTTTATCTTTAACTCTCGTTGTAATACCAGGAAAAGAAACCGTTTTGATCAATGGTTCGGCCTTATGATGTCAAAAAATATTTCTAAAGAATTCCACTAACCTGCAGTGCCCTCTACCAATGTCGAAATCACATTTGTTTTTCACCATCCCCATCGTTATTAAAAGTTGGGTCGACAGAAATACGCATCAAGATTTAAAACAACAGCATCGTTTACGTGAACATGCTGCCTCCTTGGAACGGGCTGTGCCCTCTTATCAGTATATGAAAGCCAAATGATGAAAATAAATAAAAGGAGGGGAAAAAATGTTCAAACGATTTCGAAGGATAATTATGACGCAGCACACGAGCCTAACATATCCAATAATTCAGGCTAAGGCAAAGCGCGCATTCACGAAAAACAAACACGTTTTCTGTTACCCCTTTTGCTACTTTTGCAGCATTAGAATACGTAATTGTAAGTGTTCTTATTGCTAAATCTGCGAGGCTGCTGCAAGTGCTGATGAACAAGTATAGCATATAAGCTGATGCAGTAGCGGCTGGGGTGAAGGAGGACGAGGAATTTGTTTCATTACATTCGAACAAATTGGTTACACTTTTTAACCTTTTTGTTGTAGGTCCTCCTTGGTCGAAAGAGTTCAGAATTTTATCAAGATGTTTCATATCTTTGATTACCTTTAAGACCAACTCCATGAAAAAAATTAAAAAATTGATCTGAAGAATCCACTTTTCATCCAGTACAAAGAATATATTATTAGCAGTGGCATGAGTGTGAGTTATTTATTCTGATGACAATGGAAATGTGGCAACTGTTGTGTCTGCAGCTTCTCGACGAACAATAGATTGTCTAATGAGCAAAGAGTCATGACATGAAGTGATATATAAAAAAAAAAAAGAATCCTGTGTCCTGCCTGTGTGTGTGCTTTCTCTTCTGCGTCCGTCTGTTTTTTTGCGCTACGAGAAAGAAAACTTCAAAATGTTGCGCCAACAAGCCCAAATATCTACACTGACCGGCAATAAAGCTCACTTTGAAAACGTTCTTAAAGAACAACAGACAGTATGAATAGCAAACCTGCACACTAATCAATCTATAATCCACACAGAATACTGAGACAAAACAAAAACACACAAGTGCATACACATTTTAGCATACAGATGATACAGTGCAAATTTCACTAAAGAAAGTTAATAAAGCTCTCTGAGCTGACCACCGTATTGATGCGTTATTCCCTGGCCCAAGTAAGTTTTCTATACTGATAGGATGGTCATCAAGGGTAATTAATGTTGATCTCAAAGCACATCTTTGTTGTTACAACTTACGACAGCTCAATAGAGCTTGTCCTACGTTCTCCCATAAATGGCCGTACGTGCAACAAGGCATATCTGAACGACTTATACAATACAAAAAACTACATGTATACGCAACTAGAAACGTGATACGTTGTATTACAGAAGCGATGTCACAGTCAGCGCCAGCAGAGATCGGAAAATGTAGATGGGGGTCAGCTCTATGCAGAAGATTACTCATAGAATTGGCGTCAATTAGGCAAAGTTGTGTTATATAATTGCACAATTGTTTTGTTCTAATGTTAGTATCAGCATTCATTAATTGAGTTAGTGCAAATGGAGAGAAATGAAGTGCTTCTCTGACCGTTTTGTAGGATTCGGTATTCCCTGTGTTAACGACATGTCTAGGGTACCATTGCAGCTTCGTTTGGTGGCTTGAGGAAGCACTTGAAGCGGTTTTATAAGAAATCAGATGAATCGTCATTGCGTTAGGATCATGCAGGCAAAAGCGTCACAAGCGTTGAAGAGCTCACTTTGAGTCTGTGAGGATAGACCCCACAGCAGGTTTGTCTTGTGCTTGAATAAGTTCAGCAGTCAATGGTATCGCATGGAGATTTGCTACCACTGATCATGTCCCACGTGAAAGAAAGCTTTGCCGTATTCCAAGTGGTGGAATTACAAATGAAGATGTGGATCCTGAATTGTTCAACCGTCCGTATAAATGCGCATTCTTCCACTTCGATAATCATGTTGGTGACACAGCTAACATTTTGAAAAAAAGAAAGATGGGGACAACTTTTTTCTTGTACAGTCCAGCAATGTTGGTATTTAATTGCTGTGGAGAAAAGCGCCAAGGTGGACAATGTGGATGAACACTCCACTGCGCCTGGTTTAGAATTGCGAACGAAAAGCTGCCAAGTACCCAGCAGAAGTAGCTGTCACGTCTTGTCAATGCTTCCATTGCGGTACCCGTTGAATAAAATTGCTTGCTTATTCCAGAAAAGTGATTTCACGCTTCCCCTGCTCTAAGCCACTAGAGGTTAGTGTGCTTCGGCCATCACAAGGGTGCTAAATGCCATAGCTGGCAATCCTAAGCAAACGCTCAAACTGAGAGCTAAAATGAATGCGTGTTTCGTGAGTACAAGACAAGTTGCTTAGCACTGGTAAACCGTAAGCCACGCAGTGCCTCACGAATCTCGTGTGCCCCTGAAGCAGAACATCTTGTTGGGCACCCAGCCGAGGACCACAGAGGAATTGCAGAGCATGAACCCCCTTATTACCTGTTTCCTCGACCATGTATAAATATCTTAAGGACAGGAACGCATCAAGGGTCACATCAAGGAATTCGTGGCGGTTCACTCGCTAAATGGTCCCGCGATTTAACGAAAGTGAAAAAAATTCGGAATCGTTTGCAAGTAACTGGCAGATATACTAACTATTCTGGCGACAAATCCATACCCCGAGCACGCAATAACTCGTTCGCATCGATATGTTGATAGCCAATAAACCTCACCATGAGAAGCAAGCAGCGGAAACCGATGGCGTGAACAAAACGACCGAAACTTTACAATGGGCATGGATTGCGTAGCATACCAAGACGAAGTCAACAACAACTAAACTTACCGGTGCCACTGGCAATCTTCACTGAGCGCCGGCCGATTAACCTTGGCCCCGGCAACACGCCTGCTTCACAAACACGTGCTTGCTGCGAAGGCCCGAAGCAACCTGCCCTTTCTCTTTCAAGGCGTTATGAAGCCTCGGCCGCACTTGTTCCAGGATGCGCACCTCAATATGCGATAAGTCCACCAGTGCCATCGGCGCCGCTTCGTGACGTGCGGTAGCTTCGCGTCCGGGATTCCGATCGGCCGTCGACGGCATCCCGGTCATTCGACGCTGATAAGTGTCGCTGATAAGTGATAAGCTTCTTAAAGCACTGGATACGCAATATTTTTAAATCGGAACGTATGCAGGCTCACTGAACGGCAACAAAATATAATAACGTCCAAGCTAAACTTTTCTAATTAGAGATTAAGCTTGTGATGAGAGACGTGGGATATACCCCAATGATATGACCGTTTGACCCAAAGCGTTTGCGAGGGAGGAGGAGGAGGAAAGAGAAAAGAAGAAGGCAGGGAGGTTAACCAGAATAACGTCCGGTTGGCTACCCTACACCGGGGGAATGGGAAAGGGGAAAGCAAAGATCACAGGGAGAGAGAGGAGGGAAGGAAAGAAGGAAATTGCGGCAAGTGCGCTGACGCGTGTGGTTTTACAGTAATTGCCTTAATAGTCACAGGTGGTCGCACAAACCCGTCGTCCTTAAGAAACACAAAAGCGCCTTCACCGCTTTATGGGCCGACGGGTGATGGGGGCGGTGTTCCAGCAGCACCTGCACAGAAAGCGGCCGATTGTCCAGTTTTTGGAAAGCTTTGGCAAGTTCTTGTCTCTCTGCGGTGTATCGTGGCCAGTGGCACAGCAGATGGTCGATGTTTTCTTCGGTGCCACAGACCTCGCATGCTGCACTGTCAGTCACTCCAATTAATGTAGAGTATGCCTTTGTGAAGGAAACTCCTAACCAAAGGCGACAGAGAAGCGTAGCTTCACGTCGAGGAAGTCCGAGTGGAGGTCGGAGTTGCAGGGAGGGGTTTAGTCGATGCAGTCGTGTAAGTCGTAAGTTTGGAGAGTTCCACTCGATCAGTGTGAGACTGCGTGCCATGTGTCGAAGCTGCCTTGCGGCGTCAGTCCTCGAAAGCGGAATTGGAATGCTGTGCTCTTCTTGATGAGCTGTGCGGGCAGCGTTATCGGCGGAAGCATTGCCACTGATTCCACAGTGGCCAGGTACCCACTGAAAAACGACTTCGTGGCCTTTTTGTTGAACATCATGGGAAAGTTTCACGACTTCGTATGTCAATTGGTCATGACATCCGTGTCGGAGAACTGACTGCGTGCACTGTAATGCCGGTTTTGAATCACAGAACACAGCCTATTTTCTAGGTCTTTCAGAATCAGTGAATTCCAGTGCTCGACGCAGGGCCGTTAGTTCTGCCGCCGTTGAGGTCGTGACATGCGATGTCTTGAACCGCAGTGTCATTCCTCGTGTTGGTATAACCACGGCACCACCAGAACTGCACGATGTAGTCGATCCATCGGTATAGATGTGCACGTGGTTGCTGTACTTTTCATGCAGAAGAAGTAAGCTCAGCTGTTTTAGAGCAGGGGCTGGTAGATCTGTCTTCTTCTGTAGTCCTGGAATCATTATATCTACTTGAGGACGGCTCAAACACCACGGAGGAAACGCTGGCTTGGTCGCAGGTGCGTACCCTGAAGTAAACGACGCACGATGTGCACTGACAATACCGCTAAATGTCGAGCAGGGCCTTGCAGCAGTGAGGCTCGCCAAGTGGTGGGAAGGGGTCCTAGCATAATGCCTGAGATGCATACGCATTGTCTCAACGGCAATGTGCGTCGTGATCGGGTAATCCTGCGCAAGGGCAATGGTTTCAGCCGTTGATGCACTGCGTTGTAAGCCGAGACATATCTTAAGGGCTTGGGCTTGAATACTCTGAATCGTACTCAGGTTAGTCTTGCAGGTGTTGGATATTGCAGGCAGGCTGTATCGCAGGAATCCAATGAACAACGCCATGTACGACTGTAACATAGCGTGTACAGATACTCCCCAACTTTTTCCTGCAAGGAACCTGAACAGGTGACAGATAGCAGTCAGCCGCTTTTTCACGTAATTGACGTGTGGAGTCCAAGACAGGTCTCTGTCAATTACGACTCCCAAGAACCTGTGACTTCTGCTCTATGGTATAAGTTGTTCGTTAATAGATACGCCGTAACCAGACATTGGCTTCCTCGTGAATGCCACCATTGCGCACTTTCCGCATGAAATTTCAAGTCCTTGTTCACGAAGGTAGCAAGATGTCATTGTGGCTGCCTTCTGAAGCCGAGCGCGAAGCTGAAGTCGTGTCACACCTGATGCCCAAATGCAGATGTCGTCCGCATAGATGGAAAGTCGTACGGTGCTTGGCAGGTTGTAAACTAATCCACTGAGGGTGAGATTGAAAAGAGTCAGGCTAAGCACTCCTCCTTGAGGGACTCCTCGGCTACCGTAATGCTCGGATGTCGGGCCATTTTCTGTGTGCACGTAGAATGGTCTCCTCTGTAAGTAGTTACACACACACATATACATACTACCACCAAGTCCGACGGCTTCTAACGTTCTAAGGATCGCTTCATGGGTGACATTATCATAAGCACCTTTAACATCTAGAAACAGAGCAGCAGATAGTCGCTTACAGGCCTTTTGGTGTTGCACAAATGTTATCAAGTCAACAACGTTGTCTGTTGACGAACGGCCACGTCTGAATCCGGCCATAGCATCTGGGTAGATCTCATAGTACTCTAAGTACCATTCCAGACGTGTTAAAATCATTCTTTCCAGTGTTTTTCCGACACAGCTGGCAAGTGCAATCGGACGGTATGAGGAAATGTCCAAAGGCGACTTGCCAGCTTTGAGAAGTGGAATGAGGCGAGTTGACTTCCACTCTTGCGGAACCGTACCCGTCTGCCAGGAGTCGTTGTACAAGAGCAAGAGTGCCTTCCGAGCTTGGTCTCCTAGGTTACACAGGGCGCGGTATGTAATACCGTCAGGTCTTGGCGCAGAAGAACGCCTGCACAAAACCAGCGCAGCTTCTAGTTCTTGCATAGAAAAAGGGCATTCCATGCGGGGATCGCGTGAGAACAGTGGGTGGTCGAGCGTTCCCGTACCCGTTCCATCGGAATTTGCCTCGCCAGCAATCTTAATGCAGAAAGATTCAGCGACGTCCATATCTCTACATTGTAGATAAAGTGCCAGAGATTTAAGCGGGTGGCGCTGACCAAAGGTTGTGCGAAGGCCACGAAGCGTTTGCGAAGTTTCCAAAAGAGGGGATATCGTGCCAATGGAAACAGAGAAACAAAACTTACGTATAATTGCACATGACCGTTAAGAAATGATTGTTATTCGCATCATTTCGAGTTATAATTAATTTCCTTTTTACTTTAATTATCGGTTCCCAATGATGTTGAACAAACGTTAATGCGATACTTCAGGGAGTCACGACACAGTATCAGAGCCAACACTAGCTAAGAAATGTAGTCAGTTCGGTGTAACTTTTCCATCATATGCAGCGCTTGCAGTCGTTTATACTGCTCCGAGGCAAGACTTGGGTTTTAGTGAGTTTCGAGAAAAACCATTATGTTGTGTCAGACAATGTTCCACCAGCAGACGTGCGTTGAGTAGTTCAGTGGAGTGAGCTCGCGTACCATGCAGAGTAACGCGACTAACGAGGGCCTGATGGCCAGGCAACGCCAGTCGTGCAGGCTATACAAATGACCTGCAGCACCGGGCAAGGTAGTTGAACAAGACAGACAACATGAAGCGTGATGGAAGGTTACTTTAGTTACACGGGACTTTCGTATACGAGCGAAGTTCGCATTAGCAGTGACTATATACCTTAGCTAGCTACATATGTTCTGCCGCGTAAGTTGTCTCTCCGTGTAATTATACAAACGGGAAAGCCCTCTATTCATCCCGTTACTGAGCCGCTATCGCCACTTCATATACAAAAAATAGCACATCGAAGTTAGAACACATGGTATTATTCATACTTCTTAACGCCGAACTTTAGGTTGGCCACTCTTTCCACAGACAATTTGATCCTACGCCTAAAATAATAATAATAATAATAATAATAATAATAATAATAATAATAATATAATAATAATAATAATAATAACACAAAATAATGCATATCCCACGCATCGTGAGAATCGACGTCATGTGAATCTTTATGCATGTAGCTGGCTATCCAGCACCGTCTGGAGTTTGTGTAAAGTAAGCAGTAGTGTTTGATGTAGTAGCAATAGGTTTACGTGAATTTGCGTGTGGCGACACAAGGAAGACGACGTCGGCCATAGTATCACGCCGACAGTATTACCACTGCTTTTCTTTTACTCTCTGAAGAAACGTTAAAACCGGTACCGGTAATATCTCAGCTAATCTCATGGGTGGTACTGTGTCGCGCACGGTATTCGAAAAATTCTGTCACGAGGAAATGTGTGAGGAATATGGGCTGATCCCCAAAGCACTACACTCTAACACATCATATCAAAGCGTCAGTTACCATGAGGCCAGAGTGGGCGAAATTGACACGGTACAGCTTGTGAAGCAAAAAATAGAGAGAGAGTGGTAATACTGTTGCCCACGCACACGTGTGCACACGTGCTCTGGCTCGTGCTACGTGGTAAAACGCACGCGCCAGCCATGTCAAAGAGCTAGTTGGCGTTGGTACGAGAAAAGCATGCTTGTGATCGTGGCGTAGCGGTTAGAACATTGTGCTCCTGTGCTCGCAATACAAGGCTCCGATCCCCTCATCCGACTTTTTGTTTTTAAAAAAACTGGGATAAACAGGAACCCACCTACCACAAACTGTCTGGGATGGGACTAAGAATTATTCGCATAAAAAATGCGCATTCAGTGAAATCCACCGAGTTTCCAATGTCCCAAATCGCGTTCCAGGTGCGCCAGCAGCACTGGAAATATGGGTGGAAATATTATTCTATTCTATATCATTCAATGGGTAGAAACATTTCTCAGTTTCAGTCGTAAGCCAGACTGGCTTCCACCGCCGATCGAGCCGGTCGATTCGGCGGCTAGTCCTTCTCTCTGATGAACGATCTAACAGGTCGGCAAAGGTGCTGGGCTGCGTACGTGCGCTAGCCCCAACTAGGACGGAGCAGCGTTTTCTTCCCCAGCGCCAACGTTGTATACACTCTATTTTTTTTTTACGTTTCATTTCTTGCGGTTTCTATATTATGTACCTTCCAGGCTATTTGACAGGCATGCTCTCTCAGATTTGCTGTTGATTACGCTTGAGTCTTTTTTATTGCGATAGCGATTATATGGGCGCTCCAAGCGCTCTTTTTTCCGTTGCCGTTGCCGTCGCCGTGATGTTTCGTATAAATTCTAAGGGCCATAACACCGTCGCCGCGCGTCGGGTGCTATATGCGCGAGTGAAAGCACGCGAGGGCAGCCGATGAATCGCGCCTCAATCTGGCACGCTCGTGGGAGTACAGCCCAGACCACACGTACGCTTGCAGACGCGCGCAAGCTCGCGTCTACGCGCCGTGAGCCAGCCGTGCCTCACGAAGAGTGGTGGTTTGCATTCACAAAGACGCGCTTCCATGCGAGCGACAGCACGCGTTCACTGGGCTTACTCATGGACGCCTTGGAAGACGTCACTTCCTACTTTATTGACAGTGTTTCAAACTGATTCGATATCTATAAACGTAATTGTTATATTTTTAGAGCTGTTAGATCAGCACAAAATGAAAGATTAAGCGCCTCCTTCCATGACATTAATCTGCCTCACCGAGAGTTGAATGTACCGCGCCCTAGCTGTGCAGCCAGGCGCGTCGACGACGAACATGGAGGAGGGAAAAGGATAGCAGGTAGCATTACGTCACGCAGCCAGCTTTGGCAAGCCACAGTGGTGGCCCAACACGTCATCTCTTGCGTCGAGAACATGGAGCGAATTCGAGATTTGCCGAAACGTTTGGTTACCGGTAGCTTTTATTCGGTGCGCGCTCGGCCGACAGCTGCTAGCTGCTCAGATGGAGGCCTCCATGGCTGCTCAGATGCTCTGCGTATATCTCTGGTCAAATTTTGCTCTGAATGCTTGTTCTGCTTCGGTCGTTTCCTGCAAGGCATGTGTTCCGCACTTTGAGCGAGCTGAGAGAGGTTCCCAATCCAACGTCAGCGCATTTAGACTACAGATATACTTAGGTCGAATAGACCTTTGTGAGAGATAAGCGATATGTATTCGTCACATTTTTGACCCAGGCCATGCCCGTGTGTACTTTGCCCTGTAATGCGAGCATTATTGATTTGCACTATCGCTGGATCAGTGGCACCTTACGCATGAGGGTTTGCATGCAAGCGATTGATCGCATTGCGGGAGAGCAGTCATCCTTACAGGCCAAACGCGACGGAGCTTATTGCCTCAGATGACGCTGACTACCGCAAGAAACAGTGAGTTGCATTTCCTACGTACATAATGTGCTGTTTTCTCCTGAAAAGCGGTGAGTTGTCAATTTATCTGCTTCCAAGAAAAGCTGAAGCAACTGCCAACAGCACTTGTTCCAGCTTTCGTAGTTTTGAGACCCTTATACGGGCGAGTGATGCGATCTTCGCTGTTCCCAAGTACTGGCCCTGCTTCGAACACGCGTACTGTGAACACGACTAAGTGGTAGGGTGCCAGGGCATCGGACGCGTACGATCTTATACAAAAATGCATGGGGTTTTATTTTCCAAACCAACGATCTCATTATGACGCACGCCAAAAACTTCGGGCCACCCGAAGTTTTTGAACGTGCACCTAAATCTAAGTACACGGGTGCTTTCGCTTCTTCGCCCCCATCAAAACTTGGCCGCCGTGGTCAGAATTCGATCTCGCGATCTCGTGCTTAACAGCCCAACACCATAGCCACCAAGCAACCATGGTGGGTAAAACTTACCACATGTGTAGGCGAACGAAAGAGAAAGGTGCATTCCTCACACGAGAACTGATAAGTTTGCAAAACAGTTTAAGCCTCCCTTTAAAAATGTAGGATAATGGTAATTAGCTTCTCATATGACAAGACATTACTATGCAATTTACTACGACACGAACCGCAGCGCAGCGCATACTTACTGCAAAAGCAGCCAGCAGTGTAGCAACTCCGCGCACCTTCGGAGAGACCTGCAACATTTGCCATCTATAACTTCCGACACGCTTGAGAGCCTTTGTCTCTGATGCGGCGCACCGAATGGACACGCATAGCGCAAAACCGCGATTCGATACCGCAAACCAGAAACTTGAGCGCGGCATTAAGCGAGAGTGCCGCGGTGGTAGCCACGTTTTTTGTTTATTTCAAGTGTTTCAAGTGGTTTCGAATGTGTATCGAAAAAAGAAATCAACCAGAAGTACTAAAACCTGCCGCGCTCTGACGTTTTTACCACGTGTTGGGCCGCCACATCGGCTTCAATCGCGTTGCAGAGGCTCCGAACCCGTTTCACAACGGAACTTTATTTTGGGTTATCATAAGTAGGTTGCGTTTAGTGTGACTGATGTGGTGAGCACCGTTATTGTCTGTGATTTCTGAAAGCCCGTCTTATATACGTTTCGCTAATGCGGCATTAAAACTTCAGTAGAACTAACTTATTGCTCGGAACTTGCGCGACGACGCCACCGCGCGGGAGAACAAGGCCAGGCGCACTCAAGCCTGCTTCGCCTGCTTTCTGTGGTGGTTTCGGTTGTGTGAGCAGCGACGGCTTAGTCCCGGGTTTAAGCATTTCCAGCGTTTTTCGCTGCTGCAACGTCCATCCGTGCAGCCTTGTGGATTCTGCGGCTCCTGTCAAAGAATTGCACGGTAAGTCGGGATCTACTTGAATTCTTTGTTGCGTCAGAAAGCTGTTCATCCACGAACCAGTCATCCGCCTGCCCGTGCGCTTGTCTTTCTGTATGGCACGCCTCCTTGCTATAGGTTAATATTCTAGACCTCATGCGAATGCTTTTGTGACGTTCAGCCGTCACCGTTCTTTCTTGGCATGCAATTTCACGGCGTAACTTGCTCTATCGCCCCTGGAAATTAAAATTTATCGCGGAATCGCCGGCCGGCGCTTGCTTGTCACTTCGTCTAGCCGCTCACAGAGCCGATATATGTAGTTGATGTGCCAGTGCAATGGTGATTTGCATAGTCTGTCGTTGCACGAGTTTGTATCGGCTATGACGGCGTGCTGCTTATAACAACTGCTTATAATATTAACGCGCGAAAGCACTGCCAGAGAAGCCAGCCGCACCTGACACTGGCGCACCGGCGTTAAACTACGCGCCGCTGCTAACGGCGCGTTCGACTAACGCTGCAAAGAAGTTCGCAAGTCAGCTGCGGTTATCACAGCACGATTATATTCTGTTGGGTCACCGCAGATCAGCTCCAAAGCTGGCGGCAAACGAGGCGACGGTAAGACTGCACTACTTCAACAAAAACGCCACTTGTAGCCGGGCGCCAGCCTGCAGGGATCAGACATCTTGTTTATCTTGACATTCGTGCTTTTTTTTTTCCACGCGTACGCTTGCGGCGGTCATTCCGCACAAGGCGAGGCGTCAGGGAGAGTGACTAAGCGGCACGGACGCGCGCACATTTTATAGGGAGCGCGGTTGAATTTGATGACGTCACGCGCGAGCCGTCACAAAGAAGACGAAGTGGCATGGGCGCACAGGCCGAGCGTTTCAAAGAGCTGGTTGGCTTTAGAACGAGAATGCATGGCCTAATGGTTCGTGGCCTAGTACTCGTGGCTTAATGGTTAGAGAAGTGGGCTGTTGTGCTCGACAGGCCGAGGCTGGATTCCTCCGTCCATCACACATTTTCATTTTGTGTGGGGCTGTGTAAGGAGGCTTCAACTAGACAAAGGCGGAAATACAGGTTGGTAGGCTACAGTAGTGCTTTCGCACTAAAATAAGAAAGGAAAGCTGCGTTCATTACGTGCGTTCGTTTCTTGGTACTCGCACCACTTTCTGTAGAACTACTAGCATATTCGACAAATGTACGACCGAAAAAAAAATATTCCTGTTCAGTCTAGGACTTTAGAATTCACTTAAAGCCCTACATATATATTTATTTATAGCGAGCGTTTCTACTACAGTAGCAGGCCATTACGGATTGACTTTCACGACTTTAATATATGGCTGAAAATTTCAGTTTTCTTTTTTACTTCAAACTCTTACTTTCTTAACTCTCCAATTTTGCCTGTACATCGCCACTGCGCGATTGCGCGTCCATCGTAAGACCATGTATCTGCCTACCGCACGTAGTTCTTTGTACCCAAAGTTCTTCCTTCAGAAGGCCAGGAACTGGAATGATCTGGCCGATCAAACTTCGTACCATTTCGAGGCCAGGATAGAAGAAATTTTCTTTATCGAACAGAAGCCCGCCCATCATGCAATACCGTGACAACGGTGTTCGAAGAATTAATAAATTATTTGAACAAAGCAAATATTAGGCATTCCAGAGAGCTAATTAGGATTACAGCTGTGTATTGCCATAGATGTATTGCGCCGATATTGGAATCTTTAAAAATAGATGAAGCTCTGTGAGTGTTTTTTATTACTGCTTGGTTGACTTCAGATATTGACGCCCATTTTCTGCTTCTCATTTTGTACTCTTCTGATGGCCCAAGACAGGCTGCTCCTGTTCTTCAAATTCAGTACAACTGAAAACTGACCTTCTGGTGTTTTTTTTTTTTCCAAAAAGTATTCTGAGTATTCATGTAACCATTACGGAATATCAATTATTACTGCATCAAAGGCATTTCCTCGTGTTAGACAGAAAAGAACAAAGCTCGCTAAAAAGGTTGAGCTCCTGATACCCATACAAGAGCCAAAAAGGTGATTTTATTCATTAATATGGCTAAAATCATCATCATCATCATCAACCTAGCTATGCCCACTGCAGGGCAAAGGCCTCTCCCATACTTGTCCAACTACCCCGGTCATGTGCTAATTGTGGCCATGTTGTCCTTGCAAAGTTCTTAATCTCATCCGCTCACCTAGCTTTCTGCCGCCCCCTGCTACGCTTCCCTTCTCTTGGAATTCAGTCCGTAACCCTTAGAGACCATCGGTTATCTTCCCTCCTCATTACATGTCCTGCCCATGCCGATTTCTTTTTCTTGATTTCAACTGAGATGTCATTAACTCGCGTTTGTTCCCTCACCCAATCTGCTCTTGTCTTATCCCTTAACGTTACACCCATCATTCTTCTTTCCATAGCTCGTTGGTAGTCCTCAATTTAAGTAGAACCCTTTTCGTAAGCCTCCAGGTTTCTGCCCCGTAGGTTAGTACTGGTAAGACACAGCAGTTATACACTTTTCTCTTGAGGGATAATGGCAACCTGCTGTTCATGATCTGAGAATGCCTGCCAAACGCGCCCCACCCCATTCTTATTCTTCTGATTATTTCAGTATCATGATCCGGATCCGCGGTCACTACCTGCCCTAAGTAGGTGTATTTATTCCATTACCACTTCCAGTGCCTCGCTACCTATCGTAAACTGCTGTTCTCTTCTGAGACTGTTAAACATTACTTTAGTTTTATGCAGAGTAATTTTTAGGCCCAGCCTTCTGCTTTGCCTGTCCAAGTAGGGAGCATGCATTGCAATTGGTCCTCTGAGTTACTAAGCGAGACAATATCATCAGCGAATCGCAAGTTATAAAGGTATTCTCCATTAACTCTTATCCCCAATTCTTCCCAATCCAGGTCTCTGAATACCTCCTGTGAACACGCTGTGAATAGCATTAAAGAGATCGTATCACTATGCCTGACGCCTTTATTAATTGAAATTTTGTTGCTTTTTTTACGGAGAACTCCGGTGACTGTGGAGCTGCTATAGATATCTTTCACTATTTTTACATATGGCTCGTCTACACTCTGATTCCGTAAAGCATCCATGACTGCTGAGGTTTCGACTGAATCAAACGCTTTCTCGTAATCAATGAAAGCTGCATATAATGGATGTATATATTCCGCACATTTCTCTATCATGTGATTGATAGTGTGCATATGGTCTATTGTTGAGTAGCCTTTACAAAATCCTGCTTGGTCCTTTGGTTGACAGAAGTCTAAGGTGTTCCTGATTCTATTTGCGATTACCTTAGTAAATACTTTGTAGGCAACAGACAGTCAGCTTATCGGTATATAATTTTTCATGTGCATGGAGTCCCCTTTCTTATGGATTAAGATTATGTTGGTGTTCTCCCGAGATTCCGGTACGCTCGAGGTCATGAGGCATTCTGTATACAGCATGGGCAGTTTTTCTAGAACGATCTGCCCACCATCCTTCAACAAATCTGCTGTTATCTGATCCTCCCCAGCTGCCCTCCCCCTTTGCATAGTTCTCAAGGCTTTCTTTACGTCATCCGGCGTTACTTGTGGGATCTCAAATTTCTTTAGACTATTCTCTCTTCCATTATCGTTGTGGGTGCCACTGGTACTGTATAAATCTCTATAGAACTCCTCAGCCACTTGAACTATCTCATCCATATTAGTAATGTTATTGCCCGCTTTGTCTCTTAACGCATACATTCGATTCTTGCCTATTCCTAGTTTTTTCTTCACTGCTTTTAGGCTTGCTCCGTTTTTGGGAGGATGCTCAATTCTAAGATATTTCTGAAATATTTATTTTCTAATGAACTCTTGACTGTGTGAGTTTCACTTTAATTAGACTACCTGACAGATAGCTACAACACTGGGCAATGCTGCACAAAAGAGGAGTCACACACATGAGCACCTTTAGCATTCTCTGGTGTTGTGATTCCTTTCCTTCCGTGTTTTTATGTTGCATTATTTATGACGTTTTCATTATTACTCAAAGTTTCTGTACAGCGCAGGAACCATACAAATTAATTACGGTGCCATTACACTCAAGATGTCTCAAAGATGAGACCCCTCATGCGCCAGTTAACGTTCCGATCCTGAAATTGCATGTTACATTTATATAACGCTTTATACCCATCGTACGGCGTTGAAGATGTCGGTAGGTAACCATAGCTTTATAAGTTTTCGTTTGTGGTACGCCATTAGCAATGTTGAGAGGGATTGTGGCTTGAATGGTAGTTTCTTGTGGTACGGCATTTGTAATGCTGGTAAATAAGCACGACTTCAAATGTTTTTCATTGTGGTAAACGAGAAGAAAAGGGGTTAACAGAGGGGTCCGATTTTTATTGATCATATCATAAGAAGCCAACAAACACTGACACCAAGGACAACACAGGGGAAATTACTTGTGCTTCATAAGTGAAATAAAAAACGATAAAGCAATGGAAATTAAAGTGGATGAAAAAACAACTTGCCGCAGGTGGGAACGGAACCCACAACCTTCGTATTTTGCGTGCAATGCTCTACCAATTGAGCTACCGCGGCGGCGTTTCCCCCATCCACTATCTTGGGTATTTGTGGGTCCTAGTAGAACGCTGAGAGTGTTAGCCAGCGCCACCACTCGCAGACCTTGGCGGCGGACGTGGAACGTCCTTGTTGCCGCAGGCGTCACGAGAACGTGATCTTGTTGGGTGAAGGCAACTGGTCAATAAACCGACACATGCTACCTGAAGGCACCAATGTAGCCGGATTCGATACCCTCGTTATGTAATAAACGTGAAGAAAGGGGGTTAAACGAGGGGCCCGATTTTTATTAGTCATATCATAAGAAGTCGACAAACACTGACACTAAGGACAACATAGGGGAAATTACTTGTGCTTAATTAATGAAATAAAGAAAATAAAGAAAATATAGAAAATAAAGAAAAGTTGGGCTAAGGAGCACTACGACTTCAAAAGTAGTTTCTTGAGTTGCGGCATTGGTCATGTTGGTTGGTAACAACTGCTTCAGTAGGATCATGTATCATTACGGGAACTTCCTGGCATCAAGGGATTGCAGGTTGCTATACCGTAATATGACGGGACTTTCTTAAGAGTGTGAAGGCAAAAAAAGGAAGTCTTTCCTCCTGGACACCCACAACTTTCTTAACGCGATAATGCGGCACAAAACTTCCTCATAGAGCAATGGGAAGGAATGCTCTCCAGCGACCGTCAAGACGTCCAACTAGGGCTGATCCGACGGGCCCAGCTGGCAGCGGCATCCAGCGGAGCCCTGAACTAGGGGCAGACGGTAATTGCTAAGAAGGTGGAAGACACCATCTGACTCCGCGAAATTCGTCAAATTTTTCTAGAGCTCAATAAACGTTTTTCCTCCTCCTCTTCCTCATGTAGCGCTGGTCTGGTGTGAAGGAAAAATTGTCTGTCTTCGCAAGAGCAAGAGTCTAAAATACTTTTTTGTGTGAAGAAAAAAACTCTGTCACTGATTTGCACTGTTAAACATGTGTTCTGTCTCTCTCTCTTGCCAAACTAATTTATCTACTTTAAGTCCTCCATGGTGCACGGAAAGATATTCAGCTGTACCACAGGGTCGTAAAAAATCAAAATTAAATTATTGTGGTTTACTTACCAAAGCCACGACATGATTATGAGGCACGCCGTAGTGGGGGACTTCAGATTAATTTTGCCCACCTGGGGATCTTTAACGTGCACCAATTCACGGTACATGGACGCTTTTGCATTTCGCCTCCATCGAAATGCAGCCGCCGCTGCGGGGATTCGATCCCACGCCAAAGCCACTGTATACGCCACCACGGGAGGTTCTACAGGGTCGTCGGCCGCTTTGACTGGCGCGCTGGGTGGGAGCTAATGCGACGAGGTAACGTGTTTATCCCACTTGAAAGGAGTTGGGCTGGCCTTGCACATTTTATATGGTAATAGGTCTCGCGTTTTCTATAGTTCTGTAATGTCATACATCCGTTTCTGCGCGAGGGGCTCCATTGCCACATCTGATTTAATTTTGGATTTCCTTGTATTGCCGTTTGTTGAAAATTGTCCTTGGCATGGGTTCGACCAGGTAATATATAGCTGAACCTGTATTATTTCTTCAAACCAGGTTTTCTATTCTTTATTCACATGGTTCAAGTCGAAAGGCATTGGTTAAGGATGTTATTCATGCGTGTTTTCCCCATGCCAGTATACTTTGCCACATTTGTAAATGGCCAATAGCCTGGTGTGCTTTCGTGCAACCTCACGGCCGACTAATCTGCACAAGGTATTATGTTCCACGACATTCTCCGAACTCATTTCCTGCCACAGCAGCATTCCTCCACAATGAAGACCCCTATTGTTGTCATTATAGCTCTTGTTCTTTTATTTAGATGTGGAAACATGGCAAGGTAGGCTACGTCAGAGCTGGCGATCACAAAATTTCAAATTCGTGGCTTAAGGCATTGTGTGAATGACACCATTTACGATATATGCGCCGTCAAACTTCTGCTAAAAATGAGCTGTTGTTACACTTATTTTCTTAACACAACGTCGCTTTATGCATGAAGCACAAAAGTAAGTTCAAAGCCAATTGATTCCTCTGCAAACTTCGAGATTTAATATCTCGAAACAGGTGTCATACTCAGAATTTGTTCCAAGAGGATCCGCCTTTCCAACTCGGCTGCTAGAATTTTCAAATTGCAATATGTGCCATATGTTAATTAGTTAAAAGCCTAATTAGGGTAATGTTTGTAATTAGTCGATTATACATTTCAATTATTTGTGCTCATGGAGTATAACTGTGCTATCTGCCACAGGCAATTATTAAAAAATAACAGTTGATACTCTTCACTGAGGCAACCGGTATTGTCGGATTTGCATTCGTATGCCAGCAATCTTGTTTTTTTAAGGGGCGTGGAGGGGGCTGAGGGCGTCTGCAGCAATTTCCCAAAGATGGACTTTCATTAAGCACATGCGGGTCGCATGCGTTTAGCATCTGGAAATATGCACTTATGAACGGCAAAGATAGTGCGAAACTCGCGTTGTGAGCTTGCCACGTAGCCCAACAGCTCAGCACGCTCCGTCGGGCGTCTTCATTGCACAATAGGCAAGAGCCAGCAAACCGTGCTTGTGGGCGTAGATGTAATCGTCTTGAAGTGCGCAGAAGTTGGCAGAAGGGTGCAAACAATGGTTCCTTCTGGAGCATTCCTTCGAAATTGGAGAAATTCCACCCTATATCCGAGACCTATGGGAAAAGTGGGCGCAGCTGCTTCGCTTTTGTCTTATACGCGCTTCCTCTTCTGTCAGTCTTTTAGCTCGAGCAAGATTACGAAGACCCTGAGGCACGCGCGCGGCCGTCTGGTGACAGAGGCCGGTATTAGCAAATTTCTGCCCTCGTGGAAATAGCTCGGCTAGGTGGAGAAGACGCGGCAAGGCAAGAGGCGTCGGGCAAAACCAGAGAGGCAGGACGAGGGATAGGAGACAAGGCATGAAGGTCTACAAAAGGTGACGTCGAAGCGCTTGTAATACACAACTCCTCAGTCTGAAGGTTAACACCCGCGAAAAGTGCGCATCGTTTCATCAGATCGCAATTTTCAAACAGCTGCGAGAGAGACTGTTCAAAAACAGAATATTGTGAATGAGAGAGGATGCTTGACCACGCTTCGTGTTGTACTTAGGTGGGCATCAGTTTTGTTTCCATATTCATATCTTATTCATTGGCTATATTGATCACCAGTAGCTCCGAAGGAACCAATAAAATTGTTTTTTCAGAGATTGAATTCGTAATAACTCTCGCCTGTTAATATCACTTTGTGCAGCGTAGTGCCCACACTACGCTGAACCACAGATTGATGAAGATGAACCGGACACTGAATTTTTTTGCGGCGACTTGTGAGCACACGAATTAGGCAACGCTTCATAAATAGCTAGGGTGAGGCTATGAAGAAATATGATTGAGTCAAGCAGTTTGCCATTGTTAGTAATTATTGGAGAAGACGCCATGCAGTAGAGAAAAGAGGCTCCTTTGACCGTATGGTAACGAAATAATGACAAGATGATAACTGACACAAAAGCAAGTGGTGGTTGTGTGCGGCACCAAGATCAGCCTGGCATAGGATACTCCCACCAAACTCTTCATTACTTGCACACACGCATTACCGCCCAGTTCGCTCTGTAATACAACGCTGATTAGCTTGACGGCGCGTTGCTGTTAAAACATTGGAAAGGTGTAGAAAATAAGGCTCTTCTAAGGTGCCTCGGCCTTCCTTAATCAGAGTCGACGTATCCACCTCCTGCACTATCATCATAGCGCGTGACCACACAAATACTACGTACGCCGCAATCGAAGCACCAATCAGTTCATTTCACGTTTTTTTTTTTTCACAATAACGTTTGCATACGAACAGCTAAATCATTGTAGTACCTTGGTTATGTTTAAAGTCTGCCTACTATTCCTGGCATCAAGAAGAAGGTGCAAGTATTGCTGGCAAATCTGAAACAGGCAACGGTATTCGTTTTACATCATGCAAGTCCACAGCGGCCGCTTGTATGTTTACGCTGATGGATTGGTCACCCGTTATAATTCGGCACCACTTGCGGTTCTTCCCGCTCAACCTATAAAAGTCTAATTCAGAACATTGCCTTTGACATGGAAGATGTTGACCGAGTTTGAGACCCGAGTGCGGCGCTTCATAATTCAGTAAACGTTCCACAAATTACTGCGACTTCAAGGCAGCCATTCACAACATGCTCTTCGAACTGCGCCTGTGGATACGACGAACAAGTTGTTGCGGATTTAGGAAAAATTCACTATCGAGCATTTGAGAAGAAATGCGACATTGTCTTCGACGGCTGTCAAGTCACTGTGGAGTCAACAGAGATGACTGAGCGGCTAAGCCAACACGAACAGCGCATTACAGACTCAGCTGCCTCATTGTTCCATCGTTTACAGAGTATACAGCGGGTAGGCTACACACACGTGTACGTGAGCATTCACGAGAAGAATGAAACTCATGTTACTTCTCAACCAAGCCCCTTCATTCTCGAAATGTGCACCTGCAGCCCCGCTTTGCACGTGGCTGCGTGTCTGAGCACTGTTAAATCGTTTATGACAGAAAATACTATTCTAGAATGCCTTCTCTCTTCATCAATATGTTTGATAGGGCCAAAAGTGAAGCGTACAGTTGAAAAGAGACGGTTGCGCACATTCTCCGTGGGTGTTCCCATCTGGGCGCGCAAAGAAAAACACTCTCTCCCCCACTTGACACGCTCAATAACTTTACCCTTTCGGAAAAACAATTTTGCAAAGGAAGTTTGGGACTGCCTAACCACTTGATATCATTATCCGGCGCCTCAACACATCCTTTTCAGTTAGGTCGTTCATTTTCATTCTTTTCTACTCCGTGGCCTTCCCCTGTGCAGGGCAGGCAAAAAGAATTTTGTTCTTGTTAACCTTCATGCCTTTCACCTTTCTTTCTGTCACTGTTTGGGGACGAGGAGCCTCTGAAAAGTTTAACATCTTCATACACGCTGGAGTGAGCAATTCTATCACTTCTCATGTCAAAGAGCTCTGAAGAAAATCTACCAAATATGTGCTAAATTCTACTCAGAGTAAGAAATAGAAGGTACAAGGAACGCAATAATCTAAGCAAATCAGACCATTGGCAAATAATAGGCGCACGCCAACATGCGGCTTCTCCAAAATGTACGCCGGTGCTCGTTGCAACAGGCTTGGCGGCTTACAGACTTTCGTCTGGTGGATTTTCTCGTTACGAGGGGCCTTGCGTGGATTCCGACATGCTGTCGGCTGTGATTCCGTGAGAAGCTAGCTTACCAGTGGCAGTCAAAACGGTGCGGTAGGGTGAGCAACGCCATTCGGCCTAACAAGTAATTGTGATGGATCCTTTAGGGTTACCGTTTTCGTCCCCAACACTGAACACGTTGACCAACGTTAAGTCCTCTTCGCTGCCCGTTCTATATGTTGTTACTAGGTCTGTAGGAAGTTTATCCTTTTCATGTCGCATCGCAGTAGTTTTATGCGGCGAGCCGCAGACATTGTGGCAGGTTACTCATACCAGTTGTAAAGGAGCACACGTAAAAAAAAAAAAAAAAAGATTTCCTGAATGCTGCAGGTATTCTGAAATGTCTACGCACCGTGCTGTAGCAGGCTATAGAGACGCGTTTTTCCGGCAAAACTATCCTTCTGTCATTTCATTAGGAACTACTACTCTTTTTTTTTCTCTTTGTTACCGAGAAACCTCGCCCATTGCAAAGCTTGCTGCCATAACCACAGTTGTCACTGTCACGGGACACTTTAGTATGAGTTCATGACGACCAACGCCGACACAATGCACACATGAATGTTTGTTCTAAGCCCCTCTAATGTCCAGCTTAATTCATAAACATGTATGACGAAACGTCATTTGGTCGTGTATATGCGAATTGCAAATATTGTTCCTCATTTATTCCCATTTGTTATCCATGGACAAAAAAAAACATGTTTTCATCTGACAAGATTCCGAAACGCCGGAAACATAAATGTTTATTTCATGGGTCTTTGTGTGCATGCGGGTCATGTACTTTTACAATCTGCTAGAGATGAATGAAAGAGTAATTTAATTATGTATAAAAAGGAACAAAAGAACATGTCAGCCACATTGTAGTGCATCAAAACATTTCTCAAAACAGAGGTGATTTAAGTCTGCAGTTTCGCAACAACCAGCTCCCGTTTGATTGGTTGAGCTATGCATACGTATAACCATTGTGCACGAAAGCCCTCTTTCATCCTTTTGTGTTGACGAAATGCAGAAAAAAAAAACAACGCAGCGTTCTAAAGAGGGCATCAGTCAGTAAGTGATTCAGCGGGAGACTCCATCACAATCTCTCTTGGCAAATCCTGTGCCTTTCCATCTTCGCTTTCAGGTGTATTTGTGGATTTGTATTTGAATGGTTTCGAAAGAGCGATCGTGGCTTCGGACTCTTGGCCTAAATGAATCTCGGTCTTACGCTTCATGCGGGGATCTTGCGCCTGCGCCTGTCTCTTTCCCAACTTCTTTGTACTTTTTCTTAGGTTGTTTGCCTGCCGTAAGGAATTCTGACAATAGTTTCACTAGGGATAATCTAATCCTCCCACAAATCATTGAGTGCCAGGTTGATCGCCCCTGTGATCTGAAGCAATCAATGGCGCGCCCGCATAGGTGGCACGTGCGCAACTCTGCAAGCGTGTATGTTGCCTGAACAGGGCTCTCTCTTCGTTTTCGTGTAACGCCATTTTTCACAAAACGACCTTGCAGAGTTCTGAGGCATACGAATGAGGTGACCCGTTTCAGTGGGAGTCTCTTCCAGGGAAACGCAAAACAAACATGTTGTCTTTGTTTCGAGTTTGTCATTTACAGGATGCCCTCCGAGAATGAATAAAAGTTTTCAGTCGAAATTTCTTTTGCCTGGAAACATTGTTACTTAACAACTGTTTTATGTTATGCCTTCACGGTTTATCAGTGTTACGTCTTTACAACTTGAAATTACTTTATGGTTTAGAAAAAAAGTGCTGAACATTTTTACCTTTTTTGCCGTAATAATGTTACTAGCAACTATGGAAGAAAATATAAAGGAGCAGGCAAGACGTTAGTAGTTGCATGGTTTTGTACTCTTAACTATGAATGGTCCCCGGAGCCATGTAAACTCGCTTCACATGCTTCTTTAGAGGTCTTGTTAAGAGAGTGGTGTCCATTATTCGACATATGGGACATATCCTTAGCGAAGTTCGTCAGGCGTTGAAAGACACGTTTCGAATGAAAGCTTTCTGAACTAAAACACGGATTACCAGTCTATATGCGATTGCTTGAACACAAATAAAACTGCACTGCCAAGCACACAAGAATTTAGATGAATGCGTTAATGAGTGATTATAGCTCGCAGAAAAGTATGTTCTCAGAGGGTTTCGACGTATAATTGAGAACACCAACGTTTTCTTTTTTTTGTACATCTTTTATTCAGTATGCATAGGCTAGAGAGCACATATGCTGCTTGGGGGAAATAGAAAGGATGAATTACGTCGTCTGGGCCCATGTTGGGGTTGCAAAGCAATTTTTGCGCTTTATAACAAGATTTGCCGTAAGTTGTATTGAAATGCTTTCGGCACAGGCACTCGCCAAAGGCGTGTATGGTGTTAGCTTTTCTTGCTCCTCAGGTTCCTTATAATAAAGCATTGGAATTGACATGCTTCCTGAAAACACTTTGGAATTGTACCCTACATTATTCAGGGTACTGTTTTGTTGACCAGGTCAATTTTGCTCTCCTGGCTTATCATGTCTTTTTTATAATTTACCTATACTACATAACACAATTTATTTATAATTGTGGCGTTAGCTTAGTGACGTTACACGACCCGAATAGCGTCCACAGGAACAAATAATAATTTCCACTGACTGGACCTAAACGCTGTGTTTCAACTTTGCATTATCAGTACATTTACTTTAGCACGTAACAACGGCAACGTTCCTTTCCGTCAGTGCGACTGATCAATACGAAGTCTTCCTTCCGTTGTTTTCACATCTATTCCCGGATCGTGATCAAGGAAGTGCACTCTGCTGAATGTACTGCGCAGAAGGGCCGGTCCTCTTCAGAACCAATCAACCGACGGAGCCGCTGAACTCATTAAGCCGCCCAGTTATTCACTTAGGTACACTGTGTCGAGATGCCGCATAGAGACCTTCAAACACATAGCGCATCCATAGAAGCCCTCCAATTCCTCACTCCGTTGACGGACTGCTACGAAGCGGCGGGAGGCCATCGCGAGGGTGCCGACGGAGCTGCTGCGTTTGGCGAGCCTTTCTTCGCGCTGCCTGCACATAAAGACATTCCGGGATAAAAGAAGCAGAGGTCCACGCACGGGGCGTGGTGGTACCCGAGGCGAAGCGACAAAGTGCGTCATGATCCATATTTCCGATCTATTGTTGGCCAAACGAGCGCGTCTCTCCCCCTTCTCGCCTGCTTCACGCTAGAAGAGGAAAGAAGGAGCAAAACGAGAGCTTGGCGGCGCAGTGCGAGTTCCGTTCTTCCCTGCTATGGATCTGTAGAACTCGTCGGCGGCTCCAGTGCCATCGAGACCTCGGCGAGAACCGAGCAGATGGAACTGACAGTGCTGCTGTCGCTGTCGCTATATTGCTTCGGTGACCCATCTTCGAACGCGCCGTCCTCGGAGGCGTGCGTCCTAGGAGTGAACGCCGAGTCGCCGAAGAGGACCGATATTGCCATGACTGAAGAGTGCGTTCTCTGGTCGGGCAGGCTGCCGAGATCCCGAAAACGCCTTCGTTTTCCTTTCTATGTCTCGTGGCCTGGTTGTCACGTAGAACACGCTTTCCCTTTAGCTTACGATGCTTATATTAGTGCTATACATAGGGAGCGCGCAGCTGATAAGGCTAAAGAAAACTTTAACGGGGATATGATCATTCTATCAAGAATGCTGTTGTTCTCAGCTTTCCTTTCTTTTCAGCATCTAGCTCGAACGTAACTGATAATACAAAACCAACACATACATCGTGTATTGTTTCCTTTATTCTCGTGACACGGCTGCATCGACGTATGACTGCGTGCATCTGCACGCACCACTGTTTGCACTTCGGCAGAGCGTGTGAACGTTCTATTGCATAAACATAAACATCGCATGAGATTGACCGCTGCATTGCTTTACAACAAAGACAAATGTATGTATTGCATCTAGTTTTAAATCATTTATTTAATCTATTCATGAATGATTCGATTAATGCAGTTTCGAAAACGTGCGCCGGTTCTGCATAACGTTTTCTGTCAGACTTAGCGTTCTGTTTGATGTTACGCTCTCTGTCATTCAATTCGTTCCTTTGTGCTTGCTTTAGATTTGTTCACCAAAGATGTGTCAGGATACGTCACCTGTCGGTCCTTTTTTATTCTTTTTATTCAAGCTTAGTGCTCGGCTGACTAATCACTTAATTTTTTTTCAATACAAGTGTTCTAGTAGTGGGGCGAGACTAGGAAAGGAAAGAGAAGGCCACCGTGGGTTAACGTAAAGGTTTCAACCTTATACCCACAGAGACTGAACAAACTGTCTCACAGAGACTGAACAAACTGTCTACTGATAGTGTATGTAAGAAGATGGAATATTTCGACGAGTGCCTGCCTGATTTAGAGATTTCTTGAAATACAGAATAAAGACACATATACTCGATTTCTGGTGCTCTCAATGTTCAATGGGATTCAGTACGGATACCTAAAAAAGAATAAAGCTAAAGAAATTCACTCATCAGTTGCGGCATCGTTACAAAAACAACACGAGAGAAGAAAATGGCAAGAAAGGAAATGTAAGAATCTCAGTCAATGGAAAGCAATTTACCTCGCCCACAGAAAACTAAAAGGAAGCCTATGCATTTCGAAATCAATCAGCAACATGCAGCACTTCTCCATAGAACAGCAACTGACCCGTGCCTCTAATCCCAACGAACGTTCGCCAAGAGCCTAATCCCACTTGCTCGTCTTTTCTCTCTTGTCTCCAAAAACAGCTGTGTAACCGGCGTTGCAAGGCCATTCAGTCTCACCTTACCGCAAAGCAGCGCTGGAAGCGCGAAATATTGTTTCTCGTGCGGAGCAAGGAGAAACGTTTCTTATCCGCAGATTGTTCCACTTTCACTTGCAGCAGTGAAGCACAGTTCCGCAGACAGGAGAAAACGGTTACGAAACGGACTCCTGGTTACTCTGGGCTAAATACACTTCTGCTACTTTTACCCGTCAACTAGGCCATTGGCTTCCAAATGAGACTTCGTCTTCTGTGTCCCCATACCACGACCCAAGCTTTAATTTTTTTCTTTTCTCTTTTCGGAACGGTGTTTAAAATATTTGACAATCTGAGGAACTATGGCGGGAATGCCGACAATAAACTGTGATTGCGATATATTGCTTCCTAATGAGCTGATTAAAAATTCCTTTCCCCTAACTTTATTATTCAGAAGGTCTGCATGCATATTTTTCCCTGATATAGAATTTCTACCTCGTTTGATTGCCTTGCAACTCAAAAAGAACAAAATTCGAGGACACCTAAGCACTTCTTATGAGTTGTGAATGCGAAAGCGTTAATGTACAGTTAAACACCGCTGAGCGCTCCTACGAGTAATGGACTCCTCGCGGGAAAGAGCGAGCGCGTTGAGAAGCTTGGTACGCTTTGACTTGGTCTTGCTTAGGCGCGGTTAGAACGCAGGCGAGGGCTTGCAGGGGCAAGCAACGCGTGGACAACACAGGCTTCCGAGAGCGAGAGTGAGGGTGACGCGGCGTCATGGCGGCATGTCCTCTCCCTTCGCGCAATACCTGGCGTGCTGGCTAGGCCAAAAGGTGTTCCTTGTCGCCCGCTCTTTTCATCGAGGGACGATCGTGACTTGGCGTCGCCGCCAACGGGAATTTACCTTCCGTTTTGCTGCTCCAAAGACAGACGCCGGCTTTTTCGCTCAATGGGCCATTTGACGCCTTCGCTTCAAAAACAAGCACCGCAACATAAGCTTCTCATTTAAATTTCATAATCTGGTTGTGAGGCTCGCCGCTGCAGATGTGCTGGGGACTAATTTTCACAACTTGGAGTAAGTTAATACACCCAAACTTAAGGACACGAGCGTTCTTGCATCACTCCATCATAGGAATAAGGCTGCCACTTGGCCCTCAAAAGATTTACACGAAAACAGACACGAAGGCAGCAATGAGGACACGGTTGGAAGAAAGATTTACTGCAGGTACCAAGCCAGGAACACGTTCTTCACAAACACACTGCAGAACACCATAGCCAATGAGCAACCATGGCGGGTTATTTCTATTTCCTGTTATGATTTTCTTGTGATGTTTCTCTTGAAAAGTATTCGCCGGCATGGCGTCTCTTTGTCGTGATGGCTTACTGTCAATTACTGTCTCCACATTCTCGTCCTCTTTTCGCAGAGATCTCAGCAGCGTAGGGCTGTTAGCAAATTCCTAAAGCTAAGACGCTAGCGCTAGCCTTTCCATGACATTTCCTCGCTTTGCCTTATTTACATGCTTCACTCAACGAAAGGAACATTGTGGCAGGGAGGCGGCCCTTTGTGACGGTAACAATGAGCACAGAGTATAAAAGCGTGTCTTACGGGTGGCTGATTACGGCAGCCGACGCGGTGGAAAGAAAATGAGGGGCAAAAGAACGTCAGGTGGAAAGAGGAAGCAACTGTAATGAGTAGTCACTTCCTGCACGTCCTTCGGGGACGATTGTTAAAGGAAATCATTAAAACTTATTGATTCGAACATCGTTACTATGCGTGCCTTTTACTTATGCTTCTCTGAATTCAATTTCTGGCACGCAATGTCGCTTTTACTAGCAGTGGTTTTGTTCCAGGTTTCGCCCCGTTTCCCCATCCTCTTTCTAATCGCCATTCTTACAGCAAAGGTGAATCATGCGTGGCCTATGACCACCTGGTCCCGCGTAAACTCGGTCAGTCATTGATTGGAGGCACTTCGCAGTCAAAATCAACACGAAAGAAGAACGAAGGAACAACAACAAAAAAAGAACATCACCGAAGATTACGATACTCCATAATGAGAAATTTCAGCACAGCTGTATACGTGTTTTCATTTCGCGATATAATGAGACAAATAATTTGAGAGAGACATGCACCAAAGTCGGCGATCGTCGAAAATCTGATCTGCAGATCAAGCGTGAGGGCTTTTATACATTACTCGTCGAAGGTTCCACTGTAATCGCTGGCGCCGTGTGGCTTCCGGAAAGTACTACAGAATTCGCTTCGCGCATACAATCAGGTTACAAAACAATCGCAAACCGTAGCAATCGAAAGAAGTGCGAACGATACCAAGGCAAGAAAACCAAACAAGCGCGAGCGAGAGCTGACGCGTGCAGATAATAGTGCGAAACTAGCGGTCCGGCTAGACCATACGAGTACGCATCAAGCGGTTAGGCGGGTCCGCATGACACCAGTTTGCCGCGCGCACGTCACTGAAAGGGCCGCTCTCATTGGTCTGAGCCGCTCAGGGCTCGCGCCTTTCATATACAGTTCCGCGTTTGCTTTTTGATCTTTCGCTGTGCTCGTTCGCACGCTAACGCCACCGACGCCGCCGCCGATGCTCGCCGCAGGAACGGGCGCCTAAGAGCTGCACCCTAAAATTCTTCGAGCGCTTGTGAAAGAGAGGCAGGCGCTTATCTAATAGCCAGCGCAGCATTGCAAAACATGACACCCACTCTGTGTCCAGATATCCTCTACTTGCATGCTAAATTGTTCTGCCTTCTCTACGCTAATTAATTCTTTCCGATTGCCCTGCGTTCGGCCAGGTAATCTCGCTCAGGTGGTGACAGAGCAATGGAAGGGGTGCTTACGCAGCGGTCACCAAGATTGTGATCGTAGTCCACTTCTATTATCTCTCGGTTCAACTGCGACCTATGCCTTGCCAATACCACGAACTGATGAAGGAGGGGGATGCACTTGCGATCCCGGCAATGAATGGCAAGATGCCCCTGCACCATATTGTACACGTTGTTTCGGTGCTCGCGCAAGCGGTCGTTGAGACATCTGCCAGTTTGGCGAACATAAGTCGTGCCACACTTCAGTGGAATCGAACGAACGACCATTTCTACGCACGGGACGAAATCTGACTTCTGCTTGATGAAGCACGAAGAGAAGTTAGCGCGTGGTGGCATTGAATCGCTTGCATAGCTTCTGTAGTTTCTCTGGAGCCGAGAAAACCACACGGCCTCTAGCGCCCTGGCCAATCTTCTTTAGCTAGTTCGAAACGCTGTGCGCATACGGCAGCATGACAGGCCGGCTCTTTTCAGCGATGTCACAATTCTCGGGCTTATGTCCTCTTTGCACGACCTTGAACAACTTTTCAGCTACCGAAGAAAGCAAGTGTACTGGATAATTGGCTTATACCAGGCGCTTCTACAAACACCTCCATAATGACCTGTATATAGTGTATAAAATCCCTTTTGTTATGCTCACCGACGCCTTACTCGGAGTCTTCGCAACCAGCTAGAGAGCTGGCAACGCTCTGTCACGAAACGGGTGACGAGCGCTACGGGACCACCTCAAAGTCGCAACGGCGCACAACTCACGTCATCCTGTTTTTGTTCTTTTCAAACGCGTGTGTCCGGCACCTTGTCTTCATCAGAGTTCTGTATGTTTACGTGCAGAGTCTCACCCTTCTAAAACTCACCCTCCTAAAAGTGCCATCATGGGACGCGTTATGCATATACTCTGCGAGAGAATTGACTCTGCTGTCTCTTGTTCCTCATAACACCGCTGAGTTCATGCACGGGATCAAAGGAGTACCACAAGTAGACATGCAAGTACGCAGTTAACAGTAAGTATTTCTAGCTGTCTCACGCAAGTGGTTGGCCAACAACCACAGGAAGCAGGCCAGCAATCGAAGCTGGCTGACGTAAAGTGAGCGCAGGCACTCGGAATAGTAAAATCGGCTGTAAAGCGTGACAACCATCGCACGCGAACGATTTTACTGGTGCGTTTTCTTTGCGAAGCATTGCGATAAGAAATGAAACGATGAGGGGCCAGAGCTTAGTATCTATGTATATAAAGCAAATCTGTTATACAAATATGTTGATAGAGATTGCGCAAGCTCAGCGGGTTTTCGATTTCCATTATAACTGCCCTGCCGTAGCTGCTGAGCATTTCAATACCTTCAAGTACGCTCGCAACTAGCATTCTTTCTCACTCCTTCTTTCTGTGCTTTTGTCACTTTATCATATTCCCAAAAAGCAGAGAAAACCGGTTGGACATCTTGTTAGCCTCCTTGCCGTTTCTCCCCTTTTATTTTCCTTTTTCTCTGGGCTTTGGGTACTTCAGAAGTGGCATGTCACCCGAGTTGTTAATTACTAGGAAAGTGAAAGCGCCGGATTGAGGAGGGGCAAACAAGAAACGAGATCGGAAGCAACGTGCAAATGGAGCGACAAAATATCCTCATTTTCATCAGTATCAGTAGAAAAAGTTTATAATATTATTGAGCCACACAGCACAAAGTGACTCGCTCGGGACGAGGAAATAAGGAAATATTCAACATACTAACGGCAAGAGTAAAGAAAAGCTAGAAGTATAAAAAAACAGCATCTTCGGTGAAAGTACGTCTCCTTGCTATCTTTATTTGCTGGGTCTTCCTTTCGGCTTGTCCTCCTGAAATTCTAAACTTGCCGAACTCAGCGGCATCTTGTTTAAATGTAAATTGGATTTTCTTCGCCGCCTTCGGGATTTTCTCGGTCGGATGGGCTGCCCTGTTCATCCTGCAGCACCCTGTCTTTTTTACTTCATCCCTTCTGTTTTCCTTTTACAGATAGCCTATACCCTTCTCTGTGTCGCTGCTCTTCTTCGAGCTAGAAGAACCATTCAGTTTCTGGAATTATGCAAAATAACAGCCGCGACGCAGAATCTGCCGCTCTTGGGCCAGTCTATCGCACCTGGCGACGCCACGGGTCGATGGTGTTTCCAGGTATGAGAATACGGAGCAGCTTCTAAAATCTGGTCACCCTATCTGGCATGCCTATCCAGATCCCACTCATCTCCGCCCTGTTTCCCTTTCACGAACCCTTTCTCAGCCTCTCAATCCTGCTGCTTTCTTATTGCACGACTGCGCACATTCAAACTGATCCACCTGAGCGAGCAACAAAAAAGAGAAGCGAAACAGAAAGGACAGTGAATTGTTACTACTTTGGTGAAGAACGAAAGCCATTATCTTTTACTCTTTTCTCTTCTATTGTTAGAAAAGTTTTCGTAAGAAGACGGAATGTTTATTTGGCTGGTAACAATTAATTTTGAACGAACTGCTCGCATTAAAAAAAGAAACGCATACGGCAAGGACGAACTTGCCAGACGGAGAGTTGACTCTCCATGGACGAGCATCCTGCCTATGGGTCATTTCTCCACTTACGACGTGCAAGCACAGTCCTTCGCAGCTAGAGCTGGCAACAAATGTGTTGCAATCACTGATTTTATAAAACAATGCTTATAATTAGAGTACTAGTGGAACATTGAAATAAATTGGCGGTCGACGTCGTGTCTAGGAGGTGCCGTCCTGAAAAAAAAAAAATTCGCTATTTGCGCACCTTTAAAGCACGTGTTTTTTCTTATTTTCTTTTTTTCCCCCGAATCTCCTCATAGTTAACATCTATGGTGCTTGCGTGTTGAAATATGCAAGTGCGTGATATTTGTCCCGGAAATTACAGCCCCGCCTGTATGCACCTTGATGTGTTTGGGCGCACGTGTTTGGCTCCGCAGATTCACTAGACTGTGACTGCTCTCTCCGAAGTAATCAAGAAGAATTGCGTGCTTGAGACGACATTGGTTGACGTCTGTTTAACATTTGAAGCGCTTTCTGCCATCAGCTGCGACGAAAAATACCACGCGCTTTCCTCGGTGCATATCACGCGGTTTCGTGCTGTTTTTCCCAACAGGCTTTTCATATCAATAGCTCACACAGCACGCCAGCCTGCACCGCTGGCTCCCACGCATTTCCCAAACGCAGATCATATATGCACGAATGAATTCCAAAGCATGCGTACGCAAAAGCAAAAAAAAATAGCAATGAGATATCCTGGAGTCGGCACTACGTCCTTCGTAAAGCCCAAACTAAAATACATGGCAGTGCTCCTTAGACAACACAGGTATCTTACAAGTATTATGTGTCAACACACGGTGAAAAACACGAGTGCTAACGTGGAAAACGTCCTAGCATTGCCGAAACACAAAGATCGTCCCGAAAGGTGCACGCTCATTGCCTTTCTGTCCCAGTACGACCCGCGTTTCAAACTACTGCGTGCTTTTTCTTCCTTTTCTCTTTTATTTCCCTTCTTTTCTATGGTTACTATCAGTTCGTGGGGGAACATCAGACAGCCGTTCTTTTCCTTCTCTCCTTTCTAGAGTTTTCTTTTTTCAGCAACGACAACCTTTTTAGCACAGAGAAGTGGCAGAATAGGTACTGCAACCTCTTGGAGCACAGAGCACTATTAAAGTACCCGTCAATCGTAATTATCGTCATCGTTTTATCCCTAAGTAGGCTGCCAGACAAGAAAATACACTTTATATATTCATATTCATAGTATGCTTGCGAATGGTATTCAAGAGGCTAGACTGAGAATGATTAGCTGCACTGTTTAACCTGCAGGGTCAACATGAAGTTTGCGAATGACAGTCTTCTTCGGCAGCGATAATCTTGGCGAATAGGTTTGAACAATAAAAAATATGGAGAAAGCTAACGTAAACATTGGTAAAATATCTGCCTGGCAAACAAGACTTCGGGATCGGCAGTCAGAGTATTCAAGCTATGCAAAAGTATGTCTGTCTAGAAAGTAGTCAAAGGGAACTGACGTCAAGATATGGAAACCTCTAGACGTATAAACTCTTTTTGGAGTGCGTGCGGTAAGCATTCTCAAATCACTAATAATAGCTTCTCGATATCCATAGAAATAAAAGTATATAAATAGCGCATTCGGCCATTAGCCACCTGCAAGGTGGGAACTTGGAAGCTATGAAGTGATTGCACAGAAATTGATAGGCGTAAGGTCAAGGGAGAAGAGAGCAGTATGGATTACAGAGGAAACTATTTTTTGTTTATCTTCTAGTCGACAATGAGACGAATCGGAGTTGAACAGGTGATGTAGCGCTTAGAGCAGTAAACGGTCCTCTGCTATACGGACAGAATGAGTGACGCATGAGGAGAACGACAGACAATACCGTCGCAGGTTTAGAAAGTATGATGTGGTCCGTGATTGGTGGGAGAGGGCTTCTATTTGCAGTCTGGAAGAAATAGAATAATGGTGTTGTCAAAGATGATCTGTCCTACAAATGCAAGAACTGTGCAATTCCGGCTCTTTCTTTCAAGCTCGACGACGATATCACCCGCCTGCTAGCCTGCAAGGCACACTGCCGACCATCTAGCTATTTGCCGTTTCTCGTCTGCGCGTTTCAAAGCCATGCTGCTCGTGCTTGAGTTCCTTGCTTGTCGGCGCACATTAGACCTATCGCGGAGATGAAGTCCGGCAACTCTGAAGCAGTGAGCGCCAAAAGATCATGATGTCGGCATACATTTTCTTGCGACGTTGTCAACGCCTCTGATAGTGAGAAACACAATAACGGGAGACACCACCTGACGGAGTTCAACATCTGCTGCTTTCAACACGTGTTTTTCATTGACAGCGGTATATTTTGTGTCTAAAGGGAGCCGTTTGCGGAACGGTGCCGACGTATAAGCCTTTCTGATAGACGGATCTTTGTCCTCACGTGCTGTGGGTGTTTCGTCGTGTTATTATCTTCATCACCCCCCCCCCCCCCTCCTGCCTCCTGCTCTCCCAACTGACCCACCGTTTTACCCGGATGCTGTCACAAAAACCCTGGAAAATGTCAGCGGTGGCAGAAATGATATCGTAGCGGCGAAGAGACAAGTCATTTGAGGTGCTGTCTCAGAATACCAAGCATTTGATAATTGTCTCTTCTTAAAACCTTTTCTAAAATTTTACTGCCATAGATAGCGATTTAGCGCTATTATTTATCGGTGTTATATTTGTAGTATTTTATGTTCACTTGAATACTTTTTGTTACCTTGATATAAGTGTTTTTCCATTCCGTGCATTTTACGGACTGGTGTGTTAGTGTACTATACCTATCTTCTGTCCTTGCAGCTGTCATTTCGCTTTGCGCAGGAACTCTTTCCATGAAATTGAAACAGTGACTTTTGTGTCCCTTCTGGGGTGAAATGGCTTTGGAGGGGCCGGCGACCTGTCCAGCTTTCTTGCCTTTTCGACAAGAGGCACCTTACAGTATTTTCTTGTCCGGCTCTCTAATTAACCATCAAAAGTTCAAATTTCAAGTTGGGCCGCTCGTCGCATTTCTATTGATATGACGACACCCGGGTGAGGTGGGTCTCAACGGCAGAAATCAGGATACGACGACGAAGACGAGCATCATGATGACGAAAAAGAGAAGAAATGTATGTAGGAGATATGTATAGTGTAGTAACTAGTGTTGCATATGGGTCGCAAGCCCCAAGGGTAGCGTTGGCCTGGCGGCCTGAGGCACAGCTGGAAGCATCCGAAGGTCCCGGCAAAGCATGAGTCGACTGCTAACAGAACAACTTGTTTATTCTAGCATCGCAAAAGATCGGGCGGTCAGGTCGACCGAATTGGAGAGACCGGAGAGCACGTTACTCGACGGATGAAATCGGAGCCTCTCTCTTCGCGTCCGGGGGCAGCTGCTTTTATACTCTCGGAGTTGAGGGCAAGAAGGAACGGCTTGCGAGAGGCGCCCGTGACGGCGGGGCACGGACACGCTGAGAGACACGTTGAGACAAGAAGTGACGCATCCGCCGGGCCGGCGCCGGTGAGACCTCCTCGCTTCACAGTGGGGGAGCTCCTGTCCCCGGCTGCCGCGCTTTGACAAGCGTGGGCACCAACATGCACACACACACACACACGCACAAGAAGACACGTGGCATTGAAACATGCCTGGACGCGCTTG
This sequence comes from Dermacentor andersoni, assembly GCF_023375885.2. Taxonomy (NCBI): domain Eukaryota; kingdom Metazoa; phylum Arthropoda; class Arachnida; order Ixodida; family Ixodidae; genus Dermacentor; species Dermacentor andersoni. The sequence goes on along the minus strand of NC_092815.1, from coordinate 63,217,498 downwards.
GTGGGGAGGCGTTGCGGAAGCGCTGAACGGGCCAAAATGTCCGCCGCTTTGAACGAAGCCCCGGCGTCCGTTGCATCCGCGCCGGCTATACCGCGCGTCGTAGGCGAAACGTAACACTAGAAACAACAACAACGACTCTATCGGAGTCTCGAGTGGTTCTGCTAACATAGGGGTGCCTCGGTGGTGCTAAAGAACATCGCGCCATATAGCCGAGGCAATCTGCGCAGGATTCCTATAGGAGGTCGAACTCGCTCTCGCACTGCATATCTCGCTGTTTGCCAGGCCATCTCAGGGTGTGGTCGTGGGCGCTTACTACGGCCGGGGCCCGACAGACCGAAAGTACAGTGTGCTATAGAATAGGGGTAGTGTGCTGGGTAGGCTCCGTGCGGGTACAGCCGCCGATGTTACATCGCACCGAAGGCGCGTGGTAGCGCCACTTTCCACTGCAATGTAGGAAGCGTTCATTAATGGCCAGGTTTTCACAGGCTGCCCTACACCAGAGGAACCATGGTTATGGTGTCATAACAGCTGGACAGACACGCTGCAGTGGAAAGTCTGAAAGCTTTCTGTATATTTTGCGAGGTTTACATTGCAATCATACGTCACATTATTTTTGTTCAACGTGCCCAAGCGCCTGGAGCGGCGATGGTGCGCGAGTTCAGGGCATTGCTCAGCGTGAAAGGTCTGCTCGCGCATGGGCGAAGAAATACACAGAAAACACGTAGAAGCAAACCAGGTGGGTACTGGTTTAGTATTTAGGTTTGTTAAGTCAGTTTAAGAGCTCTCAGTTTAACTGCTCTACTCAAACTTGTAATTTCCTGTCGATGCATTCATCAGCGTCGACTACGTGCAGAGAGTAAAAAACCCTGTATCGTTGCTGACTTCGACGCAGTTTACTCTAAGCTGTCATTCTCTATCTTTGTATCAAGTTTGGAGCAGTACGTAAAAAAGGTACTGTCCAGATTAGGCAGAAAAATAGTTCCAGACGTAAACGTTTGGAGCACATCCTCAGAATTCATACCAAAGGGGCATTTCCCTGACGGTATTAAAGACAAAAATGTCTGTAATACCCTCAGGCATGTAATACCGTCTGTAATACCGTGTAATGTCTGTAATACCGTAATACCGTGTCTGTAATGTCTGTACTACCGTGTGAGACATCTACCGATGTCTCAACAACGGCAACTTGTGAATTTGAGGTAACAAACAAAATAAATATAAAATAAAACGAAAGCGAGAATGAAGAAACTATCCGAGTTGTGAAAGAAAACTTCAGGGCACACCACCATTACAGCTGAGTAGAAAACGTCTCCGCGATTCACTGTTGCCTAAACCTGTATTTTAGTGTGTGCTTATAGCCAAGAGCTTGCGCGATGAGACACCTTGCGGATCCGCCGTCCCGTCTGAGCCTAGAATTGCACCAGCAAACTGCCACTAGAGAGATAACATTTGTGCGTTTGTGCAATCAGACTGCTTCTTCGCATGTATGAAGCTCATAGAAAATATGCCTTGCCAGTTATTAGATGCCGTTGCTGCACCTTTAAGGTGAAAGCTATTTAACGTGAACGTGTTGGTCTGCTAGGACCTAGGTGTTTTCTTGAACGAGGTCGTCCTACTACTGCACAAAATTATAACGCGAGGTGTAAAAGTAAATAATAGTTAGACATAGAACCGGAATGACATGCATCATTTGTATCACACATACAAAAAATATGTAAATTAAATTTTGAGGTGTTACATCCTGAAACCGTGACATAATTACAATGAACGCCACCGTAGGTGCCTCCGGCGTTTTTGTTTTTATTCCGTCCTCATCGAAATGCAAATGCGGCCGCGGCAGCCCCATTCGAACCCGTGACTTCCACCTCCGCGGCGCCGTGCCTTAGCCCCTGGGCTGCCGTGATGGATGGGAAAAAGATAATGAAGAAGTAAAAGAGCACAGCTCATGGTAAACTTGCAGTGTCAAGGACGTTCGTCTCAACTTACCGCTGCGCTGCAGTCTTCCACACTGCTTTCTTATTGTATATATATAGAAACTCAGCACAGTAAAGGGAATGTGCAGTCGGCTGTCACCAAGGCATGAGCGAATACATCGGTGCGAAGGGGTGTCATATCTGATCATGGCGCTGTCGCAGAGGCGCAGTCACGAACATTTACAGAGACAACTGCACGAGGGATATTCAGCGGCGTTCACAAAGCTCGCACTTATGAAAGAGTTATTCCTTACAATATTGCCAATGCAGTCACTTCTCATTCACGGTCGCACTTGTACATAGAGCAATTTCTTCTATAAACATAGAGTAGATTTATTTATTTATTGTTTTTCTTCTTTTCTCTTGAAGGAGATGTTGTATGTATGTGCATACCAGATTCAATTCTTTGATCTGGGAATTTTCTTTGTTCTTGACGTTGTCAACACACTTGTTAGCCATAGATGTGGTTACCCTCTATAGGCGCGATTGGTGTTCTTTTTTTGACTATGCTCCTTGTATCTGTGAGGGCGTAAAATGAAGTCGAATGTGAAAGTTAATATGGGCGGATGCGTATAACGCTTATGATTGCTTGAGCTACTTTCAAAGTACAAAACTAAAGCAGAAGAAAAAAGAAAAGAAAGCAACAATGAGCAGGGGTGGGACTCCTGCGCCGATGGCGCCATTTTTACAGAAACACAAACATCTCCGTCAAACTGAGCCAAACGCAGAAAATTGACTGAAATTGCGCCTCGCTGCTCCATATAGGCTTCAGCACGTGTGCTTCGGCAGTGTCTGCGAACAGCGAGCGGATTCGTTCTCCGAACAAAAGCGCAGCCATTCACATTCCTCACACCACGCAACGCCGCCGCCTGCACAGTTACTTGTAATTTTTCGCTCTTCTAACACGTCTTTTCGACGCTACCGGCAAGTGGCTGGCACGCGCGCGCGCGTGCACTTCCAGCTGTCCTCGCGCTGCTGTCGGAACGGCCAGGGTGACTGTATTTGGAGTGTATTAGAATACGGTTGAGCGGGCCGAGTGGCGCGGTGCTCCCTACAGCCGAGGCGCAAAACAACGAACCGTAGGCTGAGGGTGTTGGGAACGCGCCTTTGTTTCTAGGGCCGGTAAAAATATTACAATCTGTGTTTATGCCCATATGGGCGAGGTCTGAGCCACTTTGACCTATCCGAATTTGGATTTGGATTAAAATGGAATAAATTTTGAAATGAAAATTTTGGAATAAATAAAGACTAAATGCCGGATTTGGAATAAAAGCAGATTGGAATAGTATTACGTTATGCCAGAAAGTTAAGCATTACGTGATTTGGAATAGGCTTAGTCTAGTAGGTAAAAATGCCTTTAAAAAAGTAGGTTCGCCCTAAAGGCGAAGCATCGATTGCGATAGCAAGTTAGAAGTTGTACGAAGAATACTAGTTTTATCAGTCGTATAAAATTGTAATCATTAGCTTACTACTTAAATTAACAAGCGCGGTGTCACGCAAGGCACGAGCTAACAGGAACACATCTCTCTCGATCACCACACGCACTCGCTGTAAGAACGCTGGAGTGAGGAAGCACGGTAGCAGCAGCGCACGAATTGACTTGCGTCCTGCCTCGCGTCAACGCCAACTAAGCGGTGAATACACAGCGTACACGAAGCTATCAGCGCTCGGCACTTGCCTCTGTCCCCATCGCAGATAGCTTTCAAGACAGGGCTCACGCGGCTGCGCTAGTCGCGTCATACGGAGCAGCCACCGGACTAGAACGCCCCCTCCTCCCGCCAACAACACCCTCCCCCAAGTGTCTGGCGCGTGACGAAAGACGGAGCGCTTCCTCCCAGCTTTCCTCTTGCGCGCGCGAGATTGATACACCATCGTTGGCTCTACCTTGCACGCTTTCAGTCGCACACAAAGCACACGGCGCGCCGCAATGATATCACCTTTGGACTTTGTAAGGGACATCACGGCGACGCCGACGGCGCCGGCATAAATGCACCTGGAGTGTCGATATATTAACTATCTCTACATTCAACTAGAGTAGTTCGTGATTCTTGCTTCTCCGTACGGTCTGTTGGTGAAGCGCATTTCCAGGCACTTCACCCACACTGTCGAGACATCAAAGAAAAATGTATTGATAAGGAGCGTCTTGGCCTACATTTAAAAATTGTTAACTCACTATTGCATAAAGCATGTTTTTGTGATCACCGTCACTATTTAAATATCTACAGGCAATATTACCAAAATTTCCATGAACTAGGCGGTTTCAGTGTCGCTGTAATCTGCCTCAAAATTCAGCTTATTATGTTACTTAAAACAGTGGCAGTGCAGCGCTTGTGTTGGTGCGTCGTGGTTTCGAAGTGCCCTGCCGTATTCCATTCTTCCACCAAAATTCAGATTCGCCTACACCATATTGTTCGAGATTGCAATTTAGTCTTCTCGAATCTGCTCCAAAGTGCAATTTTGTCTGCTCCAAAGTGCTCCAAAATGCAATTTCACTTGCTCTAAAAATTTCGCCAAAATGACTGTGGCCAGTCCCACCTCAGTCGTCAGCCGAAGAACCGCCGTCTGGCCAAGCACAATGCGTAAGAGAAAAAGAAATTGTCTACTTAGTGACAACACACCTTTTTCGGTCACCCGAGCGACAAATAGCCGAAGACGACATGAGCATGAGATTCGCAAATGTCCATATGTTCGCTCGTTTCCGAAAATTCATTCGTTTCTACAACTAGTTGTTTTTTCTTGTTTCTCGAATTGACATCTTTTCTCTCGTGATAGAAGATAAAACAAGACTCGCACTATTCAAATAAATCAAGCAAGCGGTTTCGCTGTTCAGCACTGGAAAGCCTCAATTTTCCTTTTAATCGAAATGATTGCATCAGTAGTTCGATTAAAATGCAGCGTTACGGACGAGGAAGAGATGATTACAAGGGAGAGTACTCGGCTTCCTATCCAAGTATCTCAGCGACGTCCTCCATAACCTGGTAGGGAGTATAACAGCGCACATCTAACCACTTTTCTCATCCGAATTCCAATTTCGCAAACTTATCCCAAGAACAGCAACCTACCTTCCCTAAGAAATCATCGTCAAAGCGAGCGAAACTATGCGAAGCTTATGGGATGGTGAAAGAGAAATGAGCAAAGAAACAACAACAAGAAAGATACCCAGAGATCCCTGAAACAAGGAAAGATATTTTATACAGCTGGCCCGCACATTGTAAGTGCGGCTATAGCGCAGTTCGGCAAAATCGTCCGTTCTTTTCTTCGCTTTTGGCTATCATCCACCAAACACCAAGAAAGAATAGAACTTTATTGCAGCATAAGCGAAGGCTTGCGTACGCAAATATTGGGTTGGAAATGCATATGCGCAGAACGCAAAAAGAAGCTTTGCGGGCTAGGCATGCGTGCGGATAACTTTTCGATTTGGCTTTGCAGGCTTTGCGTATGACTTGCTTGTATTTATGCTGTTGCATCATTCCGACGCCTTGGGTAGCCGCTTCGATCCTAAGTAAGCCTTCCTGCACGATTTTTGGCACCTTTCTCATGAATTGAATGGTGAAATAGGCGTTCGCATAGTTTCGCTCTCTTTGACGATGATTTCGTAGGGAAGGTAGGTTGCTGTTCTTGGGTTATGTTTTTTTTTTCTTTGACACCCTTTGACCTAAAGAAAGACGTCACCACTCTTTTAAAGTGTTCTTCGGCATGGATGTCCAGTCAAAGAAGAATGCACGCAAGGAATCCCAAATCAATGCAAATGGATTGGGATTACTTATTTTTACTGTGAGTCCCAACTTGTATTTATTTCCTTTCTTTTGACTAGTCAGGAACCACTCATTACTTTGCGAATTAGCACCCTGCACTTCTTGTTTCCTGTTGTATTAGTTCCTCAAGTAAGACGCACATAACGTGGGAGAAAGACCAATGAGGAAGCAACCTCGCTTGGGCCAAGGATAAAACGAACGTGGAATGCAATGGAAAAAGCCTAGAACGAATCTTGCGCGCCCGAATAGAAGTGTAATTTTTGGGCCTTCTCACTGTACGGCCTTCTCACAGTTTTTGGGCCTTCTCACAGTTCAAAGCCTTCTCACTGTAGTACTCAATAATCACTGACCGCAGTAACGGTCTCAAGCTGTAGCGCGACACAATATAAAAGAAGAAAAAAAGGGAACGCTGGTGTCCCTTTCTTTTTAAATATAAGAAACCGTTCGTGCCACGTAAACGTAAACGCGATGGCAAACAATTTCACTCTTCTTAAAAACAATTGGATGAACGTACTTTGTTGGTGAGTGTGGTAGCTCGCATAAAATGAGGCGAAATATAGGATAAGCTGTTATTCCCGCAAGAGGAGACCACTACGTTGCAGCGTTATTTTTATTTTATAGTTGTTTTCTTCCCACATTTATTAATAAGTTTACTTTACTATTATCATTTCTTAATCTACTTTTGCTGCGTAATATAAAGAATTGGATGAGCCAAAGTATTCCTTGCCTTTATCTTTTCCCAGCAACCCACTTAGAACAGAACAGATGGTGGTGGTGTGACGCTGCAGCAGGCAAGGTCAGCCTGGCATAAACAGCCGGCAATCGTTCCATCTGAACATCCTATGAGTTGAGATCAGGGGTGTGCCACCACGTGTCGGTGAGCCCAGTGTCCTGCAGCCCTGGCACTCTCATCAGTAATCCTGGCGCTCTCTTCTTCATTGCCGCGGACCCTCTGGGGAAGACGACGTCTTCAAAAGTCCTGTGCGTAAGACCACTCGCTTGCAGCCTGTCGACCATCGTTTATATTTCTGTGTCAAGCTGTGGGCATAGTCAAATTAAATTTTCAATGTCGCTGATATCACCAAGAAGGCAAAGAGCGGAGAAGCGCAGCTTCCAGTCTTGAGTAACCAAGCTGAGGTGTACGCGGAGTCCATCCTGACGCTGTACAAAGGCATCGTTATATCGTGAGTAAGTCCATTGATAACACTAGCTTGATGTGGAGCCTTGTGGGTCGTCCTAAAGTGATCGCGGATTGTATCCTTATATTTCTAAAAAATGTGTGACGCTCTCACATTAAGGAAACGTGTCAGCGCTAGGCATGCAAGAGCTTCAGCTTTTTCGTTTCCTTCAGTTCCTACGTGGGATGAGATCCATTGGAATATTAGTCGCAGTTCCTTGCTCATTAGATATTTAACCGTGTCAGAGATTGCCTTGGAAACTTCTCTCGAAGTAGGCATTGATATAATCGTTGCAACGCTGACTTTGAGTCCGTCAGCACCACGACATCTCGTGCAGAATAGGCCTGTAGTTTTTGCAAAGCCCCTGTAATTCCGGCGCTTTCTACTGCTTCAGATGAAAATACACAATCCAGGCGACCAAACCATGTCACATTAAGGGAGGATATGATTGCCGCTGCGCAGCTATCTGTTTGTGCATACACCGACCCGTCTGTGCACATCTGCAGGTGACTTTGAAGCGCTGTGCTCACGTGGCCCAGTACAAGAAAGTTTGTTTCGGCAGTTGGGATGGTTCGTTTCGCCGGTAGCTGGCGTACACTGAGGCTGCGGGAAACATCCGAAAAAGACCATGGCGGGTGGAGATTACTTAGTTTAGGCCATTCCAATCCTATAGATCGGAATGTGTTCAGCACCGCATGAAAATGGGAGCGAGTTTTCGCTCTTAGCTTCCGGAGAAGCGCCGTTCCTGCTGGGGACTCCCCCAACCTTAACAGCTGCGTGAACAAGGCCTGAGATGCCAAAAGGCGGAGTGGGAAAGACTCTGCTTCATTAGCAACCTTCTTGCTTGACACCGCTCGAGGAACTCCCATCGCCATGTACTGCAACCAAGCAATCGAATTGACTCCTGATGGGGATATTCGCAGTAGCTAATAGAGTTATCAGTGCAGCATGCAGTTTAAGCATGGGCATAGGATTGTTTCCCCAACGTATACCTGCCTTGCGACGAAGTGCATTGACTCTTTGCACTGGTGCGGCCACAACACTTTCAGTTGCGTGTCGCCACAGTAGCTTGCTGTCGATAGTGACGCCTAGGAATCGAACACTAGTTGCACGGCAAATCGGACGGTGTCTGATATCGAGGGTCAGGTGTGTAGAGTTTCGTCTCAGTGCCGGAAAAATCATGATGGTAGTTTTTAGCACTGATAAAGATAGGCCAAGTTTGGATAAGTGGTGATCGACGATTGAGATTGCGCCCTGGGCTATCCGGGCCAAACGTTTGTCTTGGTACCCTGATATCCAAGTGCTAATGTCATCTGCGTAGATGGGCATTTTTACTGTCATCCTTTCTTCATCCTGTCAACTTTCTGTGCGCCTGAAAGGTTGGCCATGGCAACGTTAAAATGCAAGGGAGATAGAACACTTCCTTGTGGGACACCGATCGAAATGCGTCACTTTTCGCTCATTTTATTTCCGAGCTTAACCTGGACACATCTCGTACATAACCCGTACATGAGAAATTCATATACGAATCGAAGAGCATTTCCCCGGGACGTCTGTGGCTTAGGGTTCGTTGATGATGACCTAAGAAAGACGCAGCCGTATGCTTTTGCAACGTCTGTAAAGATGGCGAGTGTCGAAATGCCGTTGACGTGATGGTGCTCGATGTGGCGTAGTAAGTCAAAGACACTGTCCTTGGCCCACAACCATGGACAAAATCCTGACATGCACGACCGCAGTCTACTTCCTTGCTCGAGATACCAAGTTAACCTCGTACAAATTTGTCTTTAGATCAATTTTGATAGACGTGACGCTAGCGATACTGGCCCATATGAGGCAACGGTCACTGGATCCTTACGCACAACCCATGCATGCTTTCTTCCACGCGTCTGGGATCTCTCCTGAGCTTCACACATGTTTAAATATGTCCACAACGGCGCGTCTTCGCTCGTATGGCGGATTTGTGAGCATATAATTGCTGATCAATTCGGGACCCACAGAACAGCGCTTTCTTAATTTACTAAGCGCCAAATCCAACTCACGACGGGTGAACGGCGTATCCATCGTGTGGAATGATTGAGCTAATACAGCATTCGCTGCTTCTGCTGATCTGCCAGATGTGTATACATGTGCGCAATGTTTTGCAAGGGTTTGTCAGTCTTTTCCTTGCTTTAAAGCAAATGCTTCGAATGGCCTCTACGGGCGTATATTTCCGGAAAGATGATCACTCCCCAAGTACTTGTCGGGGGAGTAAAGGCCGATGAGCTCTCGCAGAAAGCAGTCCATTGCACTTTTTCTAATCTTCTTCTGAGGCAATGGATGACAGCGTTTATGCTGTTATATTCAATTTTCACAGAGGAATTTCCCTTTCTTTCATTACTTTCCGTTCAGCTCCCCTAGTCGCTGTGCAGAGCCTCTATAGTTAGATAATAGTATAGTATATAGTATAGCATATATAATAGTATAGTTCTATAGTATAGTATAAGTCACGATTAAGGAAATGACCCTAAAATTTGAACACTGAAGCTGCCACTCTCTTACTTCGCAACGTATCTGCGAACACCTCACCAGGAGATTCATCCAACGCTTCTATGTGTCCCAGCATGTGACAGCACAGAATTGTCGACCAGCAGTCTCAAATCCGGGGAAGTTGGGGAAGATCTGGAAATGGTCACTGCCCATCCTGTGCGGAGCAGTTGGGGATGTTATCAAAAGGTCTGTAGAATGTAACACGAGGTCTATGGCACTTCATGAATCGGGTGGCCTTAAGAAAGAGGGTTTGCCATCGTTTGCCACACATAATTCAACAGCATCTGCAGCTGCTACAGGTTCCTTGACTCAAAAATTTACAATTTATCTCCCCAAAGCGAATGATGTGCCTCAATATTGCCACAGATTATTCCAGGATGGAGGCAATGATCGTAAAGGTCCTTTAGAAACGCCTCCATGAAGACCTTCCTTCGTGAACTTATATGCACCGACACCACGCTGAGTTTTCGATTTCCTAGTCACACTTGCACAGCGGCAATTTCCAAGGAGGTAAAACAAAGGTCAGTTATCGTGGCACTCTTTCTCTTCGCAGAGTGCGGCAGTTTATAGATGCAAATTGCTAGCCACTGTTGTTAGCACGCTACTAATAAACTTCTGGCACCACACTTTGATTTTCTTTTGGGTCTCCAGTTCGTTCCCCTCCTTCTCTTTAAATAGGTCCCCTTGTGCATGCCCTAATTCGGTGGGTTTAGCACAGGCTGAAATCTTCAGGAGGCAGATGCTCTAGAATTGTTGGTTTAGTTGGTACAAACCAAAGACTTGTTAGGCTAATGGCTTCACTAATTTTGCCGAGCAAAGGGAAGAAGCGACATGCTGTTAGGCCAGGCTAGCCCTGCTGTTTTGCTCTTGTTGCAGGTAAATATGTAATCGGCAACAGCTGCGGTAATGCAGATATGCTTGGCTTGGAGATTATTCGCAAGCACTCACCCCTCAGCAAAGCTATGTTGCTTTCTGACACGCCAAAATATAGGCGCCTTTTGACCACTTTCAGCGTCCTGTGCTACCACAGCATTCTCAAAAACTCTTGTGCACCGTCCTAAGGTGAAGACACGCTCGCTCACATGCATGTTAGGAATCGAATCTGCGCGTTGAAATACGCCTTTCGCCAGCGCGAATGGGTGCGAGGCAATTACAAGTAGCATCAGTTATTCTTTTGCGAGGGAAGTTGAATCCTGTGTAACCTGGAGTGTCACTATCCCGACATCACGAGCACCTTTACTACACCACAGCTGCGGACAGAGAGAAAACTTTATTTGGTCCATTAAGGGTTTAGCGTTCGGTCTTCGTCTTCATCGCTGCAGACGCTTGACCTTCTTAGCAGGGTTGGGCCCCTAGTCCAGGGCTCCACTGAGCCGCGCTGCTTCGCTTGCGTGCTGCACCATTGCGCTTTGGGCGGCGAGCTCGCAGCTGGTGAGCCGACTCTCCCACTGCTCCGCACTCGACTTTTGTGTTATTGAAATGTGTAGTTACGTTTACACTCCCAGGTTATATGGTAAAGCGTGGTGGTTGCCCCGCACCATGGGCATGTGTTCCTAAATTGTGTAGGATACATCTGGCTTAGTATATGTAAGTTAGAGAAGGTTCCCGTTTGCAGCCTCCGCCAACTAGCTGCTTCTTGCTGTGTTAAGGCTTTGTGTGGCGGGGAGTATCTAATTATCTTGGCTCTGTGGTAGTTCAGTAACTCTGAAGAGCCGATCTCCACCGTGAAGTGCTGTCCCAGGGCGTGTGGCCACTCGACTCGGTACGTGATCTCGCGAGCCAAGCTGTCTGCCCTTTCATTTCCTTCTATCCCCGTGTGTGCTGGAATCCAGATTAGTTTGTGGGTTGCGGTGTGTATTACGTGTTCTGCCTTGCGGAGGATAGCTAAGGCAGCCCTGCAGATTCTACCCTTTGTGTAGTTCCTGCATGTCTCTTTCGAATCCGTTAAAATGACCATTGATTTGTCTTTTCGATAGCCCTCAGCCGCCGCCAGCGTAACAGCGACCTCCTCCGCTTCCACTATACTGGCGGTACGTGTAGTTGCGCAGGTGATTAGCATGCCTGCGTTGTCAACCACTACCGAAGCTGCCTTAATGTAATTTGTATGTCTATTCCATGGATACAGTGTTGCATCCGTGAAAAGCGTGTTTTATAGTTTGGCTAAATGCCTTTCCACATAATCTGCCCGCGCCTGCCTTCTGGCCGCGTGGAGATTTGTATCCATGTTTTTCGGAATGGGATTGACCTGCAGGGTCTTACGGATATCGTCGGGTATATCGGCGGATCGATCGAGATGCCTCCTTGGGTCGCGACCTAACCTTGTCACGAGCGCTCTTCCCGTAGCCGTGTCTCTGAGTCGGTGAAACTGTGCTCCAAGCTGTGCTTCTGCCAGTTCGGCGAAGGTGTTGCTAATCCCTAGCTGTAGCAGCTTGTAGTTCGGTGTGTTTCTTGGTAGGTGAAGTGCCGTCTTGTAGGCCTTCCGCAGGATTGTCTCTGCTTGTTCCGTTTCGCTCTTGATCATGGGGTGGTATGGCAGCGAGTAGATTATCCTGCTGACTATGAGGCTTCTGACGAGTTTTAGCGTGTCGTCTTCTTTCATCCCATGCCTTCGGTGGAAGACTCTGGTTATCATTCTGCCTACCTGTTCAGCCGACTTGCTGAGCAGGCTGAGTGTGTGGCTGCATTTCCTGCTTGCTTGTAGCCACATTCCCAGGACTCTTATCGTGTTCCCCTCCGGGATGTTTTGCCCCTCCAGTTTCACCTCGAGTGGTGCATCAGTGGGGTGGCTTCCTACCCTCAGTAGCTCAGACTTCTCTGTAGAGCAGGCTTGTCCTCTTGTACTCCTGTTTCTCTCCCAGGGATTCATGGTTCACTCAGACCGTGATGTCGTCTGCGTACATCGTGTGCTGGATGCCCTGGATTCTGCTGAGTCTTTCTGCTAGGCCGATCATCGCTACATTAAAGAGTATGGGCGAGATGACCGAGCCTTGGGGTGCCTTTGCTTGGGGTGGTGAAGACATAACTCCTCAACTACCCTACTCCCACTGTGGCCGTTCTGTTGGTCAGGAAGTCTTTGACACAGTCTTTGATTCTTCTCCCGCAGTTGGTGTTATTTAGCCCCTCCATTATAGCGGCGTGGCTGACGTTGTCAAAAGCACCTTTTATATCAAGTGCCATGACTACGTTTTCCCCATTCTTGGGCATTGTCTCCAGGACCTCTTCTTTAAGTTGCAGAAGCACGTCCTGCGTCGAGAGGTTCGCCCTAAAGCCGAACATGGTGTCTGGGTAGAGCCTCTTGTTTTCTAGGTGTTGCTGGATGCGTTTCGTGGCGATCCTCTCGTATAGTTTTCACAGGCAAAAAGTGAGGGAGATTGGTCTGAGATTCTCGATCTGCAGCTTCCTGCCTGGTTTGGAAATCATGACTACCACAGCATGCTTCCACTCGGCTGGTATCTTTCCTTCTTCCCAAAGCTTGTTGAGGTAGGCCATGAGCTGGTCTACTGCCTCATCACTTAGGTTCCTTATGAGAGAGTTTCTAATTCGATCTGCTCCTGCCGCTGTGTTTTTCGTGACGGCTCTCATTGCCGCGGTGACTTCCTCTCTGGTGATAGGCTTGTGCATATCTGAGTTTTCTTCTCCGAGATAATCTCCTTCATATCCCTTGGGCTCGTCAGTGCCATAGCATTCGGTTCTGACTTCATCGAGGAGCTGCTCGTCTGTTCCCTGATATTGGTGCACTAGCCTTTGAATTGCTTTGCCGCTTTCTACTTTAGTCTTGGTAGGGTCCATTAGAGCCTTAAGAATACGCCATGTTTTAGCCGTGCTAAGTGTCCCATTCAGTTAGGTGCTGAACTGTTGCAACCCTTGCCTGGCTAGGTGTGTTGCGTACTCTTCTGCTTGGAGTGCTGCGGAACACCCGCGCAGTGCATTGCGGCCTCAGTAGTCATCCTTAGCATCCGCATTTAAGCTCGACATCGAGCATTTTAATGCTATATAATTCTTCGCCCGCTTTCCGGGGGCCAAGTATCCATGTATGTATGTATGTATGTATGTATGTATGTATGTATGTATGTATGTATGTATGTATGTATGTATGTATGTATGTATGTATGTATGTATGTATGTATGTATGTATGTATGTATGTATGTATGTATGTATGTATGTATGTATGTATGTGTGTGTGTGTGTGTGTGTGTGTGTGTGTGTGTGTGTGTGTGTGTGTGTGTGTGTGTGTGTGTATGCATGTATGTGTGTATGTATGTATGTATGTATGTATGTATGTATGTATGTATGTATGTATGTATGTGCGTGTCAACAGCGTCGTAGACGGCTTCTGGATGGAGGACAGCAGGACGACTGGGTACTTTACTCTAGACAGCTCGGAGATTTGAACTCCAAAGCTGGAAAGTTTCAATTATATAAAGAGCGGGAGCAGAGAAAAAAAGAAAACTTTGGAGCAGGTGTGACTGAAGGGTAGAGATAGGATATATCTGACAGGTGTGTGAATGTGCAAGGGAATGTGCGGGAAAGGGTGTGTGATAGGGGTGGGGATGAGTCATACAGGTCTGTTGGATCCAGGGAGGTATCCTCTACAATATTTAGCTGTACCTTAGACGCCTGCTGAACGAACGATGACAAAGAAAAAGAGCAAAATATACAGATTCAGTGGCTATAAGTTGATGAACCAGTAGGAAAGATGAAAGATTGAATTGCGTGACATAACCGCATTAAATGTGCTCTCTTTCACTTATCTGCTAGTAGTGCTTTATAATCAGAAGGCGCTATTTCAGTCCACAAGAAGGCAGCGGTGCGGGCTAAGTATTACTTTAGGTTAACTAGAAACGATAATGACAGTACATTAAACGCAACCTTTACGATCAGCACAGCTCTCTTAATAACATAGCCGTGTTCTTTTGACACATAGAAGCTCACACTACAATTTCTTATCTGAGAGCTTCTGCCAAGTTATCTTTTTGCGAAGGAAATCCAAGGTCAACCGCGGTTAACGAAGGCGTGTAGCTGGCGCCGATGCCGCCAGTGGACTACTGGCAAGGGGGCGGCACTCAACCGAGGGAAGCCGATGATGTCGGTCTATCCGCCGGATTTTTTTTTCTAGGATAAAGAAGCGGGTTAGGAGCAGCAGGACCCATTGTTAGCCAGTCGGGCCCTAGTCAGCCCGAATCGTCCCCAGTTGATGGGATCAGCTGATTCAATTGATGCTACATGCAAACGATCTGCCCGGACTGCAATTTTCCTTAAAGGGAAGCTTAAGAGTCTGTCGAATTCAATAAGACGCTCATATACGGATGCGGGAACCTTATAAACCATGCAGGTAAAATTTTGGGGGGGATTTTTCACTTAGGAGCGACGCAATCGTCGGTTAAAATTGCGCTGTAGCTCCGCCCCCCGTCGAGCGCCGCGCGCTGCTGCTGACGCTGACGATGCGAGCGGAGACCGGAAACCGCGGCGTAGTGACGTCATCACTGGTGTTCCGTTCCTTCGCAGTCTCCGCGACCGTGCCTGACCGGGCTTTTTTCTGCGTGCGTGCCGTCCTAATCTGCTTCACTCGACCCTACATTCCTTTGTCTGTGTGTATATAGGAGTGGTAGTTGACGTGCGCAGCATCAGTTGAACTTGTAGGCCGATCATGCCGGCGTTCTGTGCAGCCTACGCTTGCACGAACACCAGCGGCCGCGACGATGTTCTGATGTTCCATTAGTTCCTGCAAGACAAGAAACTTTCAACTAAGTGGGAGGCCGCTGTGAAGCGAAACAACTTCAAGCGCTCAAGAACAACAGTGTTGGGCTCCAACCACTACCGTGACGATTACTACCGGAGTTTATCAAAAATGCATGCTTTGGGTTCTCCTTCGTGTTAGCACGCTGAACGGAAGGTGTATGTTTACCACCCACCCATGACGCAGGTTTCATTGCCAAGCGCCGCGAATTTTCTATTCGCACGTGTATTGTGAAACAGCCTGCACGCAGCTACCATAACGCAGTGCAAGCGTAAAGTCTGCATGTGTTGGAAAGCCTGCTCACGCCAGGACGCTGCGCTCCCCCTTCTCTCGCACACATAGAGAAACCGACCATCTCACGCAGCCGACGGAATTCACCGGTTACGAGTAGCGTATGGATGGCGCACAGATGAAGGTTCTATACTACACGTGCTATAACAGCCGGTAAACTTTTCCCGCGTTAAAACCGTCTGTGTAGATTGCCGACAGCTTTGGAGCAGTGCACAAATGGCGAAGATCGCATCACCGCTTACGTTCTACGAGGAGGCATGCAGGAACATAACACTACAGTTGTTTGCCCGGAAACGTACTCACTGGAATGCTGAATGCAGCTTAGCAAAAATATACTCGCCGAAGAACATTTCCAACACAAGGAGATGCTAACACTTCGCCTTCGTTCGCGTGTAAAGCAGTGCTTGCACCAGCATTTTTTGCTTCTTGGAGAGGCCGGCTCTTCGCAATCGGCTCGTACATGTACGGAGTAAAGTATAAACCCCTTACAAGTGATCTTGCACGCGACAGCGACAGAGCGACAAGAGAGGCGATGGCTGCCGCGTTCACTCGTCGCCTGCAAGCCGAACTCCACGCGAGCGACTGCTTGGAGCGACGACTTCCCGGCATGAGGGCAGCAATATACGCGCCGAAACTAGCGTGACGCATGCTTTATCAATTTAAGTTGATGTATTTTACTGAAAAAGGAGCATAAAATATTTCTGAAGGTCTTGCACTTGGTTCTTATTCTTGCACATGTAAAATTCAATAGTTTGCTCGTTCCGTGCGACAAACAGTAGTATTTGAGTTATGTACATCCAGTTCCGGCTTCGCACTATTGGCTAGTCGCTCATAGCACTTCCGGGCGACGAGCGACGAGTTCTAGATTTCTAGAAACGAGCGATCGAGCGACAACACCGAGCGATCTGTTCAAGCGATGGCCCGTTTTGTCGCTCGAAGCCGTCGCCCGTCACCATCGCGCGCAAAATCGCTCTCGTGGAGTTTGGACTTAACGCCGAACTCCTCAGAGAAACGCAAACTCTCGAAATTTTCCATGACCATCTCAGCAAAACAGCACCAAACTACCTTGCACCGTGTTTCGTGTGTAGCGGCAGCAGTCGGTCCGGACGAACACCATTGTTGACGTCACGAGGTGCCCGACCAATCACAGGCGGAAACGAGGCGCGCGAGCTGGGCGTGTCCGCTGCTGCACTTTTCGTCGAAACAAAATATGTTTGCGCTTTCTTTCGCTCAGTTTCGATGCGATATTCGAATTCCGAGGGTTGAAAACCACGACGTACTGCTCTTCACTCATTTTTTCTGGAAAAGCTTTCAGCTTCCCTTTAAGTGCGTGCCCCCGACTCTGTACCCGGCAGCTTCGGTGGTAAAGACCGAGGGCGGTGCTTCGGTGCACCACGACTTAAATACGCTTGTCAACCATGCTCCTGGAAGTCCGCAACAAGCGATATGCATCCATCTCTGCAGTCCCACTCCCACTATGTAGTTCAGAAACGGACGCGGACAGACAGACAGACAGACAGACAGACAGACAGACAGACAGACAGACAGACAGACAGACAGACAGACAGACAGACAGACAGACAGACAGACAGACAGACAGACAGACAGACAGACAGACAGACAGACAGACAGACAGACAGACAGACAGACAGACAGACAGACAGACAGACAGACAGACAGACAGACAGACAGACAGACAGACAGACAGACAGACAGACAGACAGACAGACAGACAGACAGACAGACAGACAGACAGACAGACAGACAGACAGACAGACAGACAGACAGACAGACAGACAGACAGACAGACAGACAGACAGACAGACAGACAGACAGACAGACAGACAGACAGACAGACAGACAGACAGACAGACAGACAGACAGACAGACAGACAGACAGACAGACAGACAGACAGACAGACAGACAGACAGACAGACAGACAGACAGACAGACAGACAGACAGACAGACAGACAGACAGACAGACAGACAGACAGACAGACAGACAGACAGACAGACAGACAGACAGACAGACAGACAGACAGACAGACAGACAGACAGACAGACAGACAGACAGACAGACAGACAGACAGACAGACAGACAGACAGACAGACAGACAGACAGACAGACAGACAGACAGACAGACAGACAGACAGACAGACAGACAGACAGACAGACAGACAGACAGACAGACAGACAGACAGACAGACAGACAGACAGACAGACAGACAGACAGACAGACAGACAGACAGACAGACAGACAGACAGACAGACAGACAGACAGACAGACAGACAGACAGACAGACAGACAGACAGACAGACAGACAGACAGACAGACAGACAGACAGACAGACAGACAGACAGACAGACAGACAGACAGACAGACAGACAGACAGACAGACAGACAGACAGACAGACAGACAGACAGACAGACAGACAGACAGACAGACAGACAGACAGACAGACAGACAGACAGACAGACAGACAGACAGACAGACAGACAGACAGACAGACAGACAGACAGACAGACAGACAGACAGACAGACAGACAGACAGACAGACAGACAGACAGACAGACAGACAGACAGACAGACAGACAGACAGACAGACAGACAGACAGACAGACAGACAGACAGACAGACAGACAGACAGACAGACAGACAGACAGACAGACAGACAGACAGACAGACAGACAGACGGACGGACGGACGGACGGACGGACGGACGGACGGACGGACGGACGGACGGACGGACGGACGGACGGACGGACGGACGGACGGACGGACGGACGGACGGACGGACGGACGGACGGACGGACGGACGGACGGACGGACGGACGGACGGACGGACGGACGGACGGACGGACGGACGGACGGACGGACGGACGGACGGACGGACGGACGGACGGACGGACGGACGGACGGACGGACGGACGGACGGACGGACGGACGGACGGACGGACGGACGGACGGACGGACGGACGGACGGACGGACGGACGGACGGACGGACGGACGGACGGACGGACGGACGGACGGACGGACGGACGGACGGACAGGTAGACAGACAGGTAGACAGATAGATGGACAGGTAGACAGGTAGATGGACAGGTAGACAGGTAGACGGACAGGTAGACAGGTAGACGGACAGGTAGACAGACAGGTAGTCAGACAGACGGACAGGTAGACAGACAGACGGACGGAACCACTGTTACCGTATTCACATCAGCGAATAAATGAAGCTGTGCTACAAAGAGCTTGTTATAGGGCTAACGAGAAGTCGTAGTGGTCAGACGATTATACTGCAAGAAAACAAAATGAAAACATCAATGTATATCGTAGTTATACCTCCACGGTTTCTGTCTGGAATAGTGGATTCTTACTGTTTCAGTCTCTCGGCTGACTTATTTCTTCTAATGGGGATAAGCTTCTTATAGTTAGTTAAGGTGAAAGCTTTTGGTTTATGAAGTAGGTAAAATGCTCCTGCAGGTTTTTGTTAGCAAGTGTTCAAGGCTGGTTTAGAGGTTTAGGTAGCAGATAAACGTAGCGCAGTTTTGAAGTCCGAGTACTTTCCGCTTGTTTTATCAGAATATGCTGTTTCTTTTCATCGTTCACTACGATTGGTCATGTATTTATCTTGCCTTTTTATGACCACTCATTCTTTCACATTTTCGCTAGTGCACGTTTCAGATATACTGGGTGTGCCAATAATTATGCACCAAGATTTTAAAAATATGCAAATGCCACGTAGCTGGACAAAACTAAGGTAATGTTGTTTGCCGTCGCTTGGCATTCCATGTAATTACATAATTAGTCTTAAATATTGAAATCCTCAATATTGCTGTGTGACTCGCCGCTCAAGCAACTTTGCGTTCATTCGTGCTCTACTTTCACACTCGGAAAAAACACTTTTTTCGGGCTGCTCTACAATTTTCTCATTGACACTTTTCGCGTAAATTTATTGTTTGAGAAGTTCATTATTTAAGACTAATTATGTAATTAGACGCAGTGAAAGAAAATAATCCGAATATCTCCAAGTGACGGCAAACAACATTAGCTTGGTTTTCTCCAGCTACGTGGCATTTGCATTTAAATCTTGGTGCGTGATAGTTGAGACACCCTGGGTAGCTTTCCCTTGATGCACGCTCGCGCCCTACGTTGTGTCCCATTCATCGAGCATGCAGGTACGCAAATAGTTGTGTGCCATATTATAGTCACGCTGCTAATAATCAAACGTTATCTTTTCGTGTATTTAACTGTTTGCTACACACACACACACACACACACACATATATATATATATATATATATATATATATATATATATATATATATATATATATATATATATGGTTTGCGGCAGTCGCAATGTAGGTTTGGCAGCGAACACTACAATGGATGCAAAGCTCAAAAGAAAAATACATTCCTGTTGTATACCCTTAAAGCCCCTTCGTGAGTTTTATTCTCGTATTGTTAGCCCTTACGAACTAAAGAGCTTGTTAAATAAATATCGAAAGCTGATGAATAGAGGCAACAGTAGCTCAAACAAGTTGTTCCGCAACGTTTCAGAGCGAATTGTTTGTTATATGCATGTAGTCCATAGATTTATATGCAATTACTGAGTCAGAGCTAATTAGTAATTGTATGTCATACGAAAGGCTGAAATGCACAAATCTCCGATTGATGCATGTTCCCTTTAATACAGTTGTGCTGCCGCTTATTGGCGGCACCAGCTACGTAGGCCGCATCAGCTGCATAAGTGGGATATACCATATTTAGCTACATTACTCCTGTGGAAAGTATAATATGCCTATGTTTATCTATATCTTGTACTGGTGAATTCAACTAAGTAACCGATGCATGGCGTAGTTTTATCATGTAATTATGCATAGGGTAGTTCTAATCACCTTGCCGGGGAAATAATTTACGTGGAGTTGGCAGCACATCTCTGTACTAAAGAGGACATACATAGACTATCAAAGCATAGTTCCCGTTGTTTATACCATGCCGTGCTGCTCAGGCTAAGACACGCTGGTACTAAGTCTTAAGTTTACGTCTCAGCTAGCTCAAAGCATTTCATTGAAATGTTCAGTGCTCAAAACATTCTTGGCACAGTTCGGAAGTATTTTCAGCATACATATATTACACACAGTAGCCGACATTTTCAGAAAATTATATTTTTTTCATTGGGAGTTTCTTACACATGACTCAGACTTTTGCCACGCTCGTCAGCTTGTGAGCAACACACCTCACATGCCCTTTTATCCAGCTCAAAAGCAGAGCTATAAGATGAGCTCTTGCAACAATTTAACCCTTCTTAGCGGCAGCAAAAAAAAAAGGAAAGAGAGAGAGAGAAAGGTACTCTGGGTGGTTATCCTGCCTCCTAGCTCTGTTTAATCGCGACTTGTCTTAGCACTGGCTATTCCTATCGTATCTCATTATCCTTTGCTTCCCCGCGTGAAAATAACAGCGACGCGCAGACCTATGGCGGGGGCAATTTCCCTTACAATGCCCTTCCGTTATTTCAAAAAATTGAGAGGAATGAAAAGATAGACAACAATATTCTTTTCCGTATTCTCAGACGACAATTCCTAATCTTGAAATTATGTCCGATGGCGTTAACTACTAATTTGTGTGATTCACTTTGCTTTTTCTTTTTCAATAAAACTGCAGCTTCTTGTTCCTGTCTTTCTTTCTTTTTTTTTTTTTTACTGCGACAGCAGTTGAAAGCACTAAACTGTGTTTGTTAAGTTCTTTAGTCTGTACAACATCGGCCCATTTGTTCGTTTCGTTCGTCGTCTGTCATTTCCGTTACGCCACCGACGACCGGTAACCTCCTCATCCGCAAGTTGACCATCGCCATATAGGGCGCCTCAAAATAAAACTGCCCACCATCGCTGCTACACTGTTGGCGCTGCAGACAATCCAAGCGCCAGCAAAATTCTTACATTGCCCGGCTTCTGGAGCCAGAAGCAGTGCTGGTGAGCGTATCTCTGTTCCGCGCAATCAAACAACAAATCACGACATAATACTTCGTAGCAATTCAGAGGAGCTGGGGAAGGTGTGGCAAACTGGTGACAGCAAATGTTACTTCAAAACTGTTAATTTATTTCAGGGTAACGTACGTATCGCGTGCCTATTGCGTTCAGAACGATATCTTAAAACTGTAGACAACATTGGCATACCTACGCTGACTGAATAAGTTCGACTTAACTTTAGGTGTATATGCGCGTAAAGTTTTCTTTAACAATAAAAGTACGCGTCATTTGTTGCCAAATAGGAAATTGATGATCAGGGCCGTAATTCAGAGATTGACGCCGCTAAGTGGAGGACCTGAGAAAATCGTGTGGTTAGTGATTTCCGGTGCTGTGATCGTACCAAAAAGAAGGACAATGTTTCGGGTTATCTCAACGCCGTAGCGCTGCAGTGAGTGACCCCCGACAAGGCTTGCGATGTGCTCGAGCTCTGCAGCTTTTTGTCAGAGCCGGACGCTAGAGGAATAAAGAAAAAGAAAAAAGCCAACGAGAGGCAATCTGTGAGCAGCGCCTTGTGCAGTGTAGTGTGGAAGCCTTACGTAATCAGGGCTCACGTTGGGGCACATGGGTAGATTCCATTCACGAGGCCTCCTAAAACAAGGATCTGGAATGTGCAAAACAAGAGAAACATAAAGCTATGAAGGCCCGTCAGCTTCTTGGTGCTAAGTTTTCTTCCGTCTGGTTCCTTCGTTTCTTCTTTCTATATTTGCTCGTTCGTCGCCCATCGCTCTTGAGATAAGCTGCCGAGTTCGTTTTCAGGAACAAAATTGTTTGTTTCTTGGGGCCTGACTCCCACGTCAGCCTGAAAAAAGCTGAAAAAATTAAACCGGCCATCTTTTACTCAGCCAGTATATAAATACCGGTAGGGAGGCTTAGGCAGCCACGAACGAAATGCAGCTGCCATTTATCTCACCCTCTGTTCAAATCGAAAAACAATTTATGACGAGTAATAAACACATACCGCTACAATACAGCGTAGCTCCGCCTACTAGCCCTAATTGGCCGCGCGTACGTCTAGTCCGCGATTTAGCGTGCGACGGGATTTTCCGCAAAGCAAGCACTAGTGGTAGGAAGCTGTTGGACCAGGCGAAATTCCTGCACGCGTTCATTTATGAGCAATTGTTAGTTTTTGCGCTCAGCTCCCATTGCCTCGCTTTTCGTCTTCTCACTTTTGCGTCTTTCCCTCCTCCCGCGCTGAGGTTCTCTTTCTTTATTTCTTCATCACTTTTGAGGCAAACACAGGGCCTCCATATGTGCTTATTAGCTCCACTAACTGCTCGCTTATCACATGCATCATGAAGACCAGTGCCTTCAGTTTTCCATCTTGCCTCTCGTAACTCGATCACGTTAAACCGACCACTACCGCCGTTTATGGCTATGGTGTTGGGCTGCTGAGCACGAGGTCGCGGGATCGAATCTCGGCCACGGCGGCCGCATTTCGATGGGGGCGAAATGCGAAAATACCCGTGTTCTTAGATTTAGGTGCACGTTAAAAAAACCGAGGTGGTCGAAATTTCCGGAGTCCTCCGCTACGGCGTGCCTCATAGTCAGAAAGTGGTTTTGGCACGTAAAACCCCATAATTTAATTTTTTTTAGACTGCGCGCTTGGAAGGTACGTGTGTTTATGTCTCCGGGTAGCAAGTGTGCTTTTGCTGGTTTGGCTAGTTAGGGGCTCTACTGGATGCTGTAGCGGTTTATGTCGGCGTCGCGAGAAGTGAAAAGACTATTTCCACAACCTGTTTCTTCAACCTTCATAGTCACTATGGCGTTCTCTCTGCTTTTACTATGAGAGGCTTGGCGGGTTCAAATCCGGGCGGTGGGTGCATCGGACCGCCCGAAGGTGCTGGACACCTGCCCCCGATGGAGTCGGTGTGAGCATCCATGCTGTCTGAAGTAATTGCGAATGGTGGACCGCGATACAAAGAACGGTCTCGTGACGGCCTGAGGGCTGCACCCTCGAATGCGAGCCACTCGCGCCGGTAAACGTCTGACGGGTGTTTAGAACCAACGGCGCGCATTCTCGGCTTTTACGTTCCGTCGAAGAGCTCGACGAAGTAAAACTTGAAAGTTTTGAATCACAGAGGGCATCACGGCAAAGAGTATGAGAAAAGAAGCGGACCTATTACGTAATGGTGGAATCAATATACAAAAAATGAAGCCGATGCGAAACGCTTCAGGCTAGCAGCGATGCTCGTAAACCACCACCAAATGTTAGAACCACAACATAGGGATGTAGAATTTCGATTTGTTAACGACTTCGTTCAGGCATGCTAAATGTTGTTCCTGCGTCCCTGTGCGCTCGTGCGGGCCTGTGTGTGTGTTTGTGCATGTGTGCTTGGCTGTGTGGTTTTATCCGTGTCACGTTCTTGTTCTCGAGGTATCAATTTTCCTTTTGATTCTATCGAGTATACTCTGATTTTTTTTGCTGAATGCACATTAATGTTCCCTGAAATGTGCCCTCCACTTCTGTAGCCGTGCACTGTGGAAGAAAGAAACAATGCCGGCTTAAAACATGCTGAATAAAGGCTTAATCGTATGATATAGAAGGAAATAGCACATGAAATAAAGAAAACTGATATATTAAAAATCCCTTTAACGCACTACTTACATATGTTGTCAGGGTGCTTTTAACATCTCGCTACAACTGGTGGATTCTTGATACTTGGCCGCCACGCTCGCCCTCATTATTGTTTGCCCAAAGTTCGTGTATGTTAGCTTTCAGGTAAACAAGTCGCTAGGGCCGCATTTGGGTGGGGACGGAGCAGAAAAGCATGTGTCTACAGGGCTTTGGTTGGTCACTAAAGCAATACAAGGAGTCGAAAATACTGCGCGACCCTATACCACGCCGTCTGTAATTTCCTGCGCTGCCTTGGGACATTAAACCACACAAATAAATCAAAGAAACTTGGATCAAGATATTCACAACACGAGGCGGCCAAGCATTTCGCAAGAGGTGCCCAAGATTACTTTCGTGCGGCCACCGGAAACTTGAGCAAGTGCGGCAAAGAAACTTCCGTCGAATGTATGTCGAAACCGCACCGTCGAGAAAAGGCCACCCAGATAATGGGGAAGTTTGTTCGTGTACACGTTCGCTAATCAGACCAGGTTGTTTGTTTTAATAGAATTTTTTTACGCCTTTTATTTTGTTGTTGCGTGAAGGCGCAACAAAGTTTTCTTTGTTTCGACCTTCACTGCACAAGACTCCCGGCTTCTCTCTGTGGACGCGCACGTGACAGAAATAGCTTCCGCACACTTGTTGACCTTTCCCGAAGGCTCCTTTCGAAAGCGTTGCCCATAAGTGCGCTTCTGTTCCAAAGAAATGACGCGAAAGGCTCTTGCGCAATTCTCTTTTCTAGCTTTATCAACGAAGTCTGCGAAACTGTTGTGTTTCGAGCCTCTTTTCTGCTACGTCCAAGTGCCCTTTACATGGAACAGGGTTCCGCATTTGCTTTTTCTAGCATTTCACCTGGGGACAGTTCGCATAAGGAAACGATCGGCTTGGAAGATTTTATAAATAAATATGACTACATGTTAAAATTTTATAAAGATCATGAGCCATTCCGCTTTGTCAAGGTGAATGGACGAAGTCGAAGACGGCAGAATACTATGCGGGGTGATGAAATTAAGATATTCGCAGGCACTAGCTGGAATCAGTTGGCGAAGGACAGGGGTAATTGGAGACCGCAGGCAGAAGCCTTCGTCCAGCAGTTGACATAAATTAGGCGGATGATGATTATGATGTAACCTGAATGATCGTTTCTCGAAGTCGGTGTACTGTAGCAAGCCTTGCTCCATCCTACTGGAAGACTAATCCAGGGATACGAAATGGATTAAAGGAACAACACACCCTAAAACTCATACAAGCATTGGTCATCAGCAGAATCGCCTACGGTACGACGTATTTAGATATGAAAAACAGTGAAAGAGAGAAGCTGAACATACCGATAAGAAGGACATTAAAATTGGCAATAGGACTACCACCCACCACGTCAGCAAAAAAAGCTGCTGAAACTGGGAATATGTAATACCTGGGAAAAATTGGCGGAGGCCCAGAAGACGATCAAAATCAAAAGACTGAAATCGAAAGGCTCTCCTCAGAAGACTTGGATACCATGTCGAAGAAGAACACGGCAGTTCACAACCTGTACCTCCGACCCTGAGAGCAAATATACACGTAGCACCCATACCAAGAAGCATGCACCCAGAATACGACAAAGAGAGAAGACAAACGAGAGCCACCACGCAACAAAAAATGCTAAAGAAAGAACGCAGAAATAAGGTACACGGACGCCGTCTGATACAAGGCATGGATGTATGTTGCCTGCGTAACTAACAAGCAGAACGAGGAGATAGCAGATGCATTAGTAGTTGGTGTAGGGACATTGGGGTAGCCGCGCAGGTCGCCACAGCAATGTCCATACGGACCTGCCAATGTGACGTGCCAGTCATCGTCGTCACAGACTCACAGGCAGCTTGTCGCCATTTTCGCTCGGGAAGAATTAGCAAGAACTCACTCAACGTCCTCGAAAACCAACACATCCTTGAAACGTACATTGTTTGGACTGTGGGACACGAATGCTTGGTGGGAAACGAAGCGGCTCACGCTGCCGCCCAAGGAAACGTACGCCGGGCAATCCCATCAGGGCATCGTCTACCGTCAGACTAAGACGAAATGATTCAAAGAAAATACTACAACATTCCAGAACATTACAAGAAGAGGAGGGAATATCCACCGCCACACGTCAAGGTTAACAGAGAGGAAGCATTCATACTACGGGGAGTTCAGATGGGCAATTACCTCCACGGCACTCTACTACATGCAATGTACCCCTCAACATTTACAACAAAATGCCAATTCTGCAATACACCAAACACCCTTTAACAGATGGCCTGGGAATACAAAAAGAACCCGTGGACAATGCCTATCCAAGCACCAACAGAAGACCAGTGGGAAAGACAGCTGGCAAGCCCAAAACCAGAGCACCAGCTTCGGCTGGTGAACTAGGCCAGGCTATAAGCACAGGGCGACGGCTACCTGGAATAAGGTGGCAGCCCACATTCGGGCATCACCAGCTTGGTCTCCAAAATAAAGTTTATTTACTCACACCTGAGAGTCTACTGTTCCTGAAAATAGTGCCTATTGACAACTAATCTACAGAAAATGCATATGCAAGTGATGATACGTATATGCTTTTGACTAGTATGCAGTGGTCTTACATCAAATATTGGGAGCTGAGTTCTTGCACACGCAGATTCGTTGACGGACACGAAAAATCCACCGAACCCTAGCCATAAACAGCTTTGCTGGAGAATGACTACACGTTAAGGTTTTAATTGTATAGACGCGAATTATAGTGAACAAACGGATGAATGTTTCCCTGGCCCCAGCCGCAATAGCTCATTGGCTATGGTGTTTGGCAACTTGGGATCTTTGGATAGAATTCAGGCCGGTACAACCCCATTCCGATGGGGATTATTGCAAGAACACCCTTAAATTTTGATTTACATGTTCTGTCTTGATGCACTTGTCTTAATGCAATCTATGTCAATATTGCAGCTCATTCTGTCATATTCTTTCTTTTCCCGGGGACTACATTTAGTTATGTTCATCCTGTTTCCTCAGGCGACGTGCCCCGAAAGGACCCGTAAGGTATAGTAAATTATAAAGATATTCCTTCGTTCCTCTTTCCTCCTTTCACATAAGTAGCTCTTTATGCTTTGCCGCCTCATAACATTGCTTTTCGGACGTGCACATCTGTGCCAAGCCTACCAAGTATAGTGCTCTTAGCATGCTCAACTCACGTATGTACTGCCCCATGTTGAAACCAACTTAGTGAACAGAAACATGTTAGGATTAAAACAAGAATAGAGACAAGCGCCGTAAAGTTAAACAAGCACTTCCGTCTACATGGGTGGCGTCAAACTGTCCCTATTTAGATATTTTTCAGTTCTGCACAACGAGCTTGCTCTGCAGAATGCGGGTGGAGCACGACATGGTAGGCGTTATCGTGCCATGTCCAGGGAATACTTCATTGTCGCTGCAGCGTCGACAGTACAAACGGGTCATTTGTGACGCGAGCGGAGAATGCTGCGAACCCCTTTGCTGCGCCTTCAACTCGGAAAGCTTTTGCTGCCGCTACATAGCGTGTAAGACAGCGGCAAAACAGTGAATGTTTTGCAACTTCGGCTGAGTTCAATGACCTTACCCTTACCTACTCAAAGTGCCACTCATACGCGTATATCGATTTCTGGGAACCTGCCCGAAAGATAGTGCATGACAACGTCTGCGACGCCAGAAAAAAAATATATAAACACTGTGTATGGGCTTCAATCACCGAATACTGAGTGAATAAAGAAAAGCGTCTACGTGGCGTGCTCTCTGCTCGGCTTCGTCTGCCGGGTTTCGTCTTCTCGCATCGTCAGCTCACATTTCTTCTTTCAGACAACGTTGCCTCGCTCTCGCACAAAGATCTATACAACTACTGCTTCTTCTGTTTTTGGCGTCTCGTTTCATGAAACCTGCGCTCCCAAATGATTATACCTTCACTAAGTACTGAGCGAAAATCGCTACACATAAACAATAGTTGCCCCAGGCGACACTCACAGCTGTGCTCGCGTGTGTGCGCGTGAGTGTTTTCTCATCCTTGCTCATAATATTCGCGTCACGCCTACGAAGACAGAAAAAACGAGTGGCCGGAGCCAATTAGAGGTGCGAATATTGCATTTCAGTTATAATAATGATAATCTTAAAAACAATAAGCAAGATACATACTCTACCAGATGACTCCTAATCAAAGTAACTTGATATGAAGCTTTTCTGCTACCGCATCAAATCAAGCACTCAAATAATCGATCTTGCACGCCGTGAAAGAGCAAACTTGTCAATGGTGCATCAAGTGCGAAAAAAGGAACTTCTTTTTATCGAGTGGGCACATGTCCTGTACAACTTGTGTGTGTCTGGCCTGTGACAAAAGCGACAGTATCCAGGAAGTTGACTGACTGAACAGCATTGAATACTTCCCAAACACCTTCGCCTCATGCTTGAATTTCTTTAGCGAGAATATTTCACTACATGCGAGTCGATAATTCTTGACTACTGTCCACAGTCAGCGACGTTGGGCTTAAACCACTATATATGCTTCCGTATGAGCCGGTTTTCGAAGATATTTGACGGCTGTAACGGATCTTTCGGTGCTTTCGAGGGTCACCCGGCCGATGTCGTTGCTCAGCTTGTCCTCGTGTAAGATAGTATCAACGGCCACTGGCTCCGAACCTGGTACATTTAACCTTTCACCGAACCTAGCCCATCAGCACAACCATATGCCACGTCCAAAGCGCCATATGCACCTTGAATGTGGCGTGTGATTATGTCATGCTCCGTCATCTACGCGCGCATGATGACGTCTGGTGAAGGCCTGCGGCGGATATATTAGCTTGAGACAGCTGCTCTCGATGCTCAACGACCATCTGTCCCTTTCAGCAACTCATCGCCAGGCGACTTCTGTTATAGGGACTCTCTTTGATTGCTGTAGCAATTAGAGGGCCACGCCAAAGTAATTTTCGTTGTCCCCGTGATGTTTCATATAAAGTCAAGCTGCGATAAGATCCTATAGCTTCCCGCGCGATGTGCACTATAGGGGCAAGGGAAGACGTGAGAGCTTGTCATAGACTATACTGGCTTCATACGCACCGTCTTCTCGTGCGCCCAGTGTCAGAGGCCACGTGGTGAAGCGTGCTCAGAGCGGTGGGGGGAGGGGGGTGCTGCCAAGGCCGAGGCTGCGGAATCAAATCCCGGCCGCGGCGGCCGCATTTCGATAATGGCGAAATGCAAAACAAAAAACAAGAAAGAAGAAACTGTGTTCCCTGCATTGAGTGCACTTGAGCGAGAGAAAGAAACCTAGGTTGCCACAATTAACCCGGAGTCCCCCACTACGGCGTACGTCATAATCATATCGTAGTCTTCACACGTACCACCCCAGAATTTAATTTTTACTCGTTCCTCAAGGACAGCAACCCCACGCATTTGCAGGCTGCGCCACAAATGCACTGAGTATGTTCAACTTTCCAATGAAGGTTTTACATGCCAATAGTTTAGCGAGCTGTGCCATGAATTCACTGGATATATGCCGCTATTCACTCAACCTCTCGCCATCTTAGGTCAATGCATATGTGCCATTGGGTGCGCGGCAATCGAGGGAACGATTCTAAGCGTTCGCAGGCACCGGCGCACCGCGCTTCTTGTCTCGGGTGCCACATGCGGATTTCTCGGCAGTGTCACTAGATGGCGCAGCGTGTCGAGAAAGAAGCACGAGAGTGGAGCCCAGTTGATATACGTGATGCGTTTCTCAGCGTTAGCACCCACCGGCGCACCATGCATTTCGGACGCCAAGTGCAGGCTTCGCGGCAGCGGCGATACATGACGCCACGTGTTCTTAGGCACGCGAAAAGTAGGAGTCCCGCTGCGGTATGCACCTCATATATTACTAGTTTCGACGATGGCGGTACATCGTGTCGCAATATTGTCACGCGGTAGTAACGGTCAAGTATGCAGTAGCAAAACTTGAATGGCGAAACTAACTCTTTATTGGGTGAACCTGAGCCCCGAAAAATGGGCTACACTCAAAGCACAACGGTAGCGACGAACACAGTTGGCGATCGTCGAAATCAGATTTGCTTGTCAAGCGCGTGCGCTTTCGTACATCAGTCATCGAATGTTCCAGAGTAATCGCTGGCGCCCGCGTGTCTTCCAGAAAGTACTACACAATTCATGTCGCGCATACAGGCAAATTACACAAGGTTCGGGCACAACAGACGGCGGATAGAACCATCGATAACATTCGAGAAACTTCGGATGCAAACGGGCGCGTCCAGCGTGTAGCGATAACATTTGTTAAATGCTCAAAAGCGGTCACTCGAGAAGCACAAAAAGGCACACGTGTCAAACCTCCTTCCCCCTTAAAAACTATCGCTCCAATGGTAGAAACACGAAAGTAAAAACAAAAGCACGCATAATAAAGAAAAGAAAACAACAAAGCAACAAGGAAAGAAATTGCCCAAGTTCGTCAGTGGGCGTAGAAAGGCTTAAAACATACAACGTGGACATCAGGTCACGTGCGGTGCTGCTGTGATTGCGAAATGCCGTATGGCACGACCTGAAAGTACAGTGCACCAATACGTTGGCTGATTATTTAGGGTCCGAAATAGCATCGTAGCAGTTTCGAATATCGGAGACCACACCCGAACACAGTCGCCGGGCTAGTATTCCACGTAGCGTCGTCGAAGATTGTAGTGCCGGCTGTCGTTCCTCTGCTTGTTCTTGATGCGCAGGAGGCCGAGCTGTCGGGTTTCTTCAGCGGGCTGGAGATAGGCGGCGACGTCGAGATTTTCGTCGTCGGTGACGTGTGGCAGCAGAGCGTCGAGATTCGTCGTCGGCTTTCTTCCGTAAACCGATTCAATGCGAACGCATTATCGTCTATAGTCATCGCCGTAAGATTTGTTCTGCCGCAATTTTTTACTTCCTCTTTAGAAATCAAACAAAGTTACGCGTTCTCTTTTTCTGCCCCTCTCTTTTCAGTGATTGTTCCCTTTTACTCTTTGCGAGCAGTAAAGCTTCTATGAAAACTTAGACCGAAAAGTAGCGACAATGTTGTGTACATTAAATTTCTTTTCCTCCCTCGTTTTCACAAGAATTTCAGCATGCTTTAAAGTGATTTAGAGCCTCTGGTTCATTTTTTTTCTCATCGTTTTGAACTGCAATCCTTTCCGGCTACGAAATGAGCTCGGATGCACACATGCACATACTGGCAAACAAATACATGCACATACATGCGGAACATCACAACAGATATGATCGCGTGTTGTTTGTTTGTGTCCTGGGACGTTCAATAGATTCAGATAGCGCTTTTGCGAGCCCTGGGCGTCATTGTTCGTGAGCTTTTCTGAGGGGGACACTCATGACGTTCATTCGGGAAAGAACGTATATATCGAAGGCGTCCGAGCAAGAAGACACGGTCGTCGGTCGTTGGAGAAAATGGTGCTCTAGAATAGAAACATACTGCTCGCACAAGAATGTGGTTCTGTCGGTGTTTGAACATCTTTCGCTGTGCCATTGCTTACCGTCTTATTCCATCTCTGACCTCCGAAATCTTGTAAGATGCAGGTCCCGCTGTTAGAATGCACGTCGGTTGTTGGTCGTGGTAGTGCTAGAGTCTTTATTATCATCATCATCACCAGCCTATCTTATGTCCACTGCAGGACGAAGGTCTCTCCCTGCGACCTCCAATTACCCCTATCCTGAGCCAACCGATTCCTACTAGTGCCCGCTAATTTCCCAATTTCATCGCCCTACTTTCTCTTCTGCCATCCTAGACTGCGCTTCCCTTCCCTTGGCATCGATTCTGTAACCCTAATGATGTACCGATTTTCTAACCTACACATTACATGACCAGCCCAGCCCCATTTCTTTCTCCTAATGTCAGTTAGAATATCGGCTATCACCTGTTTGCTCTCTGAACCACATCGCTCTCTTCCTGTCTCTTAAGATTATACCTAACTTTTTTCGTTCCATCGCTCTTTGCGCGGTCCTTAACTTGTTATCGAGATTCTTTCTAAGTCTCCAAGTTTCTGCGCCATATGTCAGCACTAGTAGAATGCATTGATTGTACACCTTTCTTTTGAATGATAATGGTAAACTTCCGGTCAGGATCTGACGTCTGCCGAATGCACTCCAAGCCATTTTTATTCTGTATATTTCCTTCTGATGATCAGGTCCCCTGTGACTAATTGACCTAGTTAAGCGTACTCCTTCACAGACTGTAGTGGTTTACTGGCGATCCGGAACTCTTGTTCCCTTGCCTGACTATTAATCATTATCTATGTCTTCTGCATTTCAATCATCAAGCCCACTCCTACGCTCTCTCTGTTATGGTCCTCAATCACTTGTTGTAACTCGTAACCAGTGTTTATGAACAGGACAATGTCATCTGCAAACCGGAGGTTGCTCAGATATTCGCCGTGGATCCTTACTCCTAAGCCCTCCCAGTATAATAGCTTGAATACTTCCTAGCACGCAATGAAAAGCATTGGAGAGATCGTGTCTCTTTTTCTGACTTCTTTCTTTATAGGCATCTTCCCCCTTTTTTGCTCTAGAATTAAGGTAGCTGTGAAATCTCTGTATATATTTTTCAAGATATTTACGTAAGCGCCCTGTACTCCTTCAGTACGTAATGCCTCTATGACTGCTGGTATCTCTACTGAATCAAATGCCTTTTCGTAATCTATGAAAGCCACATAAAGAAGCTGATCGTGCCCTGCGGTTTTCTCGATTACCTGATTAATGACATGGATGTGATGCATTGTAGAGTATCCCTTCCTGAAGCCAGCCTGTTCCCTTGGTTGACTAAAGTCCAGTGTTACCCTCACTCTATTTCAAATTATGCTGGTGTATATTTTATGTAATACTGGCAGTAAGCTAATGGGCCTACAATTTTTCATTTCTCTAACGTCTGCCTTTTTGTGGATTAATATAATTTTTGCATTCTTCCAGTTTTCTAGGACCCTTGAAGTCGATAGACACTTCGTGTAGAAAGCCGCCAATTTTTCAAGCATTATGTCTCCTCCATCTTTGAATAAATCGACTGTTATTCCATCTTCTCCTGCCGCTTTTCCCAGTTTCATGTCTTGCAAGGCCCTCCTTACCCCATCGCTAGTTAAAGAAGGAATCTCTGCAACCTGTTCATTACTGCTTTTAATGGAGGTATCGGGGCTGATCTGGGTACTGTACAGGTCAGTATAAATTCTTCCGCTGCTTTTACTATACCTTCGAGATTGCTGATGATATTACCCTGCTTATCTTTCCGAGCATACATCTTGGTTTGTCCGATGGCAAGTTTTCTTCTCACTGATTTCATGCCGCGTCGATTTTTTACGGCTTCTTCAGTCTTTCCCACGTAATAATTTCTAAAATTCCTTATTTTCTTCTTGTTGATCACTTTTGAAATTTCTTCGAATTCTATCTTATCTCTTGAGATGGACACTTTCTTTCTTTTTCATTTCTTTACTAGGTCCTTTTTTACATGGGAGAGCTTGTCTCGCTTCCCCTTCTTCCTTCCCCCAGCGTAGGGTAGCCAACCAGACTATTGACTGGTTAACATCCCTGCCTTCCTATATTACTCTTTCTCTCTCTCTCTCTCGCTCTTGCCTACTGGTTGCATTGGTGCCTTACTTCCCACTTCAACTGCTGCCTCTGAAGCCAGCCTAGACGCGGTTTTATTCATTACTTCTATGTCATTTTTATCTCATTGTTCTAAGGCTGCATATTTGCTTGCAAGTACTAGCCTGAAATTGACTGGTACTACTTTTACTGTATCTAGGCTGGCCTGTTTCTTCTTGACCAATTATACTCTTTCTCTCTTCAAATTGAGGTGAACCCTTAGTGAGGTACTGTACAGCTGCTGATGACTAAGGGCCATTAGTTGATCGAATGAGTCATTTGGGAGGTAATGGCCGAATACTGCACCAGCGAGGCCAATTTCTGTTCTGGTGACGGAGTGTTTTTTGTTGAAGCTTAGTGGGCCTTCCTAATTTGGCTGTACCTGAATTAGTGTAGTCCCACTCGCTCTCAGCATTTTTTGTCGATGTCAGCCGCCACTCCAAGCCTGGAAAGGCAGTGCTCTGGAGGAGGTGAAATTCTAGCTTACCATTCCCAGATTTAAAAATAAAAGACGTTTTTTTTTTTCATATCAGGATTCGAACTTCCGACTATGGCTATTGAAAATCCGACATAGCTCCGTCAGATAATCCTGTAGGCGGCAAGGCTACCTTATCGCGGTGAAGTCCCGCCCAGAGGGCCGATCCCTTGATTTATCCGCCATTGGCGGATAAATGAACGAAGAAAAAGGAAAAAAGGTTTCAGTGCTTAGCGAGAAGCCCCGAGTCATGTATCCACGGAGATAGACCCGTCCGCTTAATGTCATGTATGCCTGTCTCTGGTCGTCTTTTTGCGGCCGTTTTCTGGTCGTCGTTTGCATATATACCAAAACTTTTGCTCCCGGGTAAATACTAAGATGGTTGAAACGGGCCGCCAGCATGAGCCACGCGTAAAACAGGCGACCTTGACTGCTTCTAGGTGTCTTCGACCTTTCTACAGGTTTGGACAGCGTTTATACTAGAGCTAATGAGAAGAAAGGAATGGCAGAAGGGGCCCCTTAGCTTACCGGGAACGCTTCAGACCCATACGCTTACAAGTCACGAGTGCTATGCCTCATTCAAGCTACAGCAATGCTGTCTGCGATCAGTCAGATCGGACTGCTATATACGTGCCGCTATTGTTGCGTTTTTTCCTCGGTGTGCGTCCTCCTTGTTCATCACCTTCTTTTGCTGAATTTCGCTAGCTTGTTTTACATAGTGTTCCATGCTTTCGAACGTGTTACTGCTTTCTCTATAGGAAGCTCTAAATTAAATTTGACTTTGTCGGTCTCACCTTTACGTCATCGTAGTCACCGCCTTAAGGGCAGCTCCTCATCATGAACTTCGCCATCACCATATGGGGATAAATGAAAACTTTGCTCACTACGCCCCTTGTCATTTGTAAAAGCAACAGTAACAACAACATCAACAAATGTGTACCGAACTCAGGCCACTGCGGCAATGTGTCATTAGTAGACGGATGCGGTAACCCCACTCGGCTACTCGGCTATACGTCAAGAACGAAACGCAACATCCTCGTACACGCCATTCAGCGGGACGTGAGGTGCTTGTACTTACAAATGTAAACTTTTGGTGCAATGACGAGACCGTGTGTGTGTGTGTGTGTGTGTGTGTGTGTGTGTGTGTGTGTGTGTGTGTGCGCGTGCGTGCGTGCGCGCGCGCGCGCGCGCGCGTGTGTGTGTGTGTGTGTGTGTGTGTGTGTGTGTGTGTGTGTGTGTGTGTGTGTGTGTGTGTGTGTGTGTGTGTGTGTGTGTGTGTGTGTGTGTGTGTGTGTGTGTGTGTGTGTGTGTGTGTGTGTGTGTGTGTGTGTGTGTGTGTGTGTGTGTGTGTGTGTGTGTGTGTGTGTGTGTGAATAGGTGGCAGGATGACGACGGCAGCACTATGGCAATGAGGACCACGCGCGCTGCGTCCGTAACAGATCGGGACAAACGGACAATGCGTATCCATCTTGGAGCTTTTATGTGCTGCCGCCGTAACGGAAACTTCGAGCCCTACATTATCGTGGCGTCTTCGCCCCTGGTATCGCACTTCGATGAGGTACGAACAGCAAGAGCGTAAATGGCAGCTCTTGCACTGCGAGACACGATGCATGAAATTGTTCTCAAAACAGAGCTGAGGTGAACAAGACCAACACACCAATGCGAGCACGCAGAAAAGAAAAACAATATTCAGATGTAACGCGATGTGTCGACCGTTTGGATGATATGTTGGGGCACTATGGTTCACATCCATCCGACCATAGGATACCGTCTCCATTTTAATGAAGCGGCCCCAAACCAGCCCAGGCAGACCAAAGACCACGGGCGAAAGTAGCCGAAAGAGGCAGAGAACGATTTGCGATAAGTTAGCCGTTGCGCACAAGATGTGGGCCCATAGAGTAGCAGTTCGCGCACAGCTGGGAAAGTATTATGCGAGCTATACTGCCATGTTGCGATAAAAAGCGAGAACACGGCACACAGTGGAGAAGAAACGCACACACCGATCTTCTTTATTGCATGTGTGTTTCTTGCTGTCTCCGTACCGCACGCACACTGCTTTTCGCAATAGGCCACATACCAACCAGTCCAAGTGAACACAATCCTCAATATAAGGACATATTTTTATTTCATGTATTTTTCTCAAGTTATCGTGACTTGCTGTGTGTGTTTCTGCATGCTAAACCTCACAGAATAGTGTAACCCACACTACGCGTATTATGGCTGATTTCATGGAGCGCGTTAAGACAAATGGGTGCACTGGGCCAAAGTGCGAGTTTTTCCTGTCTCGAAATGTTTTATCTGGTATAGCGGATCACTGGCCTCAATGGCGTAGGCAAGAGAGAAATCAAGATCGCCCTCCCAAATATTGACAAAGCCCAATGCTGCTTAGTTTAGGAAGGAAAGAAACCAAAGTAGAAATTCGCGTGCTGGCCTGGTCGACAGGCTTTCTGCATTGCAAAGCAGCAGCCTTTTCTAGGCCCGATTCATGTTCCAGGACACCACGATGGATGGGTCCCGACGGACGGATGTGCTCTCTCTCAACGAGAAAGGAGCGCGTTTTCGAAGCTTATTCACTTCTATTTGTCTGCCTTAAGTTTTCTATCTTGGTTGCGCAATCTCATCCATGTCAGTTAGTTTTACCTTTTTTTTTTATGCGGGAAGGTGATCACGTGCGAGAATGAAAACCTGAAGAAGAGCACCGAGTAACATTCGCTTTTCTCTGTCTGGATATATGGCCATCAATATTACTGCAATTTGAAAAGTACGCGTACGTTCTTTCTCCTATGATATCATCCATTCTTGCGTTGACTGATGAACCTGCGTCAAAATAATCTGCATACTCTTTCGAATTTTTCGAAACTTCGCTTCTCAGAAGGTCAGGGTTTGGCCACCTCTAAGTAACAATGATGACTTGCAATGCACCTAGCTTAGCACTACATGCTTAAAAATGACGCGGGCCTTTATTTTGTAAGGCTTTCCAGGTTTTATGACATCGAATAAAAGAAAAGGCAGCTCTGGAACTGCCCAGGCAGTTGTATATATCTGCAGAGAGGTGGTTATGCAAAAACGAAGTGGGTCATTGACGTGATGCATGCTCTTCTGCTTATGCAATAATGACGCCTGCTTGCTACATAAAAAATGCGTACTTGTGTTGGTAATTCTTTGTTTACTTGTTCTCGCGTCGTGAAGAAGCTGTTTTAATGCGTAAGCATTCTTTGGTGAGGGCCCCGGAGAAACCGCGTCGGTCCCGCAACGTTTTCTAACTGTGAAATGAGTGCGCAATCAGTCAAGTTAAGACATTTAATCGTTATGATAGTGTAATTGTAGATTATTCCTAGCTTTAGAATCGATAAAAAATGGCCACGTCGCCGTCGGCTCAACATAGTCAATTGATGCAATAAAAAATATCAAATGATAAGAGTAGCTCATTGGTAGATCCGGTTTGGCAAAAAAAAAAAGAAAAACACTTTGGTAACAGTTAGGCTCAGCTTACATGGTCGCTTAGACGGGGCCGGATGTGTCGAGACGAGTTCTTGCAATGGTACCAAAGAAACATAAGCTTAGTGAAACGGAGAAGCCGCGTTGGAACGCTGACCGACAACGGGAATATCGTAGTCAGCAGAGGGAAGAACGAGCACAGAGACAAGAACTAAGAGATAATCAACAGCAAGAAGAGGAAACGACGTGTTTAGAAGCGGATCGGGAACCGCGTTATAGGGCGATGCTCGATAAAGAAAAAATGCTACAGAAATTCTGACAACTGTCTACTAAAACGTAAGCGCTTTTTGGTTCTGGATAAAGTGATGAGGTGACATGCATAAACTAGCAACACAAATTAGCAAAAGCCAAGTAACAATGAAGCCAAAGAATGCTTACGCATTAGTGGACAATTCTCACAATTCTCAGAACTTCTGTAACATTTTTGTGCTAGGTGGCATTGGAGAGAGGCTCTGGTTGAAGCTACATGGAAGCCACAACAGCAGTAAACCAAGCAGCGTGGAATTATCACGATAAAAGATTCGCTCTTCACTTGAGGAACATCGGTATTCTAATCAAAAAGATGGCTCGGTACATAAACGTAATTGCCAACGCTTGTTCACAAAGAAAACGAGCAACAAGAACAAGAGAAACAATGCGAGAAAATAATAGAGGCAGCGGTTATTCGGTTGCAAAGCAAGAAAACAGCACCTTCTCCCCAACACTTGCATATCTTTTATTTTATCGCAGAAAATAAGTATGACATGAAGGCTGAAAAACAGAACTAGTGTGCATACGTCTACTCATCCTAAATTACCGTTTCAGAAAACTAAAATTGTTCTAGGGTGAAGTTCACAACACCACTCCATTAGACTTCTTTTTTCTAGCGCTTTCCACGTAGCGCTTTTGCTTCAGAAACAATGCGACCACTGTTTTGTGCATAATTCTTTTGGAGACCCTGGGCAGTCTGCGTCCGAATGTTCTGGAGGAATGGAGATCGTAAACAGCTTTAAACTATAAAAAAAGTTCACATATTTTTCTCCCGTTCTTTTCTTCTCGCACATGATAGGCGAGGACACATAGATGGCAGTTTCAATGAAAGCAAGCAATCGTCTGAATGTCTGTGAGAGCTATATGTAACGTTTCCTAATAGTAAAAACCCGTGACTACATAGCGGCTCCAAGGTGTGGGCACTAAAGCTGAGGCAAGCATCATTGCAAAACGAAGTGCTGCAGAGTGTGCTAATGTAGTAGGTCACTCGCCGTAGTAACAAGAACAAGAAAGTAAAATAAAAAGAACCATCGCACGTGCCACTTGTGTGCGATAAACAGCCTAAATTGAAAAAAGAGGATGGAACATTGATTGACGTGCGCGGCTTGCTGATGTGTCCCGTTCTACATCAAGTGGCGTGAGGTGGTATTGGAAAGTGCAAGTAAAACAGACTGGCGGATGAGCCCCCAGAAACGCAAAGATAAGTGTTTTCTCCCGGCGTTACAAGAAAAAAAAATCAAATAAAAGGAAGACCGAAGGAAGCAAATGAGAAAATGCAGGCAAACGCGCAAGTAAGCAAACATTGTTTTTTTGGGTGCAAGTTTTATATGTTCAGCGTAATCACTTAGGTTTCAGCACGGTACGATGCGCAAAAATTTAGTGAGAACGCAAAAAGGAGAGGGAGGAAGCACGCACACATGCAAGAACGATAAGAGCGACGATGACGACGACCACACCGCCTTTCTTCACGTATTAAAGAAAAGAAACTCCTTCACGCACGCGCACGCACACACACATACAAATCATATGGAATGAGAACGTGACTGTGGTGAAAGAATAGTAAAAAGGAGTAGCTATCGCCAGCGAACATTGACAACTTCTGTATTTATTTTTACCTCAGTCATAAGAAAAAAAGTGTAAAAGTAAGTCAACCAGTTGTGGGATTTTTGCGTTTGTGTGTATGTGTTCGGGTGCACGGTGAAAGTTCTGTCAGCCCATGTGGGCTGAGACCGAGAACCGCAGCGAAACTATGCTTTTGAAAGTGAAAGTGCGGCAGTGGTAGTAACGCATGTTCTCTGGACGAAAGGATACGCGTAGTTAGTACGCATAAAATTTATCCGCATCGTATAGTACGGTATGTAGTTTATATGAAAAAGAAGAAACACGCGAAAGCAAAGAAACCAAGAAAGAAAGAAGAAATAAATAAAAAAACACAAAGAAAGAAAGAGAGAAAGAAAGAAGCAAAGAAAGAAAGTGGACACTCTCAAATAAGGAGAGAACGTAGTAATTTGGACAGCAGTGATATAGCTAGAGAAATAACGTCAACCTAAATGCACTCGAGAAGCAAGGGAAAGAAACGAAAGAAGGCGTATGAATATGGAATAAAACCGACGAACACGCTGCAGAAACATTTTTTCCGTTCAACAATCTCTACTGAAGGAAGATGTGTGTAAGACCTCGCATCTGGCTTAGGATGCGAACTCTTTGCACTGACGTTCCAGCAGTGCGAAAAAAAAAAAAAAAATAGGCAGAGAGAATGCAAGAAAAGGAAAAGAAAAAAAAAAACGAGAAAACCAACGTCCCCAAATACGGGCAGGAAGGCATATATTGGCACGACGGACAGTGCAAGTGTGCCGTGAGCGAGGGGTTGAGCAAACATGAACAAACATAGAGTCGTTGTTCAAGCTATTGCAACATATATATATATATATATATATATATATATATATATATATATATATATATATATATATATATATATATATATATATATATATATATATATATATATATATATATATATATATATATATATATATATATATATATGTTTGTTTTACATATAGAGCTTTCAATATTCAAGCAAGCTTCCCGACTCCATAAGCTTCTTGGGATTCTAACGGCACCTGCCTTTCGCCGAGTCGGCTAAACCTTCCAAGTGTTTGTGGACGAAGCGAATGGAAGTGATTGCATAACTGAAACGAGCGCAAAGAAAATGAAAGGAGGGAGTGCCATATTACGTAAGAGAGGTGTTGGAGCCTGAAAAATGGAGCTTCAGAGATAGAGCAGAGCCTGGCCTCCACTTGCTGGCGTTTGCGGTGCAAACTCACGTTCAGTCGAGCAAGTGTCAAGAGGCCAGAAACTTGAGGAGGAGGTAAAACTGACAATAAAGACTAAGAAATAATAACAACCATCTCTGAAAGTATACTTTTTGCAAAACAGTACACCTCGTGGCCTCACATATAAGAAGAAAAAATATGATTCAGTAATACTTCGGATTCGCGGAACACATCTGGTGGAGTGGATACAAAAAGATGGGCCGTACATAGTGCTATTTGCTCGTGAACGCTTTTTTTGGAAAGCTGGTCAGAGTGGCGAGTTGTTTTGTGCGTACGTCACAAAGAAAGGCCGCTGAATCTTGAGGTGCAGCCTTGATCCACAACTTCAAGAGAAAACGTAGTACTGCTAGCAGCACTGATATTCTTTCGTATTGTCCGGTCGTTATAAAATGCATAAAAGATCATCGATAAGTTAGTGTTTTGTGCGTATCGTGTTCTAATTTGCACTGCTGCATTGACTGCTTTGCGGTAGTGGCCTTATAGATGGGCACCCTGCCAACAATCTTTCAAGGTCCTTATTTGCACTTTTACTTGGAGCATTGCCGTGCAGTAACGTGTGAGTTAACGGTGCTGTACAAATATTCCTACAATAATCGGTGTATAAAGTATAAAAGTACACGCGTAACAAGTGTGCGACAATGTGCTATACCCAGCCGTAATAATGGGCGGCCTGCACCATACTGGTATGCCTTCATGTCACGTTTATAACTCGTAAATGTGATACGCATGTCGCCTCTGTGAATAATCGGGAATTGCTGTGACTTTCCTGGCGAGTAACCGTTTTCTGGACGTTGAAGTATTATCCACGTGTGATTTCGAAGTCAAATATTGCATCTGATTTGCATCGCGAAAACTGAACTTTGGGCTTTTACCAATTCACTATCTTGCACATCTAAATATATTGCGTCTGTTGCGAGTGATCGAACTAACTCAAAGGAAAGGTGTAGTTCGAGTAAAGGTCCAGTGAGATCTAGAACTAGGAGGAGAAATAACTTCTTAAAGGTTGGAACGAACTGAAGTCATCGTTTTACCAACTCCGCAGTTACTCTGTCTCTCTCTGTGTTTCTTTCCCGAGTGTCACATTGTCCATGCCTCTTACAGTACGATATGATGTAGAGCTGCTGAGCACGAGGTCGTGGGATCGAATACCGGCCACGGGAGCCACATTTCTGTGGGTGCGAAATGCAAAAATACCCCTGTACTTTGATGTAGGCGCACTTCAGAGAACCCTAGGGGGTTCGAATTTCTGGAGTCTTGCACTATGGCGTGCCACATAATCAGATCGTGGTTTTTGCATGCAATTGCCCATAATCTAGTTTTTAAATTTGTTATTACAGTACGATGCTCTTCACCTCCCACACTGTTCGAATTTTTGTCAATACTATTGTATTCGATGTTTCTGCACCACAGTTTCGTTACTGGTTAAAGACAAAGTGTAACAAAATTGTACTTTGACTAAACTGGTTAACAATGCCATTGAAGCAATATACA
Source organism: Dermacentor andersoni (assembly GCF_023375885.2). Lineage (NCBI taxonomy): Eukaryota > Metazoa > Arthropoda > Arachnida > Ixodida > Ixodidae > Dermacentor > Dermacentor andersoni. The sequence goes on along the minus strand of NC_092815.1, from coordinate 63,175,241 downwards.
CCCTTACCACGGTAACAATTAATAAAGGGGCATATTCTAACAAATTTATGCTCTTATAGATAGAAGTTACGAAGTAACCTTTACCCAAGTCATTTCTAATAAAGAAGAATATTTGTGCGCCTATAAACTATAAATAAAATTGTAACCTTTACTGAAGTAACGTTTAATGCCAGGTGCATATTCTAACAATTTTGTGCACCTACGAAATTAAAGTTATGTAGTAACCTCTAGCATAGGTACACGTAGTTCTTTTGTATTATTACCTTTCATATAAGCATACAATCTTGCAACTCTTCCCCATGCATCATTCTGCGCGTGCCCATGAATATAAGACAGCACACTATTCGGCCATTCATCAAACTTCACCGCAATGCACTAGCCTAACTTACTGAGAAGCACCTTATAAAAATTATATTTCAAAAGATCTGCAGTCAAGTTCAATGGATGGCCGAAGGAGCCATGCACAAAATTAATGGGCATGGGCAGAAAGACGAGCAGGTGAAGACGAGCAAGACTCTATTCCTTCACGAACGATCAGAAAAAACAGTTCCTAAAAATGGCTGGAGGGGCTATGTCCAAGATTTTTGGACATGACTCTGTCTAAACAGAAATATGCACGTCTTAAGACAAAATGATATTTTATAGCTGTGAAAGCTTCAGAGCGGCGATGGAAATACGAATTTGCGAAATAGACAGTAAAATTACTAAGGGACAAAATTTTACTAATTACCTTCTTTCTTTTCATTTTTGAGGGGACATGTCATAGCATATTGAAGGCAACCAGTACTGAAAGCATACCAATTTGTCATAAATTATGTCTTGCACGTGTTTCCAGCAATTAGAAGTCAACATCTGCAGTGAAGTACGTTGCTATTTCACTTACTCTTCCTGCACGCCCTGCAGCAACGTTTTGTACATAAATATCTCATCTGGAGCCGCAATACATTTCATGGCATGTTTGCAGTATGCGTTTTGGAGACTTTTTCGCGGCAGAATGCTTCCAGCAACCGGATATGGAGTGCTGATTGGACAGCTCTGTCGTTAACCAGAATTGGTTATTCACACGATAATCAGTCAAGTATTGGTAATGTTCATGCTAAAAATTATTGCGGAAATTCCGTTGCAGTTACTGTAAACTTGTTCAGCAGAAATCAACATTTCAGCTCAAATTCTCTAATTTTAGCATTCAAAGACACTCCGGATCACAGCGTATAAATCAACTTTGCCACCTTGCTATTTTTTTCCGCGCAGGTTGTTTCATTTACACAAGGAAGCCTACAACAATTGGTATAGAAGGCACGATACATCGTAAAAGTTGTACCTTTTGAAATAAGCTGGCTTATACACTTGATAATTGAGGAATAAATGTGCAGAACACAGCATAATTGGCAAAATACAGTGTGCTGCTTTTGTAAAGGTGACTGCACTGGATAAAGGTTGGACCCGCAAAATATTTGTTTGCTGTGCACCATGTTGGAGGAAACTTTTCTGCAAACAGTATGATGCCATCATCACATTATAGCGAAATTTCTAATAATTATGATTTGCAGAAGTGGAAAGCACATCTTAAAACGTGGCACATTTCAAAATCATTACGTATTTCTGCATGCAACATTGCCGGTATCAAACAAAATTTATGGAAGTATGAGGCGGCAACACCCACATTATGGAAATGATGTGTGTAGCAGAGAAGAGATGGTGACATAAAACATTTAATGAAGATGTCACGATTACATTATTTGCATATACAAAACAGGGTAACTCAAAGTTCTCCCTTCACAATCAAAGATAAATCTTGGCTTGCTCTGTTTTTTTTTTTCTTCGCGGCCATGAAGCAATAATGAAAAGTCCTTCGAGCACAGCGCTGCGTGATAGCACACATTTCTACAGCAGCACAAGGAATGATACAAATAGACATAAACGTTGAAGGTTCGTATACAATATGCATAACTACAAATACATATAAGCTTTATACTCTGATAAAGAAGACGATCTCATCCCTGTTGAGAGCACAATCACGTCTCTTTGGAGACAGTATGTCAGTTGCTAATTCTCCGACCTCCTTGCTGGGCAGTGGAGCCTACAAGGGCACAATGGTAATCTTACAATGTTATAGTTACTTGTTTAAGTTGCACTGCCAACAGCTATTAACATTTAATGAAAGAGGCATAAATAAACCACTAACAGACAAAATATTGCTACAGAACATATAAATAAACACGCAAAATTCGAGTATTCTCGGTCTAGGAAATTTCGGTAACAATTAAAACTCAAGATTAATTATTTAAAAAATAATAATGAATTCCAACTAACAAATGCAAATTAATTCCCAAGTCAGTTAAGTCAGTTCGTACTCCACTCCAATACAAAGTGCAATTCCGCAAGAATGGGGCAGTTTAACATTAAAAACTCAATATCAAGTGATTACAATCTGAATTATTGCAATTAATGTTTTTAATTAAGAATACTTAACAATTCATTTGTAAACGTGCGACCATATCAGCACAAAACACCAGTTCCGTGCATGAAGTGTAATTCTGCGCGTATGCACAAAAGTGCAACATATACTGAGCTTTAAGAGTAACCAACACGGTGTCATAGAGACACAAAAAAAAAATTGTGTAGGGTAAGCATGAGCATGAATTAACGGTGAAACATAGGACACACACACGCCCCAGAAAATAAATGATTGAACACGGAGAATCGCTTACCTTGGTCACATTTATTGCTGTCTTCGGCATTCGTTACCGCAGTCACAACATAAGCGATGCTCACCACTCTCACGTAGGCGAAGAAATTTTACCATTGTCCTTCGGCAATGCGTCTCCTTGCAGGCGCCGCGCAGTACACCAAATATATTACTGCTCCACGGTGGTGTGGCCTTTTTTCAGCACTTCGCGCCCTTTTACGAGTGTTTATAGTAACTGTACCACACATCACGAGTGACTCAGGCGCGCACCAAGCTTGGTAAGCGCACGGCACCAAATCGGAGAGCGTTAAAACGTGGTAAAAGCGATGAAGCAAAGCGCGACACGGCCGTTACAAAAAGAACGCATCGGTGACACTCTTGCCGGCATGCTTCTTGAGAGCTACACAACGCAGAGGAGATATGACTGCGCTCATGTTTGGCTGAAGCTGAAGCGCCTTTGATTATGGCGTACATCTATAGAGCGAAAATAAAGACAATAATCAAGGTACGCGTCCGTCAAAGTGTCACATAACCATATATCAAGATTCCGATATCCTATGGTTTAAAGATGTTGCTGTTTGTTTGTATTTGTATATTTTCTCCTAGTTCATTTGGCCGGCCGCCATTGTGGCGTCATACCGTGAGAGCCCGTTCATCTTTCTGCGAGACCTTACAGGAGCGGCTGTAGCCCTCTGTCATGTGAATGTAGCCGCGTATTTCTCGCGTGAGCGGAAGAAAGTGGTACGTGTCTGGCGTTCTCTAAGGAACTAGGAACCCCGCATTTGCTGCAATTTAGGAACAACCTCCTCTTATGCATAAAAAAGAAAAAAAAAACACGGTGACTTATCACATCCCGTTGCAGTGTAAAAGCCGCTTTCTCCCTTGCATAATTGTTATTGGGCCTGCTCGACGCATTCATACTGTCGGTCGTCGAGCTTTTACAGTACTCCAGCGTACTGCCGCATGCGCCCACGTGCGCCCTTCAGTGTGCGTCCTGCTGTCAAAGAATGTCGTGTCTCAGGAGAAGATATAACAAACGCGACTAAAGGAAGCATTGATACATAAGGAAATAAAAAAAAATAATTGGGTACAAATGTCTATTCAATCACCATAATGCATCAGAATTTAGTTCTTGTGCAGGTAGATTTTCTACCGCAGCCTAAAATGTCGGCAGTGGTAGCGGGGGGCTTTCGACCACACTGAACCATAGTTATAGTTTATGCCACAACGTCGTTCGCCGCAATATTCTCCGGTCTATGTTCATTGTTTCTGTGGTTTGATTTTACATTATAATGGCACGTATAGAGTATTGGTCATTGACAGCTGAATTGCTGATGGTTGACTTGAGCACGCGCTCATGCAAGATTTAAACTTCATTTTTTTTTTTCATTGCGAAAGCAAACATTTTGACTGGCACCAAAAACAACTTAATTTAGTCCAACCTGCCTCCATCCCGCGGCCACACACCAAATTTTAGAAGCTATTCCTGGCTGAAAACATCATATCAGGATCGCAATACGACAGAATAATCAGAAAACTTTCAATCCATACAATAGGTCCCCTGAGCCACCAATCACAACTTTTTATAATTTACAGTCAGTTGCAATAACCTTTAAAATAGCTGCTTTGACACATGTCCTCTAGCCGCGGCGCAAATTAACAAGCACACAAATATCAAGTTGTTTTAGTAATCTAGTAACCTTTATGTCATGGATTACTTGCAACTAAAGCTAAACTTAAACGTTACCATGCTAAGAGTGAGGTGAAGCTTCGCCGCTGGTAGTTGTTTACTTTTCTTTTGCTAAAAACCTATAAATATCACATAAATCGACGCGCACACGCGCACAACTTGTGGGCAGCGGATAGGACGCAAAGTTCAGGCATTCTATTAAGAGATTTTCAGCTCATCGTGGTCGCCGACGAACCTCGGTTACGCCGAGCAGCCGCACTGGTTTTCAAGGTTTTGGTTTCTGTGTCATTTCCAGCGAGCGATAATGGCCGTACTTTTCCCCGTCTCAGTATGATAGTGTTTTTTTTTTTTAGATATTGTTGTAACGAAACCACTCGTATTTCAAACACCAAATTTCGCGGAGAAGTAGCTCTCCGTCTACGTTACCGTTTTTATTTTTATTTTTGCTCCGCGTTGAAAGGCCTGATTTGCACAGGCATCATCGCCCCGTCCCGTCGCCATCCCGGTACCGGCGTGTATGATGAAAGAGCGTTTCCACATCTGTTTCTCCTGAGAAGCTGTACGCCGGCGACATTGTATAGGAGCATCAGTCAATGTGTCTGGCGTCCCATTTTTGTTGAGAAACCAGCGAGAGAACGCCCTTTCTTGGCGGACGCTGGTGTCGCGACGGTGACAAAAAGGGCCGGATGACGGCTGTATGAATTAGGCCTGCGTTTCATATAATGCAGACCGCGCATTGCATGGTCTGCACTATTTGAAATTAGGTTATTACCCGGTCCAAAATTTTGTTGCAGTCGACCTTTAACAGAGCCCCGAACAATATGTAAGAGGTCTTCACCGAAGGTGGAGCCCACCCGTTCATTATAGTGCGTCTTTAAAGCGCCACTTCAGAAAATATAGTTGCGGAGAGAATATACCGGAGGACTAGCTTACACTAGAGAGCCAGCGCTTACCTGGGTATTTTGCACAAGATAGAACTAATACACATAGCGAAAATACGCTTGTATCAAGGACAAACTAAGTCAACGGGCCCTACCGGTGATAGTGAAGGAGCATAACTTAGAGCTGCAAATAACAACTTGCCGTAGCTGTTCAGGTGTGGGATTCCTTTACTCGGGTACCGGACCAGGGGGAATTAACTATCATGCCAGGACTAAAACCTAAACTCTGTCACATCCATGCCACCGCACATGATGGCTAATAACGGGCGCTTAACCTGCGCGACTAGATGTTGGCTCAGTCGAGAACGTCTTATGCAGGCCGTCGAAGTGGTGCGAACACACTGGGAGGTGGCTGTAGACCCCGCCAACTGCGCCAGAGCATGGCCGGTTGGGATGCATTGCTTCGTGGACGGGGACGTCAACCCCTGAACAGGGGCTAATTTTGAGTCATTATTGTGGAAACGTGATCTCCAGCGGTTAAATATTGCTGCTTTTCGAGTTTACGAAACAAACACCCCGCAGGAAGACATTGTATATAATGCCTCGGGCGTCGGCGAGTTCCGGCACCGTGCATGCCGAACCCGATATGCGCGTGTCGAGCTTGCGTTCAGGACGACTGGTCCACAAGAGTAGCGGCGAAGCGCCATGGCTGCCAGGGACAAGCGCCACCGTGGGAACTAAGCTAAAGGATGGCTGCGGCGAAAGTAACGCTTTCCCGCCGGAGGACCATGTCTCGTAATTTGGTGTCGGTGTTTAGCGCCATGGAGGACTACATTCCAGTCTAGCGTTTCTTGATTTCAGATTCTATACGATGGAGCCCACAGCAGCTGCTTAAGTTGAAGTCCCAAGGGTGTCGGTGAATGGCGCCGCTTTGTGGCCGCCGACCTCAAGAAGCTCAAGAACTTGAGTAACGTGCTGCGGGACACTACACGTTGCTAAGGTGAAAAAAATTACCATTATACGCATTGACATTAGTTGCATAAAATTTAATTAAACGCTTCACTAAAGCATCGCTTCGCCCCGATTCCAACATGTGCGTTGAATCTGCGCAAGTTTTTTTTGATTGATGAATTTTTTTATCGCTTGTGCGTGTCGTAAAGCTCATGGCGGTGTGAAATTACCAGCTACTTTTGTATAACGACGTGAGGTACCATTATAGAGCCCTCGTTAGTATCGGCATAACCTTCTCACAAGGAGCTCCCGGTATGGCGGAATACGGATACTACGTGTTGGCCAGTGAAGGCGAGGAAGTAATGTTCTCTTCCACTGCCGGGTGCAAGTGGGCGTTTGTTTTCGCAAATACATTTCAATGTTGTACGCGAATGCTCACATCTGCGTTCACTTATCAAGCTCCTCGAATGAGGACAAAAAAGGTAGTTTTATAATGGAATATGCACGATTTATTGAGCAAACATTCAGTGCATGAAATGGTTTCAGTTAATCGGCTGGATCATCATCATCTCGGAGATGCGTGCGTGGCTGAGCACTCGGAAAGATTCATCCCAGCACACGCAACAAAAGCGGTGGCATGTATGCCTAAGATATCGCGAAAGGCTTAGTGAGGAGCACTAATGAGGTTGCAATGTACGCTCATTTTAGTATCTTAATTTCTAGTTTTTGTCTTTGCGCTGTCTGCTTTTCTTACTCTACAAGGAGCTATTCACTCGCTTCAGTTTTTAATGCCCGGCTGTTAGCGGTGGTCTCTGCTTCGCGGCAAGCACTTCCACCACCATCATCTTCGTCTGCGCTCGGACAGCGCCATAACAATAGTAACACTTGTTCGTTTTGCATGTTCTCAGGCCGTGGGCGCTGCAGTTACAGAATCCGCCACTCGCTTATATATGCCATCAATAAAAACGTTGTGTTAATGCTAACGATGCTGAAAGTAATTGAAGGGGGTGGGGGGTGCTTAGTATCTTTATATTGTGGGCGACCATTTCTGATATGAAGCAGTGGATAAACACCAAGAACAAAGGGCGGGTGGAAGGGGAAATACGAGTTACCTTACAATGTTCGCGAAGGTGAAACTGCTCAGTCATCTCAACGGAGAGGGACGCATGTCGTTGCACCGGCAAAGTTTCGATGCAAGATTATAGAATAAGCAGGTTTAACCCTTACGACTATTCAAAATAACCGAGCAACGCAAAGTCGTGCAATGACAAGAGCGGCCGTTCTAGCATAGGGTGCGGCTGAACCATCTCTGCATTTACCGAGCCGCGTATGCAGGGCGTCCCAGTGAAAAGTAGTCAAGGTTATATAGACGACAGAGTGTGCTAGTGGGCTGAAACGAACTCAGTGTTGCTGAGAATCGTGCGATATAGCTCGAGGTGTTTTTTTTTTCGTTTTGCAAAGTCAGTTATTTAGTGTAAGCCGTGGTGTAAGCTAATAGCCTAACTTTTTAAAATATTGGCTTCAGCAAGAAACTGCCAATATGAATATTGTAGATCCCATTTAAAAATAACTGACTGAAGTGCTTGCAACTAAGTACCATTGATGGAGTTTATGATACTTGTAATGAAGGAAAGGCCGCGAAACACAAAAGTTGACAGTCACTTTAGAACACGCTAAAGAGGCTGAAGGCGAAGGCTGCGCGCTTACGAGGCATTCATTAAATTACTTGACATCCTCATTCGAATGCGTTGTTACTACCTAGCTATTGTTCTCTCCCACCAAGAACTCTATCTTAATTACCTGTGTCTTGATTACCTTCTCCCTAATTAACACCAAAGGTCGCGGATTCGACTGTCAATGGTGGCACCATCAATTTTGGTACCACCATTGCTTCCCGCCGACACTCCGCTCACACGGCCGTCAGCGATTTGTGACAGGGGCGGCCAACAGGACGGAAAACGTTGCCGCCAACAGTCGGCAGACTATGTCGGGTCGGCCTAGTGTGAACGAGCCTTTGTAGTGGATGCAGTTGGTCTCTTTCCATGGCACCAAGACTGGTATGACTTTGAGGCATTTCTCCTATTGCCGTCCGCGGCTGCCAAGGCAAGCACCATATTTGATTTTTGCTCACTTATAAAACGCATTCTTTTCGTCTCAGAAAGACAAAATGAGCAGGTGCCGTTGTGTCAATAGGTCCCCTTGTTGTTTGCATGCCTTTTTCTAAAATAACTCGCGTGCCACGTCGCGATCGGGCGCAAATAGCGAGCGGCGGTGATGAAGGGGTGCCGTGCTTGGACGTGACGTGACGTGGCGTAAACATATCATTCGCTGTACTTGCGGAATGAATCCCGAACACACAAGGCAATAACAATAGCAGCAACAAGAACAAAAAAGTAGGGCTTGAGTAAATGTTGACCGCACAAGTGTTTAATCGGAAATCAAATACAACTGTCACATTCTTCTATACATTCGCGATCTCATCTTACTAGACATAGTGGCTGGCGCGTATCTTGATGCCACCGGAAACGCGGAGCCCATCCCGGACAGCGCCGCAGAGACCAGCGGATTTCGTTCCTCGATTGGTTGTCCGTTAGCGCTGATATAGTGGCGCTGTCAAGCTCTTGTTTTGTATTTCGCGGGCTTACTTTAAAGGCAAGTACAAGAAGCTCTATCAATGGCACTTTTTTGCAAACACTTCAGTGGGCCATGTTTAAATGTGACCTACAACTATCGTATTGGCACTTTCTTGGGAAGTCATTATTTTAAAAAGTTGGGTAAGGAGTTATACTAATTAGCTGACTTCACAGAACAAAAAAGATACCGCTGAACATTTAACTTTACCATTTAATTTACTTGAGATTAGTAAGTGCAGGCGGGTGACGATCACGTAGATTTTTTGTGTCATATTTCTTAATAATTTTATTTGGTAAAAAACGAGACCTTAGGAACAACACGCCGCAATAACACGCATACTTGTTTAATGCAGCGTATATTGATTATGCTCTCTAAAACAGTACGTAGGAATTCTAACACGGGCGCTAACACCAACGCGTCTGAGCTGCTGTGTGTACCGATATTATTGAGAAACACGTCAGCAAAAGCGTCGTAATTGCTGCCAAGTCTAGGCGTAGAGGCATGCCGTAGTTGCATTCTAGAGAATTCGGTCTTTCACACTGGCCGCGTACAGGCGGACAGACAGATTGTGTGTTTATTCATTGTATCCGAAGGCGGTTAGGACATAACGGTGTATTCCTTCGAATTTTGGTCTAAAACAAAACAAAACTAAAATATGTAGTTCCATGCGTACCTCACTCAAAGACTGCCACGAAAGAGGGTCCCTTGCCCACTGACGTTTCGATCCCTCGTGTAGGCGGACACATCATGCCTCGTTCGGAAACACAACGCCCTCCAGGAGCAGGCCGAACATAAAGTTTTATGGGACGTGGTGTTATGGTTCTTGAGGGTGGGCGTCGTACCTTTTTCGACGCCTGGAAAGTACTCTGCGCTTGGTTTTGAAATCATGTGCTTTGTCCAAACGAGATCTGTAGAGCAAGATCTTGTGGTATTCCCTCAAGTACTTAGGAGCTGATTAAACGTATGGAGTGCATGTAAAGCGTGCATATAATGGAAACTGCTCATATTCACTAGGTATCCACTAGGTTTCAAAAATATATATAACAATGCGAAATTTCAACAGTGCATAACAGCGTTCAATGAGCGGCCACTGCCACAGGCAGGGCAATCGCTGTATACAGAAGCAATAGGTCCGAGGCTACAGACGAGCCACATGCTTGTTAGAAAAGAGAGATAGTGCAGGCATAAACAACACACTTAATTGATGCTCCTTTTGCTGCAATCATGTCGAACATCAACTTTTCGAAAGCAATTTGTGATGGGTCGTCTACGCCTATAAAACTTGTCTGCCGACAAAATTCAAAAACAATACAGTTAATCAAAAATTGTTTTATGTGCGCAGAATCGTGGCAGCAGAGCCGCCGCATTTATTTTACGTCATGCTGTTGAGCGCGAGGGGACGGCACGCATCAAGCCATCCTCTTTTTCGGCTTACCCTCGCTCGCTTGCCGTTGCGGACACTGACAGCATACAGCGTGCGGGCCGCGATACGATCTTATCGCATTTGGACTTTCCACAGATTGCCACGGTTGCGCCGACACTGAGCAGGCAAATTCGTCAGGAGTGTCCAGGTAACTGCTATCATAATAATAGCGACATTAAAAACAATATCCTGAGAGTAATCTATGAGGCAAGTGGCAAGGCAAATAGCGTTGGCTGGCTTGTTTTTGCTACGTTTCTCTAGCATGCCACCGAAACTAGGAATCACACCGGGTGCACTGAATCGTGGGCGCGCCGGACTGCAAGGCGCTTGATCTTTGTGGATGCAGTACAAGCATCTTTATTCTATGGTATCGCCAGCGAGTTCTCTAACCGCAAGTGCGCGCTTAACGCGGGCATCCGTAAAGTGGGAATATATACGTAACGTTTACGTAATACGAATATACGTCACGTTACTCACCTGTGTAACGTTGTAATATACAGGCCGTCCCAACTATCATGCACCATGATTTAAAAATATCCAAATGCCTCAAAGCTTGGATATATCCAAGCTAACGTTGTATGCTGTTCCTTGGGGATACTCAGATTTTCTTTGCATTCCGCCTAATTACTTAATGACTCTATATTAATTATTCAACTTCGCAAAAATTATAATTAGATGAAAAGTATGAATGAGAAAATTATAGGGGAACATGAATAACTGCCGCTACAGCTTTCTGTTTCTCATTACGTGCGGCATAAAAGTGTTTTTCCGAGCGTGAAAGAAGCCCACGAATACACGCAAAGTGCCTCGAGCGGCCAGTCGCGCGGCAATTTTTGCGTGTGGTGCGCAAACGGGGGTGTGAGCCATTGAATTTTTTTCTGCTTGCTTACGGTGGTATTACGGCGGCGCCACAGATCCCTGCCAATGAAGCAAGTGAAAACGTCGTGTGCCCCAACCTACAGAAAAATATCGTAGTGGTGAGCACCTCCAAGAGAGAGCACGCCTATCTATACGCTGCAGTAGGAAGGATCGACATATGCGGCACGGCGCACGAAGTAAGTGCCTACGAAGCGGCCCCCCCCGGCACGGTGAAGGGCGTCATAAGGGGCATCCCGCTCGAGAATATGGCCAAGGAGATTCAAGACAATGTTGTGCGCAAGCATAACCCAACGGCCCTACAGGCAAACCGAATCGGTAAGAACAGATCAGTCGTGATTGCTTTCGAAGGGCACAAAGTACCCACTCACGTGAGATACGGTAACCTGCTCACGGAGTGCACGTTGTACAGAAAACAAATCGACGTATGCTATGCGGGCGGAAGAGTGGGCCACAGAATGGACGTGCGCCCGGATCTTTCGAACACGATCTGCCGAGGGTGCGGAATCTCCAACCCCGCCGAAGACCACAGATGTGTCCCGAAGTGTGGCCTGTGCGGAGGCAAACACCTGACCGCGGACAAGGCCTGCAAGGCCCGCTTCAAGACGCCCTACGTCGTCCGCCGGCGACGCTGGGAACGGTACCGAGAGGAAGAAGAAGAAGCCGGTAGAAGGAACCGAGGCAAGAGAGGTCCTGCCGGTGGACCCCGCCGTAGCCCATCCAAACAACAGGTACGGTCACACACGCCAGGCCGCAGCAGCAACAACAGTGGCGGCGGAAACGGCCGCCGGAGTCGCTCCCGATCGAAGACACCATCCGGGGGCGGCAACGGCGGCGGCAACCGCCGCTCACGCTCCCGGACCAGTTCGAGATCCGGGGCCAGTTCGAGGTCCCGGGGCGAGACAACCGGACGCCGAGGGATCGCCGAGAAAAAGGTGGGCTGGACCAAGAGGTCTCCCGTCACTCGAACCAGCGACACTGAATTCCCACCCCTCACCCCCTCCCAACCCCTTAATCCACAAGTGAATCCGCAAAAGGACAATAGCGAAGTGATAGAACTTCAGAGGATCATAGAGCGTCAAAACACTCACATGCAGGAGCAGAACGCCCAAATACGAGCGCTTATGAATAAGATCGAAACGCTGGCGAATAACGGCAGCTCGGCAAATGCAAGCCCCCAAAACAACAGCACGGCGGCAAACAATGCCGCAGGCTTGCGCAGGTTGCCCCGGAAGGACCCCCCCTCGCCCCGCCTAGGGCGTGCGGCTGGAGAGGCTGGCGCCACGCAACGTTCATCAAGTAATCAAGAGACGATGGACGCCGAAATGAGCCCCACGAATTGAGAGGAAGCGGCGACCGCTGAGACCGCGACCATGGCAACGACAGAGATCCCGCGAGAAGGAGAGCTAACGGCCATTTTGGCCGCAATGTCACAAATTAATGAAAGGCTAGGCAAAATGGACGCCCGACTCGAAGCTGTCGAGAGTCAGCCTCACACGCCATTGGTGAAGCACAAGCGCCTAGCGCCAAAAGTAGCCACAACATAGGTGAGGAACCGCTTCGCGTCCCTGAAAAAGGAGCGGGCCGAAAAAATCAAAGGCGCGATCGCGAAAAGGCGCAATCGACTCGAGATGTCCGGAAAGGATGATGTAGAAGCCAAGTAAGAAGCATAAGAAGACCGGGGGGGGGGGGGGGAGATACCACCGTAATTTACCAATGGAACCGCCGCGGAATTCGCAACAAAGAAGCGGAACTATTATTACACATTGATGGGCAATAAAACAAGCCCGATGTAATTTCTCTCCAGGAAACAAACGGGAAACCGACTCCCGGGGTACGTCACTTACACGGACCTCACGGAGAACGGAATGGCGGTGCTCGTCCGCAGCGGCGTGGCGGCAACTCAACATGTCGGCGCAGGGCGGGTGCGAGCACACGCTGGTCGAAATTCATGCGAGAGAAATTGGCAGCTCGGGCACTTTATTTGTAATGAGCGCGTACTGCCGGCCGTCACAACGGCAGTACGAATTTGACCGCATCGTGAGCCAGGCGACAGGGTTGACGGGGACCAGGCCGCTCCTGATCCTCGGCGACTTTAACGCCCCTCACACTACGTGGGGCTATAAGTTCCCGTCCAAGAGAGGAAAAGCATTGGCCAAAGCAATGGAGGATCACGAGATGGCCCTCCTGAACGAGCCGGACGTAACCACCAGAAGAGGCAACAGTGCCGCGAGGGACACCACGCCAGACCTGTCATGGTTATCGGGCACGCTAGACGTCTCCTGGAGAAGCGAGGAAGTGGACCTGGGGTTTGACCACAGCGTGATCGGCATCACGATCCGAGGCTCCCGATATCGGGCTGTGCTGGGGACGGCGCGGATCCCGGATGTGGACAAGATGAGAAAGTTTACACAAGTATAAGAAGAGGCGTCCGATGAAGAATCGGAACAAGCTGAAACACCGAGGAACTACACCGAATGGGCGAGGGACCAGAAGAAGGCCCTCGATAAATCTACCCAAGAAATTGCAACGACGTCGCAGACACCGTACGTGGACGCCAGACTGACCCACATGTGGGCGGCCCGACACTCGTTAACACTGCGGTGAAAACGTCAGAGACATAACATAAAGTTGGCCAAGCGCGTAGTATATAGTCTTGAACAAACAGATCGCCGAACACGCGGCCAAACTTTGCAAGCAAAATAGGCTGAAGACCTGCGACGGTCTGTAGGGCAAGCTCTCGATGTGGAAGACGTGGTGTCTCTTGAGGCATCTGATCAACCCGCTGAGTAGCAAAACTGCGACCAATTGCAACCTCACCAATGTACTGAACACGTACAAGGGAGATGGCTATAGTCTCCTGGAAGACCTGAAGGCCAAGTACCTAAAGATAGAGAAGGGCCAGTACCCGGTGCCCGAGAAGTACGAAGGACGCGACAACGAAGAACTGGACCGGCCGTTTACCACGACGGAACTGTGGACAGCGATAGATGACAGTAACAAGAGAAGTGTACCCGGCAGGGACGCCATAACTTACAAATTACTCGGTAACATGAGCGGTACAGCGGCCCGCGGCCTCCTACAGCACACCAACAAAGCCTGGGAAAGCTCGTAGTTGCCGAAGGAATGGAAGGACGCCGAAGTCCGCTTCATTCCAAAGCCCGGCAAGGCCCTCACGATAGACAATATGCGGTGATGGAGCGCATGGTCCTTCGCCGGCTGCAGAAGCACCTCGAAGAAACGGATCAGATGCCGGAGACGATGTACGGCTTCGGGCAACATCTCAGCATCCAAGGCGTGATGATCCAACTCCACAAACTGGTCGTCAAGCCGGCAACGAGGCACACGCCACGCGGTATACTCGCCCTCGACCTGAAGGGAGCGTTTGACAACGTGTCCCACGCGAGCGTGTTGCAGAATCTGAGCAAGACCAGGTGTGGCCGAAAGACTTTCGGCTACATAAAAGACTTTCTGTCAAACCGAACGGCGACCATCAGCATAGGGGAGAAGTCGGACCCTGACGGCGATAGGGGCACCCCTCAGGGATCGGTCTTGTCGCCCCTGCTCTTCAATCTGGCCCTCCTGCCGCTGCCCGATCTACTCAAGCAAATCGAAGACGTGAACCACGCGTTCTATGCTGATGATATTACGGTGTGGATGGCCCGAGCCGGATCCCATGCCTGGATGGAGGAAGTCTTGCAGCGGGCGGCAACGACCATGCACGAGTACGCCAAGTCGTGCGGACTGAGCTGCGCACCCCAGAAATCAGAGCTGCTCATGATCCAACCGGGAAAATCCAAGAAGGAGCTGCCGCCGAACGTGATTATCACCATCGCCGGAACGACTATCAAGCCAACACAGCAGATTAGGATTCTCGGCCTACTACTTCAGAGCGACGGAAAGGCACACGCCGCCATCACAAAGATCAAGACTACAACCGAACAGATACTTAGTATGATCCGGAGCGTATCTAAATGAAACCGATGCCTTAAAGAGGGCGATGCCATGCGCCTGGTACGCGCGTTCGTCGTGTCGCGGATTACCTATTCCGCCCCGTATCTCCAGCTGAAGAAAGCGAATAGGGACACCCTAATAACGATACTTCGTAAGGCAACGAAGCAAGCAGTCGGCATGTCCATATACTCGTCCACGCAAAGACTGCTAGACATGGGCGCCCACCACACGGTGGAGGAGCTCATCGAAGCCCACCTCTCTAATCAGAGAATCCGGCTCAGTCAGTCACACAGAACACGGACGAGTCGTCCTACGCAACATAGGATGGCAGATCGAGCCAGTACTCATCAAGACGGCCCTTCCGGAGGGCTGGAAGACGACCATTCAGACCAAACCCCTTCCCCGGAACATGACGCCAGGCGCAAGGACGACGAGAGGCGCACCGCGCGAGCCAAAACCATAGCCCACAAGCTCGAAGAGAACCCCAGGGTCCTCTACGCGGACGCGTCCCTCCGAAAACACAATGATCGTGCAGCGGTGGTGGTTACGTCAAAAGACAAGCTGATCGTCAGCGCGTCCCCGAAGACAAAAGACCCCGCAGTTGCCGAAGAAGCGGCCGTGGCCCTCGCACTCGCACAGCCGAGCGTGGACACCGTATGCACCGACTCAAAGACAGCCTACATAAGCTTCCGCAGAGGGGTAATCTCGTCCGCGGCCCGAGCCATTTTATCCAAGCACAAGCCATCGGGAAGAGCCATAGAGCTCGTGTGGGTCCCGGCTCACTCGCAGGTAGCAGGCCACACCATCGCCGACTACCATGCCCGAGAAATGTCAATCCGGGCCGAGCAAGAGCCGGAAGAGCTACCGCACCCGGTTACCAGCTTTCGGGACATTACTCGGATGTACCGAGAGGACAGGTGCAAACTGCCAGAACCGCATCCCAAACTCACCAGGAAACAACAGACGATCCTGCATTGAGCGCAGGCGGAATCGCTTGCGCATCGCGTACTGATGAACCGCATGTACCCTGCGGAATACGATATGCTCTGTCCTTTTTGCAGAAGAGAAAAGGGCACCCTGCCGCACGTCTTGGCAGAGTGCACAGAACTCAAGACCCCCCTCCTCCCCTTCCCACCAACACCCCCAATTCACAACCCCTTGAGCGATGGGAGACCTTGCTATCCAGTCCCGCCCTACCGGTTCAGCTCGCATTGACGGACAGGGGCCAAGAGCTGCTGGGAACATATGGGTCCCGTAACTAGGGAACCATCCCGTCTGGTGCCTGCATGCACCACTGATTAATTTGGGCCCAGTAAATGTGGCTTCATCATCATCATATGGTGGTATTAGCAACTGAGAAGGTAGTACAACTCCACTATATGCCGCGTTTCTGTGCGTTGTATGTGCGAATTTCAGTGAATGTACGCGCTGTACTCTTCACTTTGCTGAGTGCTTGTAGTCGCTGCATTACGTGATGGATGAACCATGACATTTCTTGCTTCCTTAGGGCAGGAATATGTGTCATTGCTGATGATGATAGCTTTTGTACCATTGGACCGGACAACGCATTTTTTTCAAGGTCATTGGGAGTATGAGTAACCTAAAGCTTTCGCCTTAATAACTTGCATTTTAGAGTATATTGAGGTGCACCTCCGTTGTCGCGTTTCCCAATTATTACAAGTGCGTAAATGTGTGGCTCTAGTGAGCGGGTGGTTTGAGTTCAAGGAGTACCGAATCACTGAGAAGGCGCCTTTATATATCGTTTGCGTTTGAGAATATGTTATAGCTGAATGGCATCAATGCGACGGACATTGTAAACAACTGTCTTTGCTTGTTGCAGTTCATGCACGTGTGCCTATCATGAGTGGATTAGCATGTCATCACCCTAGCTGGAGCACCAATGTTCGGCATGTTTGAGGAACAGAAGCGACTTTTGAACCCATCGAGGTAGTCTTGAGGCAATGCTCTGAGCAAAATACTGCTGCCGCCGCGTTCGCTATGTTCTGGAACCAGGGCATCTGAAGCCGAGAGAGAAAGAGAATCAAGGGAATGGCAGGAGGTTAAGCAGATAGGAATAACCAGTTTACTACCCTATACAAGTGCAAGAAGAAGACAGTGAATATAAGAGCTAAAACAAGAATGAAAACATACCATAGGGGCTCGCTGCGGTGTGATCGAAGGTTCTCAGCTCTAATGCTAAAACATTGTGTGAACTCCTGACGCATTGAGTATTACAGTTCTTGGCTGTATACACCCAATAACTGAAATAATAAATAGCGTTGCCATGGTGATGCTGCTGTGCGTTCGTATTTCAGTGAGTTGCTATCTTTCCCTAGGCTGATCTCCCAGTTTTCTCTTCCTGATATTGTACCTCCAAGACAGACAACGATACCATTGTTGAAATTTATTCATCACATGGGATTAGACCAGCGGCTTTAGTAGGGCCGCTGTCTAATGCACACAAGAATTCACTAATTTCTGTCTCTTCACCATCATTAATCACTACATTTTCACTCACCTTCTTTCTTTCTACAGTGCAGAGTAGCAAGCTAAAGTGCACCACCTTCGGTGGATCTCTCTGCGTCTACTGTGTGTAAAAGATATCGCTATCTGTCATTCCTTCATCTCTTGTCCCTGGAAAACCCATAGACAGGGCGGTAAGTTGTGAAGGGTGGTTAATATTTTTAGATTGGAGGCGCAGAAATTGAACATTGCACTACCGTGTAATATCTGCTAAAAAGTGCTTAAATTGTTCTTCAGGGACTAACAGCGGAATATCTTTGTATACTTTTCCTACAGTCAATATGTTCAATGCTCACTAATGAGTGCTCCACACTTTAGTCCTTACAAGCCAGCTTTTAGAACCAGTGTTGGGACACGGAATGACAGCAATAACATTGGAGAGGAAAATGCAGAGCAGCAGGTCTCGCCTATCGCCTCGCCTTTGCCTGTTGTGTAGAAGTGGATTTCGGTGCTGAATTTAAGAAAAATGTCGTAACTCACTCGCACGTTTCCTTTATGTTCTTTGTGGTCCTTAAACAAATGACTTGTCGAAACCATCAGCAATGCTGACCGGATGCACAGTAAAGGTATTAAAGACCCGACTAAGAAGGGTGCCTCTAGCTTCAAGAGACTGGTGTACTTTATTTCGCTTTCCGGAGCCTGGGGCCGACGTGGCCTTGCAAATTGAATTTGACTTTAATAAGATACACTACACCATGCAGACTTGTTGGATATATACGCAGCAGAGTAAATGCACGCTTGCGTCAGCAAAAACAAAAAGGCAGTGCACGAGAGCTGCCGCAAGGTTGCGAAATACGCGATGCAAAAATCGAAAGAGTCTCTCGTCTTTCTTTGCGCGAAATAACGGAGTGCTAGCGAAAGAGTACTGCATAGAGCAGTGGTTAAGCATGGGATAATAGAAGACAAAAAAACATAAAGTTTAGGTTAGGTCGAGAAGTCATTTAGTCCCAGCAGCGAAAGGCATCGTTTTGAAACAGATCTTTTTTTTTTTATGCAGAGTGTCGCAGTAGGAATCACATGACTGAACGAAGTCGGCTCAACTCAGGAGGCAGTAAAAAGGATTCATTTGACGTTCAATGTTTTTTTCTCTTTCTTTCTTGCGTGGCTGACGTATGCACGGGACAGAGTGCTCTTTCCGAGTGACAGCAGTGTTTTCTTTTATTTTTTTTTTTTAATCGAACCTCTTACGCATGTTTCCTGTTTGGTCGGTGCTCCATGGTCGATGGCCGGCCATGGCGAAGAAAACGTTTGTTCATTCGTTCGTTCGCTCACTCAGTCGTCGTCGATGGTTTCTGCGCAATTTTTTTTAGCGTTTTCTCTAATACTGAGTACATCTACAAGTGCATTTGCGTCTGAAAAGGGCACGCTTAATTTTACGGCCTGAATTATTTAGGACTCAAACATTCGAGCCCGCTATCTGGTCGAGTCACCTCCTGTCTTTAGAATTCTAGGTTAGCGACACTATAATGTGCAAATAAATCAACCTACACATAAAAAAAAAGACAAAAGAAATTGAAGCAGTATAGCGTCATTCGGAGGTAATAACATTTAGCATCTGATATTTAATGTCTCTGGGAGCGATAGGAATAAATACTAAATGGCATTATCAGTGCACTATCATTTAAAGTATTAATATTTTTATCCAGGAACTTACAGAGAAAACAGAAAGAAGGCCAGTGCAGCCAGCAGGCCATCAAAAGCACTGCTACAGGCATTCACGCATTTTGTGCGTTTGCAGATTATAGATAAACTTTAACTCGAAGCGTGAAGACCGCTTGACACTAACCAGCGCTGACGATGGCAGTACCTTCTTGTTCACTAAAGTTTCAACTTTCATCGACATGTTCTGCCTAGTCTCTAGTTTGTATTCGTAAGTTTCTGTTTCTATTTTTGCTTGCTTCCTTGAGGCGCCGCACTTGTCGCGCTATTTTTCTTAGTTTTTTTTTTGTAAGTCCGTTTAGAGTTCATTGTGTAACTCCTTCAAAAGAAGACCTTGACTCGCGGTGCTCAGTAGCGCACGTCAGCTTCTTTTACATGTTAGACTACACACTGGGTTCGACACAGGCGGCCGTAACAATGGTCTGTGGCTCTTCTGAAGCTAATAACGGCCAGGGAACTCAGTTCTCCGAGTAGCGGATTAATTCCAGCTGAAGGATGCTTTTCAGAGCGCGAGCTCATGCAGAGATACAGAGAGACTAAACGAGCCGTCCGAAAAGAAGTACACGAGTGCGATACGTTCTTTTAACTTGTCCGTCTAGCTTGGAACCTTTTGCACCAAATTTTTCAATTGTTAGTGCCAATTCACCTTTTTCCATTCATCTCTGCCAATTATGTCGATCAACAAAACTCGGTAGCGCTCCTATTTCGAAAAATTGAATATGTAGGTCAGGTTATCAGACCATGACAATTAAGGGAATACAAACGAATCTGATTACAAAAGAATAACCAATTAAAATATGCGATAATGATGTTGCTGTGGAGCCCTGTATATGTTTCGTGCTTGTGT
Organism: Dermacentor andersoni; assembly: GCF_023375885.2. Taxonomy (NCBI): domain Eukaryota; kingdom Metazoa; phylum Arthropoda; class Arachnida; order Ixodida; family Ixodidae; genus Dermacentor; species Dermacentor andersoni. Next base: position 63,155,114 of record NC_092815.1, on the reverse strand, counting down.
ATCGGGAACGGAGCTTGCTTATTTATCTAAAAGGAACTGTTCGTCGTACATGTTCTTCCTTTAGTCCGCGTCTTTGTAGTGCTGTTTTTTCTTCAAGTTAGATTTAGATGCACGTGAAAGTACCCAGGTGGTACAAATTTCTGGAGTTCCTCACTACGGCGTGTTTCATAATTGGAGCATGGTTTTTGCCTTAAAACCCCATAATTTTTTTTGCATTGTGGAAAAAGATGGGCCAGAGGTACGCTGTTGCTGTTAGTCACTGGCATTGTCTATCTTTCTAAATTTGCTTTCTGGTATTTTTTGCTACTCCTTTGGCCTCGTATTTCTCAAGCGAGATACTGAACAACAATGGCGGCCATCATTCTGGTTCCAGGGAGCGCCTATGCTTTCACACGTATACGTCCGCCAGTCTGCGCAACTTGATTTGGACGTTATGGGCTGGTCGTTATCTCGCCTATCTGGATCACTGGGTCGAATGGGTAGCGACATTTCACAAACAGTCAACGTAAGTGCGCGGGTGACAGCCCTGGCCTTCAAGACAGCCACTTGAACTTATGGAGCACCACAGACACCATGTGGATGTTGTAGCTTTGGATGCTACCAATGGCAAACTTCATTTTCCTGCCGCCTTTATTTCCATGTATCATTATTATTTATATTAAATGTTTTGTACATGTTACCGCAAATCTTTTCTGATTTTGGTCCCATTTATTCTGATAATTTCTTTTATAATCTTCTTGCCCGCCTTGTCTATTCATTTATGATGGTTGTTATTCAGTCTCAAACTCCAGAAGGCTTTCCGAGCAAAACAAACTCGGCTAGAAACAAGATTGCCATCGCTCAAGTAGCACGATGAAGATGACCACGAAGAATGTTCTTGTTGGTGTAAATAATGTAGTTGCGAAAGCAACTGCTCAAGTTATAAACACTGTTCGGGCACCGATCACCATACGCTCTGCTAGCACAGGCCCATCGTGCGGTAATGAGCCATGTGCGGTCAGTGTGCATGATTGCGCACATCAAATATTGACATGTTGGAGGACTCCTATTCCCGTCATTGTACCTCTGGCTTTGAAGAAGCTAGAATATTCATACGTATCTAGTGTGCTGCCAGCTGGGATGACTCAGAGAACCTTGTTTCTTTCCCATCTACTGCAGTACAGTTGCACAAAGTTAGCGATGTGGATATTACCACCACCAACAGAAAATCAAACGTGAACGTGTGCGGCAGAGCAGCAACGGGATATGTCTATGTATTTCTTTAGTCACTAAGTTTTAAGCGCTCATTCGACAAGCCAACTATTGTTTTCCTTCGAAACTCTTCAAGTGACTCAGGCATGGAGCGAGAGAATGAATGAGTATTACGGCGACGTCTGCTGCATAGCGCTGCTGAGCCTGCACTTTTTCCAGCGTTTGCATTCTAACAGACCGTTCAACAACTTTACAAAAAAATACCTTATCGGCGGTAAAATGCTAAGTCACTGCAAGATTTCTCGCTCGTACTCAGCAGAGAGCCCCGTGTACTTAGATTTAGGTGCACGTTAAAGAACCCCAGGTGGTCGAAATTTCCGGAGTCCTCCACTACGGCGTGCCTCATAATCAGAAAGTGGTTTTGGCACGTAAAACCCCATAATTTAATTTAATTTAACTCAGCAGAGACAGCCGCTCATGAAAGGTACGCTAATGAACAAATAATTTTGTTTCATTCACGGAAAGAAGTGCATTTTTGTTGCTTTATAGATATCAGAAAGAGAAAACTCAGAGGCACTGGTCGAAAGTATCAAACTTATTATGTTGCCTGCTTTATATTCACCTTTGTACGCAGCCGCCTGAGTCAAATTCATTATGCGCGTCAGCTCAATGAAATGAACATCCTCTTCGTGCGTGACAGCATAGGGTTTGTGTAAGCATCAGGAATGGTGCACTCTTGTTAAACAGTTTCGCGAGACGAAGGCTGAGTGTAAGGTTTCATCCAGTGTCTCATAAGCACACATGACGAAAGAGAAGCAGGTCTTAGTTAGAGATTATCCGCTTTGCCAGAAAAAAAAAAAAGAAAATCGGTGAAGGCTGTCAACCGTGATGTGGCTTCTAGGCGAGCAGCACGACCTCGGCACATGCAGCAGTAGCAGCAGTTTAACCAGAAATCACAGCATTTAACGTGTAAAACTCACACTTAGATGTTTACTCAGTAGCGCGTCGGAAGTAAAACTGAAGCACATGGTTGTCATACCGGTGGGCGCGGGTGTGAAGGGGAAGCAATTGCTTGTACTTTGTATATAGTACACAATGCCCAGCACAATCACAAATATGGCGCTTTAGTATTCCGGAGAATTGCACCAAGTTGCTTCGGTGAGTTTCCTTCTTTTTTTTTTGTGCGTAGCGGTACCTGAGTCAGGGAAATAAAATGAGAAAGGCGGACAACTGGAAGTCGCAAGAAGGAAGTTCACCAACATTAAACTGCCTCTCGCTGGGATTCCAATAAGGAAAAGCTCATTTAGCTGCCGACAGCTGGTCACTCCCGTTAGTGTTTTGGTGAGCCGGGCAGCCAAAAGAATGCTTCACACAGGAAGGATTTGTAAGCAAAACATAGTAAGCTAGAAACAAGCTTGTCATTGGCTGCAACCAATGCTTAAGTAGTGTGTCATCGGCGTGAGGCTTGTTTTACAAGTCTGCGAGAGAAGTAGAGAAATAAAAGCGCGTGTTCTTGGTAAATGACACAGAAGGAAAGCTATTGTAATAGCGCTGAGTGAAATGCCGACTTTTCGCTGAGTAATCAAAAGTTCAAAGCCTTGTCTACAAACAAACAAATTTAAGAAACGCATAATTAATTAGGGCAAAGGCCGGCATTATGCACAGCTTGACTCGCTCGCAGCACCACTAGAAGACACACATGAGGAAAGTGGGATGGGTAGCTTTCACAGCGGCGATTATATTTGTAATCGTTGGTGCAATTCTGAACTTCGTGTTGCATGAGGCATAGCAGGTACACTTCTCTAAACATGAGCCCTCCGCGTGGCCGTAGATGCCGAGAGCTTGTGCAAAAGTGCTTGATCTTGTGGACCTCATGTAATGATCAAAGTATAGGTAGGCATAGATTCTCGACGCACGCAGGCTTACGAAGCATGTATGACGTATTTCGCCCACGAACAGCTCGAAGTACACTTCGCATTTAGTGTGTCTTCTCGCGGGCTGCCGCTATTTTTGCACGCGTCTGTACAGCTATCATTACACAAAAAAAGTGAGAAACAAGAGCCGAAATGACGTTCACGACACCATATATATGCAATTTCTCATATGGGTTCGATCGTGGGTTGAATATGGCAATTTATGCAAGAGCATAGCCGTGTTAGTAGAAAGAAAAATATGCAGATCCAACGCGTATATTGGAATCGATGTGGAGAGAAGCTTTTGAGAAGTGGTTTTACGACTGATCATCTGCACAGCGTTTTCCCACTGATGTCATTCAACTGAAGGCTTTGCACTTTTCCGCCAAACTTCAGATCTCTAAAAACTTTTACAATAACATGACTGCGAACCTTGTTCGCTGTATTCGTGATTAAACTTAGTGTTGCTTTTCTCTGTGCTTTCGTAGCAATCTTGTGGTTTCAGAAAATGTGCTAAGTGCTAACGTTGCTTCTATTCTATAAATTTGTGATAAGTAATCTTGCTATTTTTGCATGCATGTACCCTACTCCTCTCTACGATGTCTAGGCTTAGGCGCTCCAGGATATGTGTAATAAATAAATAAATAAATAAATAAATAAATAAATAAATAAATAAATAAATAAATAAATAGACCTTACGTTCTTGCCAGGCAGCACACGGAGACCCACCCCCACCACAGGAACCACGCGACCATGCATAGCAGTCTCCGAGGTCGGCCCTCTTTTGTATAACACTTCATATATTCAGCCCACCGAATTAGGTGCCTGGAGATAGTGAAACAGCGTGAACGGAACACTAGGCGAGTTGGAACAAATGCATGATTTATAGCGCAAATAGACGGAAAGAGAAGAAAATGAAAGACGAGGAGTGCCGTTTGTGATGAGGTTCTTTCAATTAATTAATCCTGGCTGAGGCACCACTCAGCGCACGAAGTGATGAAGCCGTTCATTATCACACCACAAACTATTCACTCAAGAACATCCAGCACAAGGAGGAACAGAAACTACACAAACTAATCAAACATACAAACAAAGAATTAAGTATCTCAAGAAAATGTCAAAGTCTGAAAGGGCCTACAGTTTCATGGTCTACTGTGGAGCTGCGAGACGAACTCGAGGTGATGACAGAGGCAGCCCTCGAACCGTATAATCGGTGCTGAAAACAGGCACTGTTGAAAAATAATCCTGGTCACCCTCAGGCGACCACTCGGGATCCAATGATGCAGGTGTAAGTCCGGATGCGACGTTGAGAACAAGGGCAGGCGGCCTTGGCACGGTAGAGGTGTTGCCGCCGGACATCAAGTCTGCTTTACCTCTGCTCCCGGTGCATGGGCTTCATTTTCTCGACGTCGCTCGGCATCTTCCTGCGTGCGATCATCAGAACGCGGTTCATGGGAACGCAGTGACACGCCCCCGGAAGGTCGCTCTAGTCCAGTAGAAGGCACGAAGCACGGGCCTGACGTCCGACGACTTCACTTCTGCGCCTGGAGCACTGGCGAACTCCTTCCTTCACGCAGGCTTGTTGTTGTTGTTGTCCTGAGTGGCCGTGGCACGTACCCACAGGGGGGGATTGGTCATGAATCGGGTGGTTCAATTAGGCGCATAAAAATAATGATAATAACAAGGGAGTTAACAATTTGAGCGTTGGAGTTTAAAAGTGAACGTTTTGTTTTTGGAGAAAAAGTTGTTCCACGTCTCTCCGACTTCTTCTTCCTCCTCATTTCTCTCTGCTCGCTTCTTGTTGCTGCTATTCGACTTATCTCTTCGGCGCGCTCGTGCAGCTGCTGCATGGTGTCGTCGTCGTCGTCGCATGGCTGACCCACTTCCATCACGGCACTCGCGCACTTGACATGTCGCACCATCTTTCAACTGAATCATTATTGACCGCATGTGCAAATAAATACAAAGGCAAGGAAATAAGAATAAGACATAAAGATGCGAATGTGGGCAGCCGAATGACAAAGTCAAGGGTCACATGGGTAAGGTGCGAGCGTGTGTTATCTAGGAAGGCAAGCGACTGCGAATTTAGAGCGATAACTGGCTGGCTTCCACAAGAATTGGCATTATTTTCAATCTGGAAAGCTTCAGCAATTTCGCGGGTAAGCATGAAATTGTTATTTGAATGTCGTGACCAGCCACATGACCGAGAATGTCTTTGTAAAAGAGAGGTGGGTGTACCTTTTAGTGAATTGAAATATTCCCTCAAATGGACTTTGACACGCCTGCCCTGATATATCAGACAGCCTTGAAGCGTATGTTGTCTACCCTGTTAATTTCAAGTAAAAGTTTTTGCAAAGCTGGCGCAACCCTACGTTTGAACTGTGAAATTAACACATCTCGCATGCTTGTCCAAAGCGGATTTGCATTAGAGAGTGACTTTGGAGTATTAAAAGTGTATGTTGACAGTCATATTAGCATATGCTAAAGAGGATGAAGGCGAAAGACAGTCCGCTTACGAGACAATCATTACGTTACTTGATATTTTCATTGTAACGCGTGATTGCTTCCTATTGTTTTCGCCCACCAAAGGTCGTGGGTTCGAGTGCCTTAAGACTGTCTTAATTACCTGTACCTTAATTAACTTCACCCTAATTAACACCAAATGTCGCGTGTTGAACTGCGACAGAAGGTCGTGGGTTCGCGTGCCTTAATTTACTCTATCCCAATTAACAGCGCCTTAACTAACTTCGCATTCACTAGCCCCAAATGTCCTGGGCTCGACTCTAGACGTTCGCGATGGCAAATGAAATCCAACTTGGAGATAAGGCCAGTTCGCCCGTATCTCCAAGTGGATTCGACTCCCAGCAAAGACCGCGGATTCGAGTGCCTTAATTACCTTTATCTTAATGAACGGCGTCTTAATTATCTTGGCTTTAATTAACACCACAGATCGTGCTGACACTTCCTCTTCACCTCGGCTTCACGCTTCCTTATAAAGAAATTGATGGCCTAATTAGCGCTAACACCAAAGGTCGTGGGTTAGACTCCCACTAAAGGTCGAGAGTTTGACTCCCTATGAATTTGGTGTCATAACGGCGGACGGCGGACATGGGATTTTTCGTCCCATGAGCTGTCTCCATGATCTTAGGCGACTCTTTGGTTGTAACCCCCTCCCCCCCCGCCCCCCGTTACATTTATGACTGTGGTTTTGTATTGTTTATATGTCGTAAACGAAGGCGTTGAATATAGCGCAACGAGCACGCGAACACAGATGACAGAGCAACAGCTTTATGTGCGTGTCCTGTTCCGTGTGAGTGTCCAAGAGACAGTTGGGCTCCAGTGAACGCACCGTATTGCGTCTTCGGTAAACCACCGCGCAGGTTTGGAACATAAACCTTAAACGGTGAATTATTAATGGAGTAAACGAGAAACAAGGACACGAAAGTAATAGGATATTAGTGTTTTGTGTTTTGATATGATAAGGCATTTTTCTGTTTTGCATTTCTTTCGTGAATATCCGATATTTACCACTATATGCTAAACATCTGCGTTGAGTCTTGCGCGCTTATGTCCATACCTATGCAACTCTAGCCACGATAATGCAGTTTCCGCCTTCTCTGGCTTGGTGAAAAAAAAAAAAAAAACATGTCAAAATTAAATTAATAATAAGAAAGGATAGCACAGACGAAATGTACTGGGTCTTACTGAATTTTAAACGAAAACAAACAGCAGCAAAGAGAGACAGTGGGGAAAGGTCTAATGCAGGCAAGAAGAAAGTGCGACACAAGTCCTGCGGTTGCCGGCATTTGTGAAAAATATAAGCTGTGACCATTGCTTTAGAGCTGGCCCATATTTTCGTAGATTTTGTCCTGACAAAACCGGCAAAGCATAATCGCTCCCGTTATAATAATTAGCGAATTGTGCACGCCGAAAGCAAATGTACACCTTTGCGATAAATGAAGCAACAGCGCAAGATTCTCAAACAGCAACAGACATAACGTTTCATTTACGTTACTCGAAGGTTTTATTTTTGTGTCTTATTCGCGTCATTATTATTATGAAACCTTATTTTTAAAGAAGCATAATCTCATCTTCCTTTCATTACACACCGGGTTTTTAAAGAGCTGCCTACTGCGTCCCGGAAATTGCAGTATTCGAGCTATGTTTTGCGGACAGAGAATGACGTGATCAAAGGAGGGGAAGGATGGTTTTCAAGTCCCGTTACACAAGAAAATGCAAGGACAAAAGATATGTGCGGTCCACGAGGGCATGAGGCAAAGCGAGAGAGAGAGAGAGAGAGAGAGAGCGCTGTTGCGATAGTGTGGGGCCGCTAACTTGCCTTTGCGCAGCTGTCGCCAAATGCCCTGAAATGCTCATCTTTCAAAACTGAAGAATAAGATTGAAGGAAGTTGAGTGCAATCGAAGGCTGAAGAATTATTTATGGTTTATTCTTACAAGTACCACTGCCAAGGGAATTTAATTGTGGAGTTCAACGTTTTCAAAGCTTTACAATGCTTTACGAGGGACACCGTAGTTGTGCGGACGCCACCATATCGTTTTCCACCTGACGTTGTTTCAAGTACACAAAAGGCCACTACACTAGCGTTTTTGCATTCCACTGCAATAGTAGTACGGCTTTCGCGGGCTGTAATGGAACCCGGAACCTTGTGCTCGGCCATATAGATAACCATAGCCACTGAGCCACTGATTCCAGTACTGGAAATAGAGAGATTGGGTTGTAAACAAAGGTTCCTGGCTCACAGGGAGTCCCTGCTCTCTTGGTGAGCGAAACGAGAACAAGGTGAAAGCCGGAGTCAACGTTTCGGCAAGTGGACTTGTCTTTTTCAAGGCGACATATGCTTTCCTTGGCTAGGTACATATCGGTAAGGTTCTTCTAAAGGGGAAAAGGGGATAAGGCGTGTGGGCGAGGCAACGAACGAGGGCGTGTTAGCGGCGAGGAACGGGGCATCATCGACGTGAAAGGGGCCTGGACAATGAGAGGGAAGGGGAATCCAACAGAGTAGATAATCCCCCCCACCTTTTGTTGTTCAGGCCCCTAAGACAATAAAAGGTATCTGCATTGGCACGTCAACATGCTGACACACGATGCTACCCCACATTCCTCCGCCGACGTTGAATAGCACACCTTTCTTTTCAATTTTGCACCCTCGCAGCGAACACACCCTCGTTCGTTGCCTCGCCCTCCCTCATTAGCCCCTCTCCCCTTTAGAAGAATCGTACCTATCTATACATGCCGTGCCGAGAAAAGCATAGGTCGCCTTGGAAAAGACAAGTGCACTTGTCGAAATGTTGGCTCCGGCTATCACGTTTTTCTCGTTTTTCTCATTGTCTTGAATTTCTATTTCCCGCCTCCCCGGTGTTTCTCCTCGATTATCACAATTTTTAATACACGTGCAGAAGAAAACAGTGCACTGCAGCACTTGTCTGTTTTTTTTTTTCAAGGACACGTCTTAGACGGATAAACGAGCGCATCAAGATGTGCCAGCTTGAGACTGCAGACAATGGTATGAAGCTTCCATCCTATCACTCTCGCAAAATAATATTATGAGAGTATAGGAAAAGTCTATGAATGTATTGCAATAAATTCCCTAAACCGCGTGTAGATTCTGAAGAGTGTATGTATCTCGATTATTGTATCTAAACAAAATGCAAAAAAAGAAGGATAGAAAGCTTACTTAAAGACATGTAGACCCCTAAGCAATTAGACTTGTTAATGACTTTTGTCTTTGGATAGTAAGTACGAACTCTCTCGGGGCGGGGGGACCTTCGGGCATTTTGTGGGAAAAACGTGGAATCTGCCAAAGACGAGGCAACTTACTAGAAGTCTGTGGACAATTTATAAACGATCTAAGGTTCATCTTTATAGGCTATAAGGAGCGCACACTACGAACAATGAGATTGCTGGCAAATATTTCTGTGGGAGCAAGCACGTTGGGTAACTTCGCTCTGGTTAAGTTCATGCAGAGGGAACGTACTCCACTGAAGAGTGTACAATGGCTCTCAAAAGGGACGCTAGATGCGAGGCAACCTGCGATAAAGGTTGTAAACACGCTGCATTTTATTAGTGCCTTGCATGAACCGAACGACAGGGATCAAAAGGTGCTTCGCTTGTGGTGTCAGGCCTGGGGCTCCGTACCGCTCACTCCTTTTCTTGATTTATTTCACGTCGTAAAGAACATTTACCTTCCCGCTGCAGCTCCTTGCGCGTGATTAGCATAAGATTTGTGTATTCCTCGCTTAGTTATATGCCTTCAGCCGTTACAACGCCTGTCGTCATCACGAGAAGAGAAAGGACACCACTAGAACATGAGGTGAAGGAACTGCGAGAACATTAACGCAGCTGACGCGAGTTTGGGAGATAACGTTATGCACAGATTTAATGGGATTCTTTAGAGCTCACCGTCTTCAAGCTACTTTTTATGTCGCATAGATTTAGCAAAATACGGCAAACTGATCTCTCCTTTCACAGCACCGCAGAACGGACACTGCCTACTGCTGAGAGCACAATAGCGCCCATTTAAACTTTTGATGCCCCGTGAGCGGCCATTCGGCCGCAGAGAGACATAGAATGTGTCATGCTGAGAATAATAGTGGAAAACTGGTGTTCTAGTGGTTCAACCATGATTAAAATAATGAGCAGCACGATGTTTTTACAGCGTTCCTAAATAAATTTATTCCAGTGAATGCGATTACTTTTAATGTATTATAGTGGAAATAATTTACAGTATTTTCATATTTCCATTATAATAAAATAATTTATCAAGATAAACGCAATTCCTTTGAATGTATTTGTGGTTCATTTACGCTGCGTGCAGGACCGCAGTGCTGTTTGAAAGAGTAAAGCACTTCTGTGGTCGCAGCAGGTCATATGCTTCCTTGATTAGGTAACTTATTGCCCTTAAATAAATCATGAAACTTCAGAGCAAACGTGCCTCAAATTTATAGGCGATACCTGGTCGAACTAAAGCTAACCGAAATGATTTCTGATTTACCAAGCCACGCTTCTGTATGTAATGTTATACATACCACCGAATACTCTTAGCTTAAACTTGACACCTAATATTTTATATTAAATTGACAAAGTTAATAGCGTCGAATACACGTATTCGACAAGCGGAGTGTCGCATCGTAATCCTAGCGCATTGCATAGATTTAAATGGTGGCAATGCGCTAAAAAGGGCGAATCGCATTGATGCGACACAAGAGCGTGTTTTTAGATGGCATCAGTCGTCTGGGGTTGTGCGTGTAAACGCTGGCTAGTCGTACGGAGGTAAAGAGACGGCTTAACCCTGTGCTTTCCTCCACTCACTGGTGGAATGCAAATATCGGCAAACAGGTTCCAGCTTCTTTCGGACTGTAAGTAACCAGCACTCAATAAGGACCTGTAGTTCGTGTAGCTTCCTTGGCCTGTTGCTCTTTGGCAGGCACGCACGTTGACACACGTAGTAGAAAGCAAGGAGCACCCGACGAGTGAAGCGCAAGCCAGTGGTATCATTTGTTCATGCTGAACAAGGGATGGAGGTGACCTTGGTGTGATCCTCATATGGGTACTTTCTCGGACGAAGGGATCTGATCCGCATGTAAATGCTGTCACCCAATAATTACTGTGTTGCGATAAAATGCAACACACCCCTGTCGCATTCACGTAAACGTGGTTAATATAAGAACTCTAATATTACCCGCAGCGCAGCCGTAAACACTATGTACCGGAAAATTCATGCACTGCCCATCATTTCAATCTCATGTGTATAGCTTAGACTCGCGCAAACGCCAGCGCCAGATATTCTCCAGGATGAATAGTGCAAAGCCATATCATATGTTACAGTTACGGGCTTACGTGACATGTGGCTTGATGGCGCAGGACGAAGGGTTGGAAGTTTAGGGCTGTAGGAAGTTTCAGATGAAGCGTTTCTCGTGTTTTTTTCATTGGTATGCGAAGATCTTAATGCAACGTATTTCGGTCATAAGAACACAGTGAGTGAGCGCCCATTACAATATAACGATTGCATTTCCGTAAGAAGTCGCATCATACCTGTGTTTTGAGTCGTAAATTGTCACACAGTGCAAGCAATACTAATAAGATGTCAGCATCTTGTATCGCTGCGTTTTTGTTTTCCTATATATACATCAATAAATAGCACAGAAAAAACATTATTTGTAATATCTGGTGCTTATTATGAGGCTAGATCAGTGAGCAACAGAATAAATTAAAATATGTCGTCCGGATACTCCATTGTGACTTTCTTATCTGAACTATGAGTATATGGCCCATCCGCGCTGTATAATATTTGCGTGCGTTCGTGTAGCAACGAGAGCTCGGGATTATATTTATCTTTGTAATACAGCCTAACCACCTTTTAACAACCCACCGTTGCAAACGTACGAAATCCTTTTCATCTTTCATCCCGATTCCAGCAATGTTGTTTGCAATCGTTGTTGTCGGCTAGCACAAATATCACGTTTATATTTCCTTACATTTCCGTGTTTCACAAGCCAAACTGCGATCTGATTATGAGGCACGCCATAGTGGGGGGGTGCCGGATCATTTTGATCACCAGGGGTTAATTAGCCCATGGCACCCCCATTGGAATGCAGCCGCCACGCCCTGAATCAAGCGTGCGACTTCTCGCTCTACAGCGCAACGTCATCACCAATGGGCTACTGCGACGGCAATCATCATCATCAGCCTGGTTACGCCCACTGCAGGGCAAAGGCCTCTCCCATACTTCTATAACAACCCCGGTCATGTACTAATTGTGGCCATGCCGTCCTTGCAAACTTCTTAATGTCATCCGCCCACCTAACTTTCTGCCGCCCCCTGCTGCGCTTCCCTTCCCTTGGGATCCAGTCCGTAACCCTTAATGGCCATCGGTTATCTTCCCTCCATTAGATGTCCTGCCGATGCCCATTTCTTTTTCTTGATTTCAACTAAGATCTCATTAACTCGCGGTTGTTCCCTCACCCAATCTGCTCTTTTCTTATCCCTTAACGTTACACCTATCATTCTTCTTTCCATAGCTCGTTGCGTCGTCCTCAACTTGAGCAGAGCTCTTTTCGTTGTCTTCATATAGGAGGTTGTGGCCAAGTAATGCACCAGGGTGGCCAAGCCTGCTCTGGTGAGGAAGTGCGTTACCGGTTCTGGTCACCGGGATCAGGCCACACTCCAGGCCTGTTTGTGCAATTTTTTCAACACGCGGATTTTTTTTTTTTTTAATCTGGTGAAAAATTGCCGGCACCGGGATTCGAACCACGGACCTCTTGCACGCGAGGCGGGTGTTCTACCTCTACGCCACCGCTGCACTCGACGGCAAATATAAAATTTAATGGCTTAGTTGAGAGCGACGTGGTAGAAATAGTAGCGGCGTCAAGTTTTTCGCTATCCCATGCGGTCAATATTGTGCCTATTTCGTGTGTGTCTTGTTTTATAATTTCATATCCGGTCAAAATTCGTAACTGCATTCTATATGTAACTCTGTTCCCTGCATTCGTGCGGACTACTTGAAGAGGCGGGTATTATTTAGACGACGAATTACACTCTACACTTACAACTTCATAAGAAGAGAGAGATCAACATGAACGGGAGCAAGGTGGATAGGTAGGACTTAGGGAAGTGCTAGTCCTAGGTAGGACTTAGGGAAGTGCTAGTCCTACCTACCTCTCACAGTGGCCTGCGAGTACACTGTGGCAGAAGGGGCATCGAGAAACAACAGAGACAGAAAAGTAAAGTGAAGGAGCGTGTTAAACGAAAAGTATGGTGATGATTATAGCCGATTCACGACCTCCACACCTTCGCGGAGAGAGTTCGAGACCAGTTAAGCGTGCGTAGGCAGGAGACCAGCTATAGCATACGTGCTTTGCATGACATTTCAAATTTTTAACAATTAAGCTTTCAATAATTGCTGACCGTACGTGCACGATTCAAAGCATATACACTTCGGCGGAGAGCCGCCGAGACTACAAGAGCGTAGCCAGGAAGCCGTCGTAAGTATGACTGAATAGCATACAAGTTACGGAATTTCAGCAGTTAAGTTTTTACGGGTTACAGACGTAAGTTTTGTAGCCAGAAGTCCAGATGAAATTGTGAAGCTGCAACAAAGAAGTGGTCAAGACTCATCTGTTTGGTATATATATATATATATATATATATATATAGTTTGGTATATATATATATTTGAAATACATTAACTTATCATGCAGCTTCGTCCCTGTAGTCCAAAAACAAGCATAGTTTGGAAAATAATATGAGAGATGTGCTGGTTTCGGGGATAAGACAGCCCACAAAATTTTCCCCCAAAGCATTTCGCCGAACTTTAAGTTACAAAACTAAGTATAGCGCTGTTTTTCGGCCCATCTTTGGGATTGTTTTTATCTTGCATTCCTCCTTAATGTACATTGATTCTCATTTTATCCGAATTGAATTACAGAATGATCAAAGGTGTCCAAAAGTACTTACATGCAAAAAACTGCTGGAACTTCGATAACTTGAAGATTCAACGATTAAGGTCCCCTAACATCTGGTAATTCTGGAGAGACTGAATCGCGCTGCTATGGCAAAGGTGAGGCGTTAAAAATAATTACATAGAGAATATAACAATATAACACAGGCGGCGCTGTACATTGTCCAATTGCTATGTCAGGTTGTTTTTTAAAGCGAAGTTTTCTTTGCCTTTTCCTTCGATTCTCCCATTGCTGCTGCTGCTGCATGGACGCTGTGGCTGCTGCTGTCCGGAACACCGCGTAGAGGGGCGGTTCAGAGCGTGTACACACATGTAGCTGCTGTAATACATGGAAGGAGCGTGGCATAGAAGAAAAGAGACGCAAAAAACTCGTTTGGACCGTACCACGTCGAATGTGCAAAATGCCCTCTGGAACTCCCGGATCGTCGCCACTTTAGCCTCTTGACAGCTGTAATTATCCGCGACCCCTCGCAAGCGTTTACCTTTTTACCAACGGGCAAGTCCATAGAGGGAAGCTAAATAGATGGAATAGAGGAAGGGAGAGAGGGGGCGGGGATTGGGTAGAATCGACGCAGTCGCGAAACGAGTGAATAACAGCCTTATCACTCTTCAGTCGCAGCTCCCATGCAAGTACAAGGAGAGGGGGGATAGGGAAAAGGCGACTTGGGGAGGCAAGGAAACGCTGGATAAACGTAAGTTGAGGGTACGGTACGTTGCGCTTCTGCGATCTCTGAAAAATAAAACCATACAAATATGTCTAGCGGACAACTTACGCGGGGCGAGGACAAGCAGAGCCACATTAATTCAAGCGCACCGCAGGGTCTAGCGACACAACGGAAGTTGTCGCACGTCATATCAACACTTTTGTGCCTGCTGCGATTGCTTTGCGGCTGTGGCGTTGCCCGAAGCCGCAGATTTGACCAAGGCAGCCGCATTTCGACGGGAGCGAAAAAAAAAAAATGCTCATCCACTTTGATTTAGGGACACGTTAAAGAACACCACGGTGCCAAATTTAATCCGGAGTATGCCAATACGGCCTGCCTCATAATCCGATTGTGGTTTTGGCCCGTACAGTCCCATTATCCAATTCACCTTTAATGCTTCGGCCATAATGCGATGTGCCATGTGAGCCGATGCCAATGCTCAACCTTCTCAGAGGTTATGAAATATAGCCCACAACAACGGCTCAAGCATACACCTATTCCTTTGTGTTTTGTGTACTACGCAGACAAAGAGCAGTGCTGCACGCATGGTGACCCGCCACTCTTGTGTTGGACAAAACGTTGAAGAAATTAAAGATTCGCCGTGAACATCACCGCTAATTATCCTCATCAAAGCAAACAGCACAGAAAGCTTCGCCTATATCGATTCCCACAGTGCGTGGGATCTGCATAATTTTTACTTCCAGCAGGGTGCGCATCGAGGAACCGGGCGGCACTCAACGCATTGATTGTCATCAGGTGGTTTACATGATGATGACCTTCATTCGCAAATAGTTGCTTCGAAACACACTGCGATATGCACCGATATTTTGAATGCATTGAGTCTTTGTAGCATGACGGATATACGAAAAATGTAGATGTTTTCTTACGTCTCTTCATGGTCACGGTCTAATAAACTCAGGCTGGAAAACATGGAGTGTCCGCACGTCGTCTTCAGGCGCTATTTCTAAACTATCTTTCTGTTTGACTAGCATCGAGCGCATTGGTTTTAACAACATTTACCTGTATTCCTAACGACTCGTTTGGGCAATAATGACTTTTCTGCACATTCTTGTAGATTACAAAGTTCTAAAAATGGCTGGAGCTGAGTGCTAGAGCCCGCAACGGGCTTTCACGTTAATTGCAATTAAGAATTGCGAATGTGCTTCGTGTTTTGTACATTTCTTTAGCCAGCACATCAAGCCTTACTAAACTTTGAATCCTCCTGGGAAAATGAAAAAGAAAATCTAGTTACTGAAGAGGAATTTTACAGGGCGCATCACGCAATAATTAAGCGACCACTCTGGGTGAAAGTACAGCGATATCACAGTGGCTCTTCTGTACATGCTTACAGCACGCACCATTACTTAATGGTGCGTTAATGGCTGCGTAAGTAGAAAGTGTTACGAATGACTGCTGAAAGGAGCAACACTTGGCGGTAGCTGAGACGTGCATGTACGAATGTGTGTGTGCGTGCGAGTTCGCCTGTGCGGGCTTTTATGGTTTAATGCGTGTATGCGAACATGGTGTTTCCAAGCTAACGAAGTCCTCTGTTTAACTTTATTTCTGCAGGCGCATTTCAGTTGCCCTACACGCAGCTGAAGAATTATGTCCCGCATCGGGATAGGACACCATGGAGTTATAAAGCGACTACTTGAAGCCCTGTTTTCTCCCTTTTCCGTGGCAAGATACCGCTATTATTTGAACAATAGTGTTAAGAGATCACAGAAAAACAAGAAAGCAGTTATCGTACGCGTGAAAGTCTGACATTAGATTCAGTGCTAAATGCTTTCCACTGTCGCCCAAGATGCGGTTTATCCCTCGTGAACAGCCGCATCCAGGCGTGATCGTAGCTTGGATCGAATAATTCTCAGTTCTGAGGTTGCCATAAGGTAGCTGTGGTCACAAGAAAAAGAGTGTAAAGAATAAAGGAAAAGCAAAAAGATTAGCAGGTCACCAAAACGCAACGTAATAAACCTAAACGTAAGAGAGGCAAGGATAAGAAACTTCAATAGGACGTGGTCGGACGTACACATTTCGAATGTCTTCGTAGAGTGGGGTGAGTTAGTGAGCGGCGTCCTATAGATCACCGCTTCTGAGCAGCGCATGCACCAGCTGTCGCAGGTGTCGAAACATTGTGATAAATTGGCTCTGTCTCCCATGGCGAACCCTGCAGCTCTATTCGGATGGTCATAACGAGTCCAGAAGATAGCCCAGTCGGCGTCTTTGAGGAACTCAGATCAATGCTTAGAGCGTTTCCAAATGTGTCAATCGTGAGGTTTGGTCGTGAGATTTGGCCCTTGGGCATAATCTTCAAAGCACTGTGGAAAATTTCAGCGTACATCTCTCCAAAACAAAATCTTACATGGTCGGAAGCCGAGATTCTAACGTGCCTCTTGTGCGTCCATATGGGGTCCAATCTCGAACAAAAAAAAATATACAGAGAGAGGTTTAGCTGTCAGGCTTTCGAAATTACTAGAAACGAGTGGCTACGTAGATAGTATGGTACCGTGCGGACGGTATTCTGTGCACTTCATCTGTACGCTGCGATCATGGGCCCTCTAACGTAAAACTGTTGCAATGTGTTTTTATTGAAATCTCCTAACGTCGAATTTGCGCAACCGCCGACGCAAGCACCAGGCAGTTACCCGCATGGCTGTCCAAACAGACCAATGAAACACTTTTCTCATTTAGAGGAGGCCACTTATGTTTGCTTGAAAAACGAGTAACATTGCCTGCACTGAGCGGCTTGCCTTATCTAATTGACTGCTAAGAGGCGAGGAGTGCGCTAAAGGGGAGAGGCATTCGATGGGGCCAAGCCATTGCACTGAAACTCGATAACTGCATGAAGAGGGTGGTGGCAGCGCCTGCGATTGGTCCGCTTTCCCTTACTTAGCTTAACGTGGCTGGTCGAAAATCGCGGCGGCATGCAACGAAAGGTTCAGAATGCCGCTAAAACGGATCGTCAGCAAAGAAGAGCTGGCAGTGCGAGGTCACAAACGTGCCGAAATTGCTCGATAACATTACACGGCCACGCAGAAAGTTTTATTGTACGCAAACAAACCCATGCTCTCCGGGAGTTGCGAGTAGCCAGTGCCTGAGCTATCGGCGGCAACCATCCCTTATGCCTTTCGGAATGGTGCAGCCTGCGGCTATTCAGAAAAAAATTCAGTTTTGTTCAGCATAATAATGCATCTTTAACGCGTACACGGCACTTTGAGGCGGTGAGTTTTCGCGGTTTGTTGACGTCACACGACAGGCAGTTGAAGTCGGGGCAGCTCGAAAGGTTTTGACCAATCATCATCATCAGCCTGGTTACATCCACTGCAGGGCAAAGGCCTCTCCAATACTTCTCCAACTACCCCGGTCACGCACTAATTGTGGTCATGTTGTCCCTGCAAACCTCGTAATCTCATCCGCCCACCTAACTTTCTGCCACCCCCTGCTACGCTTCCCTTCCGTTGGAATCCAGTCCGTAACCCTTAATGACCATCGGTTATCTTCCCTCCTCATTACATGTGCTGCCCATGCCCATTTCTTTTTCTTCATTTCAACTAAGACATCATTAACTCGCGTTTGTTTCCTCGCCCAATCTGCTCTTTCCTTATCCCTTAACGTTACACCCATCATTCTTCTTTCCATAGCTCGTTGCGTCGTCCTCAATTTAGGCAGAACCCTTTTCGTAAGCCTCCAGGTTTCTGCCCCATACGTGAGTACTGGTGAGATACAGCTGTTATATACTTTTCTCTTGAGGGATAGTGACAACCTGCTGTTCATGATTTGAGAATACCTGCCAAACGCACCCCAGCCCATTCTTATTCTTCTGATTATTTCAGTATCATGATGCGGATCTGTGGTCACTACCTGCCCTAAGTAGATGCATTCCCTTGCCACTTCCAGTGCCTCGCTACCTATCGCAAATTGCTCTTCTCTTCTGAGACTGTTAAACATTACTTTAGTTTTCTGCAGATTTATTTTTAGACCCACCCTTCTGCTTTGCCTCTCCAGGTCAGTGAGCATGCATTGCAATTGGTCCCCTGAGTTACTAAGCATGGCAATATCATCAGCGAATCTCAAGTTAGTAAGGTATTCTCCATTAACTCTTATCCCCAATTCTTCCCACTCCAGGTCTCTGAATACCTCCTGTAAACACGCTGTGAATAACATTGGAGAGATCGTATCTCACTGCCAGACGCCTTTCTTTATTGGGATTTTGTTGCTTTCTTTATGGAGGACTACGGTGGCTGTGGAGCCGCTATAGATATCTTTCAGTATTTTTACATATGGCTTGTCTACACCCTGATTCCGTAATGCCCCCATGACAGCTGAGGTTTCGAACGTATCAAACGCTGTTTCGTAATCAATGAAAGCTATATATAAGGGTTGGACATATTGCGCACATTTCTCTATCACCTGATTGATAGTGTGGATATGGTCTATTGTTGAGTAGCTTTTACGAAATCCTGCCTGGTCCTTTGGTTGGCAGAAGTCTAAGGTGTTCCTGATTGTATTTGCGATTACCTTAGTAAATACTTTGTAGGCAACCGACAGTAAGCTGATCGGTCTAAAATTCGCGTTCATTGCTTCAACATTAAGGTCCTCTTCCAGAGTTAATGCCGAATACCTGTTCTGTAGCTTGATCCGGAATTCCTCTAGTTTCCCTCTTACCGCTAACTCATTGATTGGCTTCTTATGTACCACTTTCTTCCGTTCCCTCCTGAAGTCTAGGCTAATTCGAGTTCTTGCCATCCTATGGTCATTGCAGCGCACCTTGCCGAGCACGTCCACATCTTGTATGATGCCAGGGTTAGCGCAGAGTGTGAAGTCTATTTCATTTCTAGTCTCGCCATTTCGGCTCCTCCACATCCACTTTCGGCTATCCCGCTTGCGGAAGAAAGTATTCATTATCCGCATATTATTCTGTTCTGCAAGCTCTACTAATAACTCTCCCCTGCTATTCCTAGAGCCTATGCCATATTCCCCCACTGACTTGTCTCCAGGGTGCTTCTTGCCTACCCTCGCATTGAAGTCGCCCATCAGTATAGTGTATTTTGTTTTGACTTTACTCATCGCCGATTCCCCGTCTTCATAGAAGCTTTCGAGTTCCTAGTCATAATGAGTGGATGTAGGGGCGTAGACCTGTACGACCTTCAATTTGTACCTCTTAATAAGTTTCACAACAAGACCTGCCACCCTCTTGTTAATGCTATATAGTTGCTGTATATTACCAGCTATATCCTTATTAATATGGAATCCGACTCCTAGTCTCTCCGCTAAGCCCCGGTGGCAAAGGACGTGCCGGCTTTTTAGCACTGTATATGCTTATTTTGTCCTCCTAACCTCACTGAGCCTTATTATATCCTATTTACTGCCCTCTAATTCCTCATGTACCACTGCTAGACTTGCCTCACTAGATGACGTTTCAACGTTAACCGTTGCCAGGTTCAGATTCCAATGGCGGTCTGTCCGGAGCCATGGATTCTTAGCCCCCTCTGCTGCGTCACAGGTCCGACCGCCGCCGTGGTCAGTTGCTTCACGGCTGCTGGGGACTGAGGGCCGGGGTTCGATTGTTGTATTTATATAGGAGGTTGTGGCCAAGTACTGCACCAGGGTGGCCAATCCTGCTCTGGTGAGAGAGTGCGTTACCGGTTCTGGTCACCGGGATTAGGCCGCACTCCAGGCCTGTTTATGCAATTTTATCCACACGCGGATATTTTTAATCCGGTGGAAAATTGCGCGGCACCGGGATTCGAACCGCGGTCCTCTTGCACACGAGGCGGATACTCTACCTCTTCGCCACCGCAGGAGTTGTACGCCTCATTTAACCTACAGTGGTGCCTTCTTCGATCAGTCAAGGTTGACCAATCTTATCTCTGTTAAACCGCACAGATGGCACTCAACTGGAGAGACCTGGTAGTTTATGACCTGTACTGGAGTGGCCATAAATAATACAGGTGAAAAGATCTTTTTAGTGATAAACTAGGAGAAAAGAGAAAAAATAAGGAAAACAAAACAAAAAAAGGAAGAGAAGAGGGGATTTGAAATCGTGACTCTTGGATATTGCCCGGAGAGATAGCTCAGCCGGTTGGTCCGTCAGGCCCCAGGTTACATTGAAGCGGCAAAGCTCCTGTTCAGAGCCTCGTACTTACGTGGTAAGAGTGGTTGGAAGACATACTTTATTGGAAAAAAAATGGCCGGCCGTCCATGAGAGGGAACTCGAGCTGCTCTGGAGACTAGGAAAAGCTTAAGCAGGTGCGAGCCGAGCGTGGCACGCTTAGCGTGGGAAGCTAGTCCGAGTAACTATCCCAAGGACTGCTGCTCACGAGAGCGAAATGTCTTTGTCTAGTTGTAATAACCCTAATATGACTACTTTCGGAGAGAGAACGGCCCAGAGGGCTGTACTACGAGTGCTATGACTGATAATTGTCTACACACACACACACACACACACACATACACATATATATATATATATATATATATATATATATATATATATATATATATATATATATATATATATATATATATATATATATATATATATATATATGTGTGTGTGTGTGTGTGTGTGTGTGTGTGTGTGTTTCCTTTCTTTTAAAAAAGAAAGGGAAAGCAAAATTGCTGCAGCATAATGGCAGCGCCGTGGTTCTAAAGCGCACCCGCGGTAGAGAAACGGAAGGAGATATAAACGTGCGTGGCCATGGTACGCACGCGAAAAACTGCCTTAATAAATTTAGAGACTTGGGAAAACGTTACGTTATCAACAGATAACATGGCACTCAGCACTCTTATACAACCAGAGAAATTACTGAGACATGGAAAACTCCCTAGAACTAAGTATGGTTTCCGAGAGAAATGCTTCTAAGTATTGAACATTTTAAAAGGTGAGGGAATATAGGATAATCTCCGCGCTTACCGAGAGGATGGCGTCCGCACGAGACTACACCAGGCACCCTACTGAGACATGGAGCTCCGTGGCCGGTTCGAAGCCCCCCTCTCAGGCGGCCGGGCATAGATCACGTGCGTTCCGATCGCCCAAGGTTGCGCGGACATTGTTTAGTTCAAATCGAGCGGTCTTGAGCGGCTCTAGAGACTAGGAAAACCTTAAGCAAGTGCGAGCCGAGCGCGGTACGCTTAGCGTGGGAAGCTAGCCCGAGTAACTATAGCCGAGGACTAATGGCGAAAAGGGTCGAATCAGAAATAACAATTTTTCTTTTGTTCGATGCAATCGTGCATGACCAGTGTGTACGCGTCATATCAGATGGGGAGCTATAGCGGTTTTCGTGACATCGCTTGACAGACAGGTGAGGTGGGGGTGGTTCAAAAAGTTTTTGACCAATCATGGAGGGCTGATTGCAGAATTGAAATAGAAAAGTTTGGAATAGCTTTACGTTATAGCGCCCCATGAATCTGTAGCTATTGTTCTGAAAGTATATTTCGTGCCTAGGGTTCAGCTAACGAACAAAACTAGAATACTGTATGTTCATATCTACACCATGTACTGGCAAACTATGTATACTAGTATGTCTGAGTAAGTTCTTGTGCTATTTACCTAACATTGTTCTTCGGCCAAAGGCGAATGCGCGGTATGTTGTACTAGCTACGAGCTCCTTCGCCTGCTCCCGCAGGTCTGTTACTAAGTAATCTTTTGTTAACTGCTAACCTTTTGGGTATGCCGGCTCTATTAATAGAATCGTGTCTTTAACGCAGGACACTTCCTTGTCGTACCGTTCCTTCTTGCTGATAACTCTTTTTCAGATTGTGAGATATCTCACTTTTATTGTGCAGCGTGATCCTATATTGTGGGCAACCAAGACAGCCACCCCGTTTAGAGGAGTCCTACCTGCATCTTTGATATCAGCCTTGTATCAGGCTTGTAATGGAAAAAAAAAACAGCTCAATTGTAAATTACTATTTGTGTCGCACGACAGTTGGCACCATCATCTTGGCACCGACAATCTTGACACCGAAAAACCTTAGTAAAAACCTTTTTTTTTTAATTATGGGGTTTTACGTGCCAAAACCACTTTCTGATTATGAGGCACGCCGTTTTGGAGGACTCCGGAAATTTCTACCACCTGGAGGTCTTTAACGTGCGCCTAAATTGAAGTACACGGGTGTTTTCGCATTTCGCCCTCATTCAAATGCGGCCGCCGTGGCCGGGATTCGATCCCGCGACCTTGTGCTCAGCAGCCTAACACCATAGCCACTGAGCAACCACGGCGGGTAGTAAAAAGCTTGTAATTTCTTTATTGCATTTTTCTTTACCTAAACACGTTATTACTAAAAAAAAGAATGTACATCATTCAAATCCTCCTGGGACTAAAAAAAATAAATTCCTATTTATTTGTTGCCGTGGTGGGCGGGCTGCAGCCATGTCATTCATAGAATCTACCACTGTCTTATGGAATTAATTCCCCATCTTTTTGGGCAGTTAAGAACACTGGCAGAAGGTGGGATTTCTTGACAGCTGCATTACAGTCTGGCATTAAAGATAGAAGCGCTTGGGACTTCATGCGAATCATGCAACACAGGGTCGTAAGACATTACCTTCCGTTCCGAAAGATCCTCGCGGATGGCGACGACCTGGCTGTCGTTTTCACGGTCTTCTACAAGCGCTGCGTACAAAAAAAGTGATACTTAATGCTACCGAGTACAAAACTAAGCAAAACGATTGTTTTCTTCTCTGAAGCCTCTGCGACTGGAGTGCCCAGTGAAATCGTCAGGTATTGCAAACCACGACTGTATCATTAATGTGAAAGCATTGTGTGCCCGAGTACGCGAAAATCCGGCGTAGACGACGGCGTGACCCAGCGATGGTACCAAAAATAGCCGATGATGCAAAGAGTGAAAACATGTGAAAAAATGCTCGGATTGACGTAAAATTTCTCAGGGATGTACCAGTAAAAAAAGTAAATGATTGACTTTGAAACGAAAATTTGTACATTTTGCTGTGAGTGGAAATCGAAGCCGGGCCTTCGGGATGCGAGACGAACACGCTCCCCCGACATCACGGTGGCTCTTTTTTTTTTTTTTTTTTGTAACATGGGAGGAAAATCTTCAGCAAAATAAAAAGACAAAGCGCTACAGAAATTTAAGGCGACTGAAAACGCATTCAAATGTCAGGCAAGCAGGTGCAAGCGTCCAATAAAGGAATCCAGTTTGGCTGTGTTTCTTGTGCAATGTACACACTACGAACGTAGGCAACAGATTCCTAAAAAAAAAAAAAAAAACGACCGAGTGCTTCGCGGTGTTTCAGCGTGCCTGTCCCACATTCTACTGCGCCAAAGGCTATGTAGACCAAGTACTATGATCATGTAATATGGTGGGTCACGGGGATATTAAAAGGTAGGAGACGAATTGTGTATGGTGTGACAACCAAATCTTTTTGAATGTTCTTTGGGGAATGGCCCAGAAGAACACGGCATCCCTACAATCCACGTAACAGCGATCGATCGTTTCAGCGTGTCTAGATAGGCGACACTTTTGCGGCCTACTAGGTGCGTCATTGGGCACGTGACTGCGCAGCCAATGGGGAGGAGGTGGCGCCAAGTCATGGGTGTATAAAGTGAGTGTATGAAATAGAAACATTTCCCTAAAGGGAGTATAATGCCTTCGCATTCCCACACGTAAGAACTCTTAAGTGTTTCTGCCAAATTCTTGTTTGCTCACTTGTGTGTGATTTTATGTTGACATGGATTTTAACACGCTATCATGATTTTCTTGGTATTTAGCGCATTGTTGCCTGTTGCAATTTTCGGTCATATTAGTTTTCTACTATATCTATGTAAAACCGTTGTCTACCTCTATTTCTAAAGACATTCTGGGGTACTGTGCCAAAATCACTATCTCATTTCTAAATTTAGAAACAGCGCCAGGAGACGGGAGACAAAAGTGGGCGTCTGTGCGGTGTGCCACTTTCTTGTCCCGTTACCTGAGGCTGTCTTTAAATTTAGAAATACATGCCAACTAGCCCAACAACAAACTCTCCACGCTTTAGTTATGAGGAGCGCTGTAGTGCCAGGCTCCGGATTAATTTTGACCAGCTGAAGTTCGTGCACCTAATGCACAGTACGCGAGTGTTTTTTTTTTTTGTTGTTGTTGTTGTGTGTTTCGCTCCCAATGAAATGCGGGCGCCTCGACCGGGACTCGAGCCCGCGACCTCGTGCTTAGCAGCGCAATCTCTAACGCTGTGCGCCTGGTAATACCAGGTCATGAAGGCAATGCGCGTTATTAGAGTGACATTGTCTTCTTTAGGAAATTAGCGAACGCGGAGTTTTCCAGACAGGAAGAGCAAGTAATACAGATGGCGTCTATTGTTTTTCGACAAGATATATTCCTAATGGGATAAACACCTTTTAGAGTGCTCGTTTCGATAAAACGAGCGGAGAGGCTGATACAACGTCAAAGGTTTTGTCAAATAGAAGAAACGACCCACGCTACTAGCAAATGTGCACAGTACGTATATACACTCTCATCATCACTAAGCAAATACAGAACGGGGGGGTTAATCGCTATCCCTGAGAGGAATGGATAAACTCTAATAAGACCTTTTCGTGGTACAAAAATAGTAGCGAAAATGTCGCACTTTTGCCCGAAAAGCGAAGCATTGATTGCGATAGCAAATTATTACGCAGATACACACAGTAAGGTTAGTATTTTCATTAGATGTATAAAGTGCCCTAAACATTCGCTTAACTAAATTAAGAAGCACGGTCTCACATGCGCGCAGGCAAACAGGAACATATCTCACTCGATGACAATCAACGCTCGCTTTCACATCTCTGGCGTGAATAAGAGCGGCAGCAGCGTCGAGCGAATTTCCCTTCGTGCTGCCTGTTGGTTAAACGCGAACGAGGCACGTAAGAATACAGTGTCCACGAAGCCGTTATCTATCTCGGGTCGGTTAGCCTTCGAACCTATGTCAGATTGCCTACAAGAAAGGGCGAGGGCGGCCGTGCTCAGCCGACGCAGCCGGAGAAGTGATGCGCACTAACCTGCCGCCTCCACCCACCTCCTAGCGCACGCCCGTCTCCCAGCTCACCTCTCCCCTTCTTGCGCGCATAGAATAGCCGCGCGCCCTGCCGGTCTGTCTCCCTTGAGCGCGAAGAAGACGCCGATGCGCCATGCCACCATCCTTCTCTGTTCCAGCCGAAGACCGAAGCATCGATTGCGATAGCAAATTACTCAACAGTTATAAAAACAAATGATAGTAGTTTTATCGGCCATATGAACTTGTAAACGTAAGCATCCTAACTAAACAAACAGGCATGGTGTCACGCGCGCACAGGCAAACATGAATACAACTCACTCGATGACCGCGGAAAGTCGCTGTCAAAACGCTGCAGCGAGGAAGCGCGGCAGCAGCAGCGAGCGAACTGCTCGTGCTGCGTCTCCCATCAACGCGAACTGAGCCGCGAAAGCACAGCGTGCGGCGGACTGTGTCCCCGTCGTAGATAGCTTTCAAGATACAGTGCGCACCCGGCCAGGCTGCCCGAAATAAAACGGGTCCCCACCCACCCTCCCCTTCTCCCGGAGGCCAGGGCGCGACGGAAGACGGCGCGCTTCCTCCGCGTTTTCCTCCGTCTCATGCGCGAGATTGAGCTGCAATTGCCGGCTCACCCTCGCAATTTTCACTCGCACGTAAAGCGGACGGCGCGAGGAGACAATTTTATCGCCCTTGGACTTTAGACTAAACCTCACTGCGACGGTGACGGCAAAAATGCGCCTTGAGGGTCGATATAATTGCTATTGCAGTAATAGTGACCGATCGATTCAATTTCCCCTCATAAATGGCACAACTTAAAGGTAACCAGAGCAGGCTTGTGTAAATATAGGTTTATTGGCAGGATGCGGCAACGTAACCTTGCAATCAATACCTCTCATAGTCGTGATGGGCGCCATTGATTTCTCCAAGGGAACCAGAGATGTTTGAAGTCGGTCAAGGATGTCATTGATGTTTCGGTGGAGTCTCTATGTATACAAAATTTGCGATATCCTATCGCCGAGAGGTAAGCCAATACACTGAGAGTGGACAAGTAGTGCTGACTGGAAGAGCCCATTCATATATGATGTCGCTAACGGATCAGCCATCTCGTTTATTAGAAGCCACTGCGACCCTACAAGCATAGTTTATTTATGCTATAGATTGCTTTCTTTTCTTTTTTTTTGTGGGTGCCTCCCGACTGCAAGCTAGCTGCAATGGCCATGCCCAGAAAGGCAACTACGCATGATGTGGGCATCTAAGTCATTTCTTTTTGTTTGTACTCAACATTTAGAGGAATTAGCAAGCCATTTATTCTCGTGACTTTATTCCTGTTGAAAAGGCATGAGATTAGCCATAGTTATATCACTGAGTGACTAAGTTTATTGAGAGGAACCTTAGCTGCAAAGTACTTCTGTGAATTCGATCTTGCTTTTTTTCCACGGTGGTTGCATGGTTAAGAAAGAAAAGCGAATCTTTGATTGCTAGGTGGAAATTCGGAAATTGACATGGTTAATACTCATTTTTTAAGTAGCTCTGAAAGATATCCAGCTAGCTTCTCATGATACGCGTGACGCCCTCGTCAAACTAAATAATCTGGATCATGGTTGGCACTTTCTCTTATATACGGCATGCTGTAAATCAAATATTTTAACGGAAGCACAACTGGCCGTTCGCAACCCAGTGTTCGCGTAGCCTTTTGCAATAGCAACGACTACGATAATGCCCCACATTGTGAACATGATTTACTTTTGTGGTCTTGTGGTGCGCCTTTCCGTCCCAGCAATAAGAAAGAAGACTGACCTGCCTACCTTGGTCTTGAAGCAAGCAACATTGAATTGCTTGCACAATTTCAATTTTGAAATAGTCCACATATAAAAGGATCGCTCTTCGACTCAAAGAAGATGCATCGACGCAGTTGTTATCCCATCAGGATCAATCAACATCAGATACAAAATTTCTCA
Source organism: Dermacentor andersoni (assembly GCF_023375885.2). Classification (NCBI taxonomy): domain Eukaryota; kingdom Metazoa; phylum Arthropoda; class Arachnida; order Ixodida; family Ixodidae; genus Dermacentor; species Dermacentor andersoni. The sequence continues at coordinate 63,127,880 of NC_092815.1, read as the reverse complement.
CGTCACAACATCAAGCGGTTCGCAGCTTGTTGCCCTCCGAGGCGTCGACAATTATATTCATCACCAGCTAATTCATTCTTATATTCATCACTAGCTAAACGGTGGGCAGTATTCTGTGACTCATAGTCGGCCCTACAGTGCCTTTTGTCACCTCTTCGCCGCGAGTCCCGTGAACAACTTGTGTCGGAGATACGAGAAACGCACCGTCATGTCATTGCGAAAAGACACAACGTCGTTTTTTAGTGGCAGTCTGCTCATTGCTATATCTCCGGCAACGACCTCGCCGACGAAGCTGCTAGAAAAACACACGAAGGAACAACCCGCGCTTGTGTACCTTTATCGAGTACTGACGCAGCCCAGCACGTCAGCAAGCTAGCGGACCGTATGACATTGCGCAAGTGGCACGCACCTGAATTCACTCACCATCCGTTGCATTCTCTCGGCTCATCTATACATCTGCGCCTATTACTTGGGGTTCCGCGAACTGAGAGAACAATGCGGTGTCGCTTATGCATGGGCTTTGCGTTAACCTATGCGTAATCAATCTTGATTGGAATGGAAAATAGCGCTGAGTGTAATGCCTGCGTTGTCGAGTAGATTATAGAATAACTCCTGCGCTACTATACTGCCTATCCTTTGAAAACGAAAGCGCATCCCGAAAACCTTTGCTTCAAGCGGAGAGCTGATAAAGAAAAAGGCGTAGAATAGGAAAGAATTATTTTCTTTTGTTCGGCCTAGTCATGCATAGTCGGTGTGCACACGTCATATTAGACGAGGAGTTTTCGCAGTTTTACTTGTGTGGCGTGACAGACAAGAAGTGGGGGTGGCTCGAAAAATGTTTGACCAAACCTGGAGGGCTAATTGCACAAAATAAATTGACAACTTTGAAATAGCTGTATACATTATAACTCCCCAGTTTGACAAAAAATAATTGATGTGGAACAATATCTTAGGACAAAGTCGAAGAGACCGGAAGAAATAACCCTATCACCATAGTGAGTGCAATACACACACACACACACACACACACACACACACACACACACACACACACACACACACACACACACACACACACACACACACACACACTTAACATGCTATATATATATATATATATATAGTGGTGCAATATAGCAGGTAATGAGTGGTATATAGAGTGGTATATTTAGTGGTGCAATATAACAGGTAATGAGTGGTATTCAGAACAATAGAAGGCTGTGCGAGGAGAAAATTTAAAGAAAATATTGCAAATGCATGGCTGCCCAGTTCAAGTAATTTCTTTAGATGAGCCAGGCAATTACGTTCGCGAATTTCGGTGGCGTCATAGCGACGGCGAGCCTCTTTCAATGTCGGCGTCCTTTGGTGGTCGCTAGGATTTACCATGCATAGTGTGCTTTTCGGTAAATTTATTTTTCTGCATTGATCAGACAAACGCGACGTTTGGAAAGAAACGTTATCGTCTAATTGCCTGCTTCTTTGCATCAAACGAATCAGCAGCTACTTCAGCAGTCATCTTTAATACAGCTAAAGTACTGAGTTTCTAGAGCGACTCGTGTACACTTTATTTCGTTACCCCCTCGCTTATTTAGACTCTGGCGTTGGAAAAAACAGTATACATTTTGTCCGCAGGGGCTACCCTGGAGAACACAATTGTTTCTTATTTGCTCTGGATGTGGAATCGAATGACTGATTATTCACTCATGCTATAGCGTCCACGGTGAGAGAAAGAGAGGAAAATGATAAATGAAAGGCAGGAGGCTGCCTACCCTACACAGGTGGAAGGATGAAGGGGTCGAAAAGATTGAGTGAACAAGAGAAATTCCGCCACAGGTATCGCCAATGTAGTAACGAACGTTCTCTGCTCTTCATCACAGACGGTCACTCACTCCGGTAGCTTCTTCATAAATCGGAAGGTAGCTCACTTCAGAAATCGTCGCACTGCTTTTGTAGCCTTCTGTATCTGCTGGCCGCCATTGTGGCCTCATACCGTAAGTGCCCGTTCATCTCACTACGAGACCTTGCTGGAGCGGCTGTCGCCCGCTTTCATGTGAATGTAACGGCGTGATTACCGCGTGTTAGTGAGCGAGCAGAAGCGGTGCGTGTCTGGCGTTCTCTATAAGGAACCAGACATTTACTGCAGTTTAGGAACCACCTCCTATTATGCGTTAAAAAGGAAAGAAATAAAAGAACCACAGCGGCATATTACATTCTGTTGCAGTGTACAAAACATTTTTCTCCCCTACAGAATAGTTATTGGGCCTGCTCGACGCTTTCATACTGTCGGTCGTCGAGCTTTTACAGTATTCCAGCGTGCGCCCGCGTTCACCCTTCAATGTGCGTCCTTCTGTCAAAGGGTGTCGTGTCTCAGGAGAAGATTACAAATGTGACTAAAGGAAGCGTTGATGCTCAAATAAAAAAGGTATTCGGTACAAATGTAGATTCAATCACCATAATGCAGCTGCGTTTAGTTTTTCTGCAGGCAGGTTTTATACCACAGCATAAAATGCCTGCAGCGGTATACCAGTAGGCTTTCCACCACACTGAACCGTAGTTACAATTTATGCCACAGCATCGTTCACCACAATATTCTCCGATATACGTTTAATGTTTCTGTGGCTTGCTTTTACATTATAATGGCCCGTATGCAGCATATAAAATTGGTCACTGAATTGCTGCTGGTTGACTTGAGCATGCGCTCGTGCAAAATTTAAGCTTTTTTTTATATTGCGAAAACAATCATTACGACTGGAAAAATAACATCTTAATTTAGCTTAACCTGCCTCCGTCCCGCGGCAGCACACCGTATTTTACACGTTAGTCCTGGCTGAAAATATCATATCAGGATCGCCAATGCGACACAATAATCAGCAAACTTCCAATCCATACAATAGGTCCCCTGAGCCACGAATTACAGTTTTCTTTATATAAGTTACAATCTAAAGGTTACGAGACATTTGGCGTTGAAGTAACATTTAAAATAGCATACTTCGACACATGTACCTTCTAGCCGCGACTGAAATTAACAAAACAGAAATATCAAGTTGGTTTAGTAACCTCGTAACTTGTATGCTATAGGTTACTTGCAAATAAAGGTAAACTTAAACGTTATCGTGCTAAGAGTGTACTATGGCAAATCACATTCTCTTCTCATTGTATCAGCCACGTTTGTTTTGTTTATTTCTTGCTTGCGGGGTCCTTAGCTCGATCGGGGCGACCACGCCGCATCGCGTATGTGAGCCATAACTTTTGAAACCACAACAATATCAACAAACAGAAACACAGGGAGAACGGCTGTGGCATGAGATGGCGGGAAACAATTGGTAGCAGCAGAACTCGGACGCATAAAAGAGGCTTTCCCTTTGACGCCTGCATTAGTTCGCCAAAAAAGCTGAAGTATTATATTTCTCGTTGAAACGTATATGTTGGTTCCAAAGTAACTTTCTTTGTCAATGAAGTCCCTCAGGTGGAAACTTTCGTAAGTTATATCACAAAACACTCAACGAGCTCAACATGCTTAACAAGAACAAAGCTTCAACTCGCGATGCTCACGATGCACGACGTGGGCTAGTTGGTAGCGCATAATAATAAAAACTTAGAGTGCTACACGCGCTTGTGTAGAGCGCGTGTGGTGTGTGTTTCTTTCTCTACGTCTTTCATGTTTTGAACGCTCTAAGTTTTTATTAATATCCTTCCACTCAGCTCATCCGAGGGACCTTTTAGGCGGTATAATCGTCACTGTAACGTATTCAAAGCAATGTATCATGCATTACGTCCATCGTGCTGAATTTGCAGCTGAATTAGCGCTTGCACGTACTAGTCTTGAAAAACAGTTTTGTGTCTATCCTAGCGTTAAAAAAGTTACGCAACGGATATTTTGTGGTGTTTTAACTAGTGGCTTTTATAAAATTGCGAATGCGAATGTTGCGAACTATGTGAGCCCATGAAATATCTCTTTTCGGAAGGTGCAAGACCCTTTTTCGACAGTATGAAAATGGGCTACGCATAGCACCCATATCACAGCGTTCTAATAGAACGTGCCGTCTTGCTGTATTATAGCAGAGAATCAGAGATCACCCAATCCTATTATTTCGCCATTATTTCGATGGGTGGTTGTACATAGAGGCTTTACCTCTTCTCCGGTTTTCTTCCATCTTTCGGTATACCTCAAAGGAAGTGCCTCAAAGGATTCGGATCTGCCCCCGCTTCAAGGAAAGCTGGACTTGCGCCGAGCAGCAATCAGGAATGTCTAATCTCATTTTGCAATTTTGCATTTTCAGGAGTTCTAGTGTTCCTGAGACAAGTGCAGACGCAGTAGTCGAGCTTAGCTCTTACTGCTGAGGTTTCATCGCATTACCGTTTGTGGTATATATATATATATATATATATATGTGTGTGTGTGTGTGTGCGTGTGTGTGTACACGAGTTGAAAAAGCTACTTACTTCAAGGCGTCACTTATGGCTGCTCTCGCTTCATCTCGCGTCAGGAGTATGACAGGCCGTACAATTTGCTTGGATTAGGGCAGAAATGTAGGACAGGCGAGGGAGCTTCAACGTCGCCTTTCTTCTTAGTAGTAAATTATGCTATGGCACGGCTTTCTTAAGGCTCCTTTCTCAGAAAGAGAGAGAGAGAAAAGCAACTTTACTTAGTTGCCTGCAGAACGAGACCATGACTAAATGGCGCTGCGACGCGGGCCCTGATGTCTCTGAAACATTTCTTGGCGATCACGAAACTTGAAAACGCTGTTGTCAGGAAGACACGAACGCCATTATACGTTTTAATGAAGAAGCTTGCACAACAGTTTTATGAAGGCGTGATTTTTGCGATCATTTGTTGTTTCCGCAATAAAGCTTGAGAGTGTATATTGTAACATCGTAATGTTTGTCTTAAGGGTGCTTTGTTTATTTGCTTATGAGGACTGTCGTGAGTTGCTTGTATTACGCAAGCAGTAGCCACAAGCTCTCATACGATGACGAAAATGAAGCGCCACTGGCACCATACACGTGTGGTGCTCACGAAGGCGAATGTCTTGTCCTAAAGGCGAGACGGCGCCAGATCGGTAATAAGAAATATAGCACCCCAATTAGTTTCTTTATATATCCCTGTTCGCAGAAGCAAACACTTCCGTCGTGCTATTTATTATATTGAGAGAGACATGATTTGTTCTGAATGTCAGCGATGCGGGCAACAAATAGAGCAAGCGAACGCTTGAAAACGACACATCTAATTGCGCTGCTATAAAGAAGTTGAACGGTTTGTTTTGTCCCAAGTATTCCACGTGAGTCACTTCCGCTGCGTTAGTTCCAAATCCTACGCAAATATGCGTCTGGAGCCTATACTGAAGCTACCAGTGGTCACGTTTCTCTCGTGAGGCGACATACATGGCGCATCAGGGCGCAAAGCACGGCGTTGCGATGTAGCCTTCTAACCACTTTGCCCTGTGTTTTTAGCGATGGTCATTCGCGCAACTCCAGTGCCTGCTTTTCGGCTACCAATTAGAGGCTCGTTATGCCTGCCCTTTGAAACGCACACGAATATATGAAGCGTGATAATCGGCCACAGAGCTGCCAAGAAAAATGAAACCGCGTGGACGCATGTAACCGCAGACAACGCGCTACTGCGCCCGTCTCAAGAGCTCGTGTCTAGCTACTGCTCCCCGAGACCATCGGTACCATGGCTAGATGGCTCCAATAAATGTGGCCGCGACAGTTTCCTCTACTCAGCCGCCTCTACATAACTGGTGATTCCGGACGCTCGAGCCAGCCATGCCAACGTCAACACATGGACCAAAACACAGCGAGGGCCACAACATCATTCATGTGCCAGCAGACGTCCCGCGCGTCTAGGACTTTCAGGAGTTTTATGCCGCCAATCCAACCATCTGCTTTGTGACGTTAGAAATCCACTTCTTCAACAACGTGATTGATCCACTGCTACGCTACCACCACTCACAACGTGAGTTTCCAGAGGGCCCGATGGCAAAACTCCGACTACCACATCCTAGGCCGAACATTTATGAGGGCCTGTGGCATTCCGTTCATCGAGTACTACGTTTCCTAAGACTCATGAGGTCATCCTCCCGGCATCTTCATGCAGACCTGCACCACGTGACTAGTCGCCTCATCCCGCCTGGCCCCTAGAGACTGACGTGTCCCGTGCAGACAAGCGGTGCCGAGTACGCCGTGTACGCCGTCGTCGGAGGACACGTGACGGTGGCTGTGGCAAAGATAGGTGAAAGTCGGTACACGTGATTGCAGCAAGTTCATGTCGTTTTGCGTACTCCGGTACTCGTATGACGGATGAACTAGCAGGTCAGGCTCACGCGGTAGACCATCTCTATTCGTTTCTTGGGATGTTGCATTTTTGTGTATTTGGATAATGTATGATTAATAATAGTAAAACTTCATTCATTTATGTTACCAGCCCATTCACCGTGCTCATATCACTTGACGTCAGTGGAAAGCCACCTTGGCATTTGTCATCCGGGCTATGGTTACAACTGGATGGCAAGTCAACGAAAGGAGATGAGCAATCAAACCCAGGATTTCCTGTAGTTGACGGTGTAGCGGAGATGGATTCCGAAGCAGCTAATTCTGGCGAGAGCTCCGGCGAGAGCTCCGGCATCATGGAGCTGGTAGGTGCTCGATCCTCATGGTCCTTCCTACGCACTCATTCACCACCAGAGTCGGACAACTTGTAATGGTTTTTATGTCAATGCTCAACAAGCCGCAAGTCCTGGCTCTTAGTCACTTAAAGAAGGTAATAGCCACTCACTGATGAAAAACATGTGCTTTTCCACTTGCTAGGTAATCCAATATAATGAAGCCTGGCTAAGCTGGAAACGTCCCACAGCTGTGAAACATCCCACAGCTTTTTTATTTCAATCAAGGACACCAGGAATTCACTCAAAATTGGCTATTCTAGTGATGTTTCATACTCAGAAAGCGCGGCAGATGCCAACACATATATTTACTTTAAAATTCTTTAACGAAACACGTCTTCAAACAAACGTATATCCAATGACACATGATGTAGGGTTTCTGTATACAAATTTTCAGAAACTAATCAACAAAATATAAACCCGTCTTTGGTGTGGCCATTTAATGCACAAGGGGAAATCTCATTCCCACAATATATGACCTGTTCTGGTACACTTCTTTCTCTTAATCTTAGCTAGAACAGCATATAGCGTCTGACGCCAATGGCATGGTACTCTTTCTCTGCATTTTGATATTTATCTTACTATCTTACTTGCTAATGCATACAGCGTCGTCCTCGACTTCTTTTAAAATTCTTACCTTAGCTTTCAGGTTTCGGCTTAAGAAGTACCTGCGTGCATGATCCCTCAAAGGAAGGCAATTGCATCATCTGCACGCGCTTCACTATGCTTAATAAAGATGAGATGAATGCGATATTTCTCTCTTAAACACCTAAGCTAATAACACTGTAAAGGCTTATTGCTTACAGCACAAGTGGAAGTGTACTTACTGAAATGTGCTTACAGCACATATCCACTGGTGATCCTCTTGTCTTGTCCGTGCACCCTATGAAATTGTTCCCATGGAAGGATGTGTTTCTAGTCTTTTGGGATCCGTAAAGTATTGTTTACACGTCACGAATATTTCTAGCATTGAACAAAAATTGCCGCACGACTGGCCGTGCGAGGCACTTTGCGTGTACTAACAGGCTAGTTTCTCTCTCGGAAAAGTACTTTTATGTAGCACGTATTGAGCAACAGAAAGCTGTATCGGCAGTTTTTCATGTTGCTCTACAATTTTCTTAGAGACACTTTTCATCTAATCATAATATTTGAGGAGTTGATTAATTAGGCAGACTAATTTTGTAATTAGGTAGAATGCAAAAAAAATATACTCCGAGTATCTCCAAGCGATGGCAAACATTACTTTGGTTCTGTCCAGCTACGTGGCATTTGCATATTTTTAGATCATGGTGCATGATAGTTGGAACACCTTGAACTTGCATGTAGTATCAACATTCGTGTCAGCAGAAAAACGGCGTATTACAGTACCTTATGTGTGCTGTACGGTGCTTGATGCACTTGGAATGTCCAAATGTCGACAAAAGGCGGTAGAAGTGCATTTTAATCGGACAAATTTGAAGATTGGTTACGTAAATGTGCAGCAACTCAAGAACCGAAATGACCCGCTAACTGTAGTAAGCCTGCGCCTACTTTAGAAACCATTGTTTGAGATCTTAATTTGACTGGTGTGTGCTTCCCAGACTTATAGCTTAAATAGCGAAATTACTCACCTAAGAAAGAAGAGATGTTGCCAAACACTTGCTGATGGCGTGAGACAGAAATTTATACCATGAAACTAGCTTTAGAATGATCTTTTGAAAAAGAATGGCAGGCAAACACCAAGAAATGACAACCTACTGTTAACAGCGCAAAAAGTAGACGAAAGACGAGGCAAGAAGACGACACCACAAGCGCTCTCTCATCTACATATTGCGCTGCAGCTAACAGCAGGATGGAAAACCAATAAGCCCAAGCTGCTATTCTAAAGAAATGACAACCCTTTGCATTTTTTTAGTCAATGTTGCGCGAAGTGAAGGAGGCCCCGCAACAGTTCTTGGCAGTTGCAGCGCTTGAATTTCGCGAGGCGCTTACGTAACTTCAAGAACACGTGCTGCTATCGAGATGTTTATTTACCACAAATATTTCGGGAGCACGTTTTCGCTCTTTCATTTATTTTTTTGGCTTTCATCTGTGATGTTCTAGACAACATATAACTTATGCGTATAGATATATTTAAATTCTTGCGTGCTCGCTTCCAACTCCCCGGTATTTCACCTCTATAAAGTTGAAGCACACGCAAGCAAAGCATTTCCTCTCCACTGGACTGAGTGTGGCAGTTTCAAGCTTTATTTACGAGTTCTGTCGTAAGCGGTTTTCGTTAATCTGCTTCGGGCAGAACACGAGACTCAGGAAACAAAACCTTTCTTTTGGTGTCACTTTAATTCATTTTTCCCTTTGGGGACATGAGACAAACAGGCAAAATACCTTTATCGTAGGGTTTTTTGCCTTTGTATCCTCGTTGGTAGCCCCTCGGTCTCTGTGAACTGCACTTCGCGCAATCTCATTCCTCCCTTAAAACGCGTGGGCGCGTTACTAAAGCACGACTAGGTAGTCTAACTAAAGTAAGGCTAAAAAATCCAGTGCAGTATACGAAACTCAAAGAGGAACATTATTATTGAGGTCATTCAGTACAGAACTGAGAAAAAGACAAAGAAAAAGAAAAAGAACAAACACAAGGTTGCAGCAGCAGAACGGCGTCAGGAGACATGCCTGATGTCACCCTTGGGGCACGTTTCTTCAAGCCTTCGTCTACCGCTTTGCAAAGCCCCATGCGGCACATTTGACTTTCACCCCGGGCATTTTCGGAGCCGGCAAGCTATTGGCATTGTAAAGTAGGCGAGAGACGCCTTCAAGCTTCCTTCATTGCGTTGTCTCATTGCTTAGTCGCCTTGCATTATTTGAATATTTGACATAGCTTGTATCTTTTTTTAATCTTTTCCCGTTTGCTTTCCATTTCCTCTTTCGAACTTGCAATGAGATACACCATTCTAAGCGGAAGCAATCTGCCTCTAACCTATCTGTAATCTTGGATAGCAGAACATTGGCAAGTATGTTTCAATGGTGGATCTTTGAACGTGTCTCAAATGTTAATTTTTGTATGATCATCGAGCGAACCAGTTGGCTTCTCTGTACGGCTTAGAACAAAGCACCGGCTACAATACTCTCTACGTGAACGGCCGTATTTGGCATGGATTTCGGCACTGTTGGGGACCATGCTTTAAAGAAACGCTCAGAATTGTGAAATATTTTAAAAGAATACGCATGTTAAATCTAATAAGTAGCGAAGCCCTAAGTGCACCTTTGAACCAATGAGTAAAGTGTAAAATTTACGAGCTGTAATTGCCGAGATTCTCCTTTCTGGGATCGTTCTCACAAGATTTAGTGAATGACGCGGCCTAGTCGTCGTGGAGTTGTGTCAGCGAGACAAAAGTCTAAACAAGTACAAATTGGATCCATAATGGTGAAATATGCGAAAGCGTCACTCTAGGCAACTAATTCACCTGTGCAGCTGTTTGCGTTCTCTGGTTTCTTCCGCCAGCGTTTTATAGTGTTCCTCACGTGAGGCTTACGCCTACGGCTTGTCTGTGAAACAGGTATGCGATGAAGTGCTATTCTATTCTTGTATCTAACATACAAGTGAAACTTGCCAGACGTAACTCGCAAAGCCCATACTGGAAATAGGTTTCAGGATAAAATTTTTTATGCGTGTGCATGTTGTATCAATATAGGAAATGCGGCACGCGCGCATGTCATTGTCAGATACAGTGGCACTGTCGTTGTGTTTCCTTGGTGAAAACTGAACAAATTAGAAAAAAGTCTGATGCTATAGTGTACGTGCAGGTTTTAACAATACATCCTGAAGCGAGTGATGTAAAGTTGTGATGATTGTATCAAACTGTCTTTATTATTTTTAAAGACATTGGGGGTCACATAGAATACTAAAATAATGTTTTAAACATACTAAACTGATGCTGCCATGTACACGAGTGAGATTATGCGACGAACTGATATTTAGAACTGCTCTGATTGATCGATTGAATGCTCTTTCTATTCTCTGTGCACATAATGTTTTGCTGAATAAGGCGAAAAAACTGCGAGCATGTTATGATATTTTTTAACTTTAAACGGCAATAACATGGAGGCATTTTTAGAAAGTTATGAGGTGGATAAAGGAATACAACTCTGCACACAAGATATTTCATTTTCACGTGAATAGGCATAGTTAGCTATGAAACTGAGGACTATTTTTCTTCTTGGCAGGGAACTTGCAGGGCCTTGCATATTTAAGAAATACATAAATAAAATTCTATCCACGTAAAGGCGCGTCAGTACTCTTCTTTTACCAACAAGCACGGATAGGCAATGCGATGCTACATTATAGGCAGATATAGTTCTTTCTTTTTTACGGGCCTGGGTATGTTACACACCATCTGCTTGATAGGAAATCTCCAAACAATACAAGGAAACAAAGTAAGCTGACGACTTGAAATGATTAACAGTGGAATCCTAAAAGTGCTTCAACTTGAGGCTTTTCTTTGGTTGGGCCGCTGTTTGATAAGAATCGCATGACAGCCCCGACTGCGTAATCAGAACAATCCGTTTACTATAAAAACAAAGCAAAACTGAATAATAAGAGCAGGCGGCGAGAACACGCGCTGTCAGTGAGAGCTTGATTGTTCCGTGTTCCTTCCAAAACACTTCAGGACTTCCAAGACTAAATAATTCAAGAAAGGCGCCGGGGGGAAGAGGGGGGGTAAAAAGAAAAATTGTTGCCACACAATAGTCACTTTCCTATGAGTCCCATGCCTGCACAGCATAAACAGTCGCTACGAAGTCCGTCGCCCATTTTGTTTGCTTTCTCTCTCTCTCTCTGGTGGACGGTGCGCGTGCCGGATAAGGTCTGATACACTTCAGTCGCCAAAAAACTGCAAGCGCTTCTTCGCTGTCCTTTGTATCTACAGGCTAGTAAGAGGCAGCAGCAGACGAAGCAGATACACAGCAGACCCTGTATATGAAAGGATCAAGGTCCGGAATCTTGCGTTTACATTCGCCTTCCCACAATGTACACAACAAGAAAGGCTAGATAGAAGCGATGAACTGTGACGGGTGCAGGAAGTCCTGAGAGGGGGCGTCTTCCCAGTGACGCTCCCTTTGTAGTTGCTGACCTGTGAACGCCCTTTAGTCAAAGTGCAGCCGTTTCATATTTAGGAGGCTTTCGAGAAAAATGAGAAAACGTCGAAACGAAAAGTATGACATCCGGTGAGAATCTATGCTACAAACGGACGTTTTTCGCTTGGTGTCTCTTAGAGTTTATTTATATTTGTTCGAAATGGACCCAACGCTCTTGTGCCTTGATTCTATTGCAACCACGCAGCCACCTTACTTACCTTTAGCATTCTTGCGTACCTAGCGCTCCAAGAGGCGCTCTGTAGGGTAAATATACTTACTGTCCTTTTGACAGCACTGTAGCTTGACTTGACGACGCTTCCACGACTGTTGAAGTGATATGGATGAAGGCCCAAGATCGGCGAAATTACGTATCTCCTGAGCATTGGAGACACACATGAATAATCGAATGGACAACTAATTAAGAGCTAGCCGTAAGCTTTTATTTTAATTCGCTGGAATGTGTTGAACATTGTTCAACAAGCAACGCTGGTTGTGATAGGAGCCTTGACGTCTTTAACATTACCAGTAATTTTCACCATTCATTTCGTGCCAACCATTCCACCTGCCAGAAATTCCGTTCCATGGGGCGTGTTAAAGCATCCGAGAAGAATTCATTATGCGTCTGTAATTTTATTACAACGAAGATTCCTGAAGTGATCCTTGAGTAAGTCAGCCCCAGTATGTGCAATCGAGACCGCAGGGCTTGCTTGTGCAAGGTGGCAGCTTCTATCGTTTAGCAACAGTTGTTTATAGAAGGAAAAAGTTCACAGTCCCTTTAGCCTACACCAAAGAGGTTGAAGGGGAAAGCCTGAGCACTCACGAGACGTTCATTAAGTTATATTCACATTCTCACTTCAATGCGATGTTACTTTCCATCACTGGTTTTCTCTTGGCCACTTTTTTGGTTGCCTATACACCGCCACTGGTTCTGAGTGGTCAATGGCAGGTTGGAATGGTCGTGGCAAGTCCATGAAGAGCATTACGACACATATGCAGGTTCACTGAATCAATTCCTTTTTATTTTACTGCTTCAATTTTATAGCTTCGCGCAGTTCACAAATCATAAATGGCGAGATCGAAGAACGGCTGAAGCATAGCAGCGATGTTGCGGAGACAATCTCTAGAATAACGCGCTTCCTATCCCAACAAAGCGCTTCAGGTGGGTTTCGCAGCCGTTCTCCTGCGGCGGACGTTCGGTGGTGTGCTGGGTCTCAATCAACAACGCAGCCTGCGTCGGTGTTACAAACTTTTGCTTTGTAACGTATGTATTAACGAATGTAATATAAAAGATTTCTGTCGTACTCGTTACGCATATAGAAGAGACCTTCTTTGCCCTGTTTTATTAGTCAGTAAACCACAATTTTTGTAATCCGTCTTTCTTTTTCCTGGCTAGATGTTGGAGGTCAGCTAAGACCTGCTAGAGCTGCAATCCTATCAGCTGCTCTATGACCAGGGTGTGCACAGGCAGGATGTTTAGGCACAAAAAAATGCGTTTAGGTGCCTGTAAAAGGCATTAAACCTGTCATTAAGACACATACAGCTGCCAGATGTAGCGTTTTAAGCACGTATAGGCTCAAATATTAAATTCTGCTGTGCACCTGAAGAAACATTAGTATTACGCCACTAAACCTCCTTTGGGCGAAAGTAAATTTACATTTTCAATAAAACGGAATACAAGTTCTGTTAGTTACAATATTTATATACAATTTAGTGTGACTAGACACTACAAGAAAAGTTATGAAAGTAGTGACAAACGAGTATCGTCTCAAAATTCTCGGGTTTCATGTTGTACCTTTTCTCATTTAGTGTTGGTGTGAATACGGAACAGCGACGCTCAACATCCGCCGAAATTAGCGGCACACATTTGTATTTCGAAACATTCGATGACCTAGTGTCTTGTGGTATTGCAAAATGTTCGCCGATCAGAATCTCTGACAGCTCATTCACTAGAGAAAACCCAAGACTTTCTTTTTTTGACACGGATATAACTTTTCAACTAATTATGTCAGCATTAGGTCCATTGGTGATTGTGGCTAACCTTTCCTGGCCGCCCAGAATGAGACCAACATTCCGTGCCAGAATTGCGTCCGAGCATTTGACTTTCACTAAAAACGTGAAGTGAGACTTAAATATGCCCAGCCACTTTCAATTTTAACGTCGCGTCACGCAGTTTTAACCATACTCTCATCTACTGCACAACTCTTGATACGGTATGTGGTAAAAATTCGGCCCAACAGGCAGCCATACTCCAGGCGAACCGAAGAGCTCACGCCAGCGGAGCCCTAGAATAGGGGCCCCGACCAGCTTGAGGACAGCTGGTCATATATTTTACAATAAAAGTTTTCTACTACTATTGATAATGATTGGCTGTCTTCAGCCAGTTTCTTCGGTGGATGGCAGCATTATAAACAAGATAAAGCTAGGAGAAAACATGAAAAAGGCGTTTTCGGGCCCTGAAAACCCACTATAGACAACAACAATGGGACAGGCATCTAGAGGTACAATAAAATTGCCGCTTCACCGTTTATAAATCCATAGTTCGTGCGTATATGTTAAATAGACAGGATAAGAACGTAAGCATACAATAATCACACTGCTTATGGTCCGGTCTCTACTCATCACTAAGAACAGCCAGCCAGCCAGCCAGCCAGCCAGCCAGCCAGCCAGCCAGCCGAATCTCAGCACTTCCAAAACGTGCGATAACTTTCGCTGTCTCTCGCAGTATCGCTGTCTTTGATGTATCGGTTGATGGGACTCGCGTACATATCTGTGAAGACTTCTTTGTTAGCATTTTTGTGAGGAAATGACGGAGGATGATCGTTTCGTCATTTCCTCTTACAGAACTGTTTCGCATTGGTGTTGCGTCGCCTCTGCAACACCTGCTGGTTTTGTGCGAAAATAACTTCTATACGATGACGACCGCAGTGTTCCATATACCAAATGACATTTCGTGCTGGTGTATGCAGGAATAGCTGATAGAGTGCATGCTGGCTGATACATTTGCGCGATGAACATAACGCTTTTAGTTTTATTTTAATCAAACACCGTTGACTTCTTTTCGGTTCTTTTCAGAAGCGTCTTCATGCTTATATTCCATTAAAACGTTTTGCAGAAGGGAATGATTAGCACGTACTCATAGCTCAGTGGCAGCCGTCTATTTCGTTCAGTGTTTTTATGATAATTAATGCTTAGAATATCAGAAATAATTTGCAGCTGCCGACGGTCAATGTCGACATCTCGAAGTGCCACCTACACCTGTTCTTACTTAGTCGCGCGTATTTTGCACAAAGTAGGATCCTCTCTTGATTTGGAATCAATAAACGAGACATTAGCCGAGTTGTATTTATCGAATATCTGCGAAATGCAAAAGTCGCTTGTAGAACAAAATTTTTCTACGCACCAAGGTTATTGTTACTGCTAAATAAATAACGAACAGATGTCAAGAGGCGCTGTCAAATAACGCGCTGTTGAAATATTCTCACTAATCAACCTGGGTGGCGGAGAAAGGAAGAAAGAAAAAAGAGGCTGAATCAAATGATCAACGCGAAGAAAGTTTCATACATTGCAACAACCCACTTGCCATAATGTTGATGCAGACACTTGTAGGAAACGTTGCACAAGTTCACGCAGAATAGGGGGACCTTGTGGATTAGAGATGTTGATGTGCACACTGCACAATTTCAGAAACGTTATTTTATTCAGTGACACCGTACAAGACACGTTATTTAACCCGCCATGGTTGCTCAGTGGCTATGCAAGGTGTTGGGCTGCTAAGCACGAGGTTGCGGGATCAAATGCCGGCGATGGCGGCCGCATTTTCAATAGGGGCGAAATGCGAAAAAACCCGTATACTTAGATTTAGGTGCACATTAAAGAACCCCAGGTGGTCGAAATTTCCGGAGTCCTCCACTACGGCGTGCCTCATAAGCAGAAAGTGGTTTTGGCACATAAAACCCTCTAATTGAATTTTTAAAGACGCGTTATTTTAACAATGCCGCTGTTTACTAAGCACAAATACACATCCTTTCTTTCTTTCCTCCTTACCATCAGTGACAACATCTATTCCTGATTTTTTTCCCAGTGCAGAGTATGGCAGGCAGGAGCATCACTGCTCAGGCTGACTTCTCTGCATTTCATGTAAACGAAGTCCTTCTCATTCATTCTACGTCTAGGGGAACCGTTGGACGAATATTTGAACAGAAACACGTGATCACGAAGTTGATCTAAACTGAAAATCTATATCCATTTATGACAACACTGCACGATGTGACATTTCTTTTTGCTTGCGTATCATTGCACAGGCTCCGTGAGAACCAAAGAGAGAAAGAAATTTTGTTATGGTAACTCCTGGAGAAACACGCACGCACGCACGCACCCACCCACCCACACACCTACGCACGCACGCACGCACGCACACAAACACACACACACACACACACACACACACACACACACACACACACACACACACACACACACACACACACACACACACACACACACACACACACACACACACACACACACACACACACACACACACACACACACACACACACACACACACACACACACACACACACACACACACACACACACACACACACACACACACACACACACGCAAGCACGCTGACTGTCGCATCGTTTAGTGTGGAGCGTTTTTCTCTATGTATGGTACATTTACATACATAAAATGACTAATGGCCCCACATGACATCGAAGGTCCACCAGCGAATGGGGCTCTCTGCTATACTTACGTACTTACAGCCAGCAAAGCGACGCTGAAACTGCAGCTGCTGCTGGACCACAAGCCAGGACAGAACCAGACCTTGCTTCCTCTAGAGCGCTTACAGTACAGTCTTTCCTTTGACTGGCGTGTACCTAAATTGAACCAAAATTATTCAGCGCTCGCGGTAACAAAACTTTCATAAGCAATTGCGTTGTTTTGTTCTGCATTGTTTCGTTTTGATTGACACCAAAACGAGGTATAAAATACAGGGTACTAAAATTTTGACAAATTTTATACTTCACTACACTTCCTTACAACAAGTAAACATGGCCGTAAGAAATCGCCTACTAGAAAGAATCGAGAGTGAACGGGACAACTAGCTTACGTCTATTCGAAGTTCTTGCTGGGAAGCATGATCCTAAACGCATTCGTAAAGGACACGGTCATAAGAGACTGGCACCAAGAATGTTTGCTTTTAAAATCATAATTCCTTAGCAACTCGCTCAGCTTTCTGTTGTTTTCGTGCTATTCTTCAAGATCTATTTGTTAACTTATCGATACAAGATTACCTGCATTCTAAACTGGGATAGTTTGATTACTGGGCGGCGCCGGAAGTTCATGATTGGACGATGAGATGCGCGGCTTTATAGTTCGAGAAGCAATTAAGGGGAGGGCTCCGCTGCTATTTTCTTTCGCTTGAAATAGATAAGCTAGTTTACCGTTGTTGTTGTTTTTTTGCCTAGTCATTTCGTGCACTTCACGACCTCAGTAGAGCTAGTTACATGTAGATATGACACAGGTGTCCACGGATGTACGGCAGGTACGAATACAATAGTGTCGACATTAGGGAAAGCTTAGCGGCAGTCTATCTTCATGTGATTCAATAGCGCAAAGACAGGGCACAGCAAGAGTGACAAAACAACGCGATGACTAACAACCACCTGATTTTATAGTTCGAAAGGTGACCTTATATGCGTCACATTCAACTGTGGTCAAAAATATAAGGGGCGTGGAATATTCCTTCATCTTGGGTGCGCAGGCTCAGAAATCACATTTGCTACCAGTACTATTGTAAGCGAACAACGTAGTGCTGTATAATACCGAGGCGGTTCAACAGGCCGTGACGAGGGAGCTAAACAGCATTCCGGTCCAGGCGTTCCTGGAGGCGTACGAAAACTGGAAAACTGGTTGGCAGCAGTGTGTAGATGCGGAAGGGTGCGGTTTTGAAAAATTCTAATCGTTTGTGCTATTCGCATGAATAATTTTTTTTAAAGTGAGTCCTACTACTTCCAAAACAGACCCTGTATTTAGCCGGCTGCAAGCTGAAACATCGCTGAGATTCGTCCGTTTCATGGAATCGGCATTTAGCAAACTTTTGACAATGAGTGCACATTGGTTCTCTCAAACAACAGAAAACGCAAACCAAAAGCAAGCGCCAAGCTTCGACAAACAGCATTCTGCATTAGGAATGACTGATATCTTTTTTTATGATATGATACTACCGGCGTGCTGACGTTCACGTCTTCGCGTGTATAGCAATGTCTACTTATTAGTGGCACGAGCATCGAGTGACACCCTTATTTTTTGCGCAGCACTTTCGGTTCGCCTCTTGAGGTTACCAGGAGGAAAGTCAAAATAAATCAGAAAAAGAATAGAAAACGATAGTAGAGTAAAAAATTCGTCGGTTTCTTTGTAGCTATTAATCAGATCATAAGTTTAGTTTCAAGTTGAATTACTGAAATGTCTGGAATAATTAGAATTACTTAGAAATCACTCATTACCGCACAACAAAACACAGAATCGTACACTTTAGAGACCCGCCATGTGAGCACGACAAAGAGACACTTTAGAGACCCGCCATGTGAGCACGACTTTGTCAAAATTCCCGAAAACCCGGAAGTAGAAAGCGGAAGCAATGACGTCACTAATGGCGTCACGCTCAAGAAGGTGGTATCATATTTAACCGGCTAATTAATGGAAAACCGTTCCCTCCGAGTTCGGTTTGTGCGTTGCGTTCGCCTAAAGTTAAACTAAAGAACACTAACATCGAGGTGAGAGTGCCGCTAAAAGACAGCTAAGTAAAAGATTAGGGTCGCCTACCATTTTTAAATACATATTACACTCCATGTATTTCGAAAGGCATTGGGCGGGTTTAAGGATGGGAGGGGGGAGGGGGCACCTAAATTCAATGAATGACACCCATGTCAAGCATTCAGGGCAGCGTAGGTACATGAAAAATGGTGGCGCATGGCTATTTGTGTCGACAAGGACGTCGGTACTGATCGACCAGTCGCAAGTGTAGTCGTAGAAGGCCGCTTAGGTGAATACACACAGCATTAGTTGTAACGTGAAGAAAAATGGTGCTGTCAGCGACGTGCTTACGGAAATACGACATGATTTCAAATAGATAGGAACAGAAGTTTGTTGTCACGGGCCCATTTTTTCTGCGTTTCTTTTCTTTCTGTATGGTTGGCTGTCTGTCTTCATTAGCACATGCATTTACCAAAAGAAAAGCCAATAAATTCAATATGCGATTTTCCAATTTTCCAAAAATTTTCCAATTTGCACAAAAAACGCTGCAGTACAGTTGTTTCGTTATGTGTAACAATTAAAGAAAAAAAAGAACAAAGGAGGCTACAAACTATACATGAACGGGCGCTTGGGGCGTATGAGTAGCGTAAACGAGATTTGGTAAGGTTTGCAGTTAAGATACTGCATATTTAGTAAATAATATATGCGACTTTAACTTGTGCCCTTTTGCGGTACATTGACTGAAAAAACAATAATAATTATGTTACTAAGTTTGAATGCAGCTTCCACGTGATTGATTGAGCAGGAGATTTCACTCAAAGGGGCCCTGAACCACTTTTTGTCGAAGTGGAGAAAGACATTTGAAGTGAAGATAGGCTATTTCAGAACCACTTTTCCGCAAAAAGTCCTTCAATGCGTTCAGCAGAAGCGGAGCTATCGAAAATCAAACACGGCCTCAGCTGTGCTCCCCTTCCTCCTCCAATGCCTTGCACCACGAAGGCTACGACGGAGACGTCACCAGGGCGCGCAGTTCAAATTTCCGATTTGATGCCTATGCAGCGCTAAACGTAAGCCAAACTCGGCTGTCCTCAGAGAGCCGCACTGCGCTGAGCCACTGGATTCGTGGCGGCACCTCGTGGCGGCCGCGGTGTAGCCGAGCGCAGCGACCAATAGCAGCCGCGTATTGGAGTGTGCTTTATGACGAAATAGAGCACACAGAAAAGAGCGAGAATCATGGTGTTTTTGAAACGAGAGCGTTTGAGAAAAAGGTAACTTCGCGCTCCGCTTGCGAGTTCCACGGACCGCGTACGACAGCAGCACTTGGCTGAGATGTTCACAGCAGCGTATACTAACCGCGGACTTTGTTGTTCCACCAAGCCCGAGTGGTGGTTCAGGGCCCCTGTAACGAGAAATCCATTACAGACAATGATGCATATTACATGTTGTTGACCTGCTCCAGCTTCTTCTGTTTTTAAGAGCGTACACTTTCCCCGTATGCTTTCAAGCATTCAATGCCAAATAAAATAATGTGTGTTTACGAGCATCGAGAAGAAGTTTGGAAAGAGAGAGAAAAGAAAGAGAGAAGGCAAGGATGGTAATCATAAAAGGGTCTGCTTGGCTAACCTGCACTCGCGAAAGGTTAAAGAGGAATGTAAAGAAGAGAGAGAGAAATGCAGCAAATATGTGCACGTGTGCGGACAGCAGTACGCATCCAAAGGCTCTCACACAAGCCAGTAGTCTTCAGAAAGCACAAAAGCTCTTTCACTACTTTCTGAGAAATGCTGGGGGCATAGTAGTAAGGATTTACATCTAGTAAATCAAGAATGCGAGTCTCATGTATCGCATTAATCAAAATGCCAGAGGCATATAATCTACCATGAGTCCATCTCTTCATTCGATTTATCGATCAAGCTTTTTAAAAGACCTCTACTAAGCTCAATTCTTCGAAGGGCAAATCTCTGTACCTAGAGGTGGCGAACGACACTTCGGCTTACTGTTCGGTTTCAAAGCGCGAGCATGTCTGAACATGTTTTACTAGACGCTCTACAGAAGCTCAGCCGCTGGATTGTATTGAGCGAGACGCATTTTTTCGACTTTCTTGACGAAACAGCGTACTTCACGAAAAATTTCGACTACGCGGCCCATAAGTTATTCAGTGGCAAGATTCAAACTCTAGCTGAGCATTGCGCTTAAGTTCTCTCTTCGGGGAAACATATGGCGTTGGTGTTTAGGCGTTTGAATGTTTGATGACGATTCTTTGATGGCGATGCATCTGCATTCGCTTCTACCCATTTCACATGCACGCGACGCTTTTCAGTGGCACAGAAGGAAGGAAGGAAGGAAGGAAAAAGTGGAGAAGGAAGGCAGGGAGGTTAACCAGTTTAGCCTAACCGGTTTGCTACCCTACACAATATTGCACAAGCGATATAGTGCAGCTCAAACCTTGGAAATGTCATACCCGAGGCAATTAAAGCTTTCGCTTGCGTATGTCCGACAATTTAACAGCAGCACCGAGGCAATTTTCGGGGACAAACGGCGAATACCGACTACAAGCGTCTGCCCTGCTTGCGTCAACCTCCTCAACAGTGTCAAATTTGAACGATGTACTCGTAAGTGTCATGGCGCGCCAAAGCCGCCTTAATCTCTTACTAACCTTCCGAATCGGACGCTCAAAAGTTTCGCGCATGCCTCCCCTTCTCTTTTTTGAGGCCTGTGTTCATATTCAGGGAGGCGCATTTCCTCTCCCTTTGCCTTTCGCTTTGTATTTGCTGCCAAGAAGAATATTTTGCTTGCCCGCAAATGGAGTGAAAAGCGTCGAGCCTGTCCAACTCGAAGAAGTTGCACTCTGTGTTTCTCGCGCTGACCTGATTGAAAGAAAAAAAAAAAAAAGGGGGGGGGGGGGCGTAGTAAAGGCAACGTACACAGCGCCTTTACTAGGTCCCGTTTTTTGAGCTGTTCGCTTTCCTTCTAATTATGCGCCAAGTAGTCCAGTTAAGCGCGATCCTGCAGTGACGTCATACTGCCTTTCTTTTACGCGTTTCCCAAAACTGACTGTCAGCACTCATGCTATCCAGATATGTACACGTGCCACACAATCATGTGATGGAGTGAGGAATTTCAGTATAACAGAAATTTTAGACTAATCGAGCTGTCAAATGTAGCTTATAATTTTGATAGCTTCAGCAGGGAACACGCGTGCAGCCTTTGATCGCTGTGCAATATTAAGGCGTAAAGCTGTTCTCGGCTATTTTCAGAATATAAATAAATGAAGTGAAATGAAACGTCACATTTAAAAAAAAATCTAATAAAAGAGAGCCCACCCTGCCATGTCTGTTGATAAAGATATTCGTCAGTAATTGTCGAATTCTGAAAGAACGTTCGTATTAAAAACTAATCATTCCAATTGTCAGCAATGGTGCTTGCAGCACTCTACAGCCGGTTCATTTATGTCTTCATGACAACAAAGCAAGCCACGCCTCACAGCTCGTTCAGGTGCATTTGCCCCTGTCTTCGTCCTGTTGTTCAGTGCTGTTTTCTGCTCGTAATCATGAACCAACCAGCCCAAATGCGTGCTCTTCTGCATTTAGGTTAACTTTATTAATTCCTCAGCCTAATCTGCATAATCGCATAGAGGATTCGCGAAGTTTGTTCATATCTGAGCCTTCTTTACCTATCTATGACATTAGTAGTATGCTTAGAGACTCACTTCTCCGTGTACTGGGTCTGCATGCTACGCTAATTCACAGAAAATGAGAAAGTATGCCAATTTTCTCCAGCCCGGCCATATGCTCATTGCTCAAACAGCAACAAAAACTGTCGGAGTAACGCATAGAGTGCTGTCAAGCCAACGACAAACCTACAGATAAACAAATTAAACAGCAAGACAACGCCCAATGAGCAAACAAATGATGTTTCGCAGGCATGTCTTTAGCTTTGTTCTGTCGCTTTCGAAACTTGTGGTACAACCGACTGCGCCATCAAAACGCCGCTAAAATTCTAGTCTAGGGAGTGTCAATGTTTTGCGAGGGTACACTTGCTCTGCGCGCCGCATTGCACGCGACCAACGTAATCCCATGTACATGGACAAGATGTTCAACGAACTCGAAGTCACGAAGTAAAAGGCAAACAAATACATGCTAAACGTGCACTAACAAAAGAACACGCCTTTCCTTCGCTTCTTTGAATGATAAAAACATTCTAAAGCCCGAAGCTTTGCTTTTCGTGTCTATGGGTCCATTCAGTGCTTCCTGCCGTACTGTCGTCTTGACACCATGGCCATCATGTGGTGTTCTTATCCCCGTCACGGCACTTCATTACACTCAGCTTCACTCTTATCATATACATGACAAATAAAAGAAATTCAGTGGCGATTTAGCGTTAAATGCGTGAGACATGCGCCAGCACTGCGTCGCACCTATTTATGGTCCAGGATCAGTGGTGTAAATAATGTAATAAATCAGATCGTAAAGGCTCACTCACACTAAGCCGACCCGACACCGACCGACAATCTGTAGGCAGATGTCGGCGTCTGTACCGTTTGACAGAGGCACCGACACGAAGGGAAAACGCTGTTGCCGAGAGTCGGCAGACCGAAATCGGTGTCGGGTTGGCCTAGTGAGAGTGCACCTTAAGATGCCAGCAGACACCAAGGGCGACATAGGACAAATTACTTATACTTACTAATTCAGTTAAACAAATGATAACAGAAATGAAAGTGGATGAAAAAACAACTGGTCGCAGGTGCGATACGAACCCACGTTTTCGCATTACGTGTGCGGTAGTCTTATGAATCGATATATCATGGCGCTGTTTTCCCATCCACTCTCTCGGATACTTATCTTCTGCTGCTAGAACTAACCGTGGGAAAGTTAGCCAGCGCCACCACTCACGAACCTTCGCAGCGGAGGTATTCCACCTGTGGCCAGTTATTTTTTTCATTAACTTTCATTTCCATTAATTTATCATTTCTTTAACTGAATTAGTAAGTACAAGTAACCTCCCCTATGTTGTCCTTGGTGTGTTCGTTTGTTGGCTTCTTATGATATGAATAATAAAAATAAAGTCCCTCGGTTTCTTTTCTTCTCGTTCATTAAATGACGAGGGTGCCGAATCCGGCAACATTGATGCCTTCGGGTAGCATGTGTGGGTTTATTGACCAGTTGCCTTCACCCGAATAGATCGCGTACTCGTGGCGCCTGCATGCGGCAGAAAGGATGTTCCACATCCGCCGCCAAGATTTATGAGCGGTGGCGCAGGCTAACACTCCCAGGGTTAGTTTTAGTAGAACAACGTATATATCCCGTAACGTGGATGGCAAAACCGCGCCGCGGTAGTTGCCGAACGTAAATTTGTTAAAAAACGTCGTTTCATGCACTGAGGCACACAAGTATCTGGAACGCCAATGCATTGCTCCGGAAAGTTCGGGAATTTATACCTCGAAACTGGTGTCGTCCTGAGAATTCGCTCCAAGTGGATCCGCCTTGCGAAGTTCATTGCTGGAATTTGTAAATTGCAATATGGGTGATAAGATAGTCAGCTAAAACGTTAATTAATGGATCCTTGTTATTTAGTTGATTTCGCATTTCAATTTATTGTGCCAGTAGTGTCGGCCGCTTCGAGTAGACCGCTCCTAAACTAGAATTGAGCTATCTGCCACAGGCAACATTTAAAAATTGTTGAAAGTGTTCGCTGAAACACCCTGTATAATACTTTTTTATTTATTTATTTACAAATACTGCAGGCCCTATTCGGGCCCAAGTAGGAGTGGTTACATCAATAGTAACAAAACAAGGCTGGAAATAATAAAAAAAAATGTAAACTATATGTAAACTATCTGTAAAAATATATGTAAACTCTGCTAAGCGTTCACATCAACTCTCTACCACTACTACGCAACCAGCTTCCCTCGCTTCACACACATACTATTTTTACACTTTGACATTCTTAATGCTAAGTCATTAAAACAGAACTGCGACCCCCATGGCCCCGGCGGACGAAAGTCATACCTAGGCACGTACTCAGGATTTTTTTTTTGGGGGGGGGGGCAACCCTATGTAACTTTTCTATGAAAATGAGGCGGGGGAGGTACATTTACTAGTACAAATGCTAATAACGCCCGCCATTCGTCATAAAGACGGGTATACCCACAAAAGAGAAATTACATAAGGTGTATCTCACAGGTACGCCTGTGAGATATACCTGTCCTTTACTAGGCAAACAAGGAACCACATCAAATGGACTCGCGCAGAAAAGAAGCGCAGGAAGAACACTGCCGAGAACAATTAAAAAAGCGAAAGTGTAAAATAATGATTTCCATTGTAGCATACAACTTTAAAAAGAACAGGAGTCGGCAACTAAGGCACACGGACCGCGCGGAGTTGTGTTACTCCGCCAGCCAATCACAAAAGCAAACACAATCGTCGTCATGCGGCCTTTTCAAAATTGCGTCGTACTTGATACCTCCGAAGTGCCTGCTGTTCTTGAAGAGTCTTTTCATCGACGGAAGCAACGAGGTGGGCAACAGACATGGACAACGTGTATGGAGTCTGAGCATTTCACTCTTCAAAAGTCTGCCTGCCATGGTTGCTTAGTGGCTATGATGTTGGGCTGCGAAACGCAAGGTCGCGCAATAGAATACCAGTCCCTGCCACGGCGGCCACATTTTCAATTGGGGCGAAATGCGAAAACACTCATGTACTTTGATTTAGGTGTACGTTAAAGAACTCCAGGTGGTCCGAATTTCCGGAGTCCCCCACTACGGCATGCTTCATGGTTTCTGCACGTATAACTCCATAGTTAATTAATGAAATCTTCTAAAGTCTGCGGTACAGTTCATTTCACTGCTGAGCACGTTTTCCTCATGAAACTTTACTGCCAACTGAAGTAGAACTTGACAATATACTGCATAGTTGCAGTGAAGGAAGTACTTTATTTCAGTTCAATAAAGAGTTAGGTATTCGCCATTCCACTATTATAGGCAAGGGAGAACGTATAAAGTTACGCGCTAATGATTTCATTTTTGTGGTTACGGCCTGATTTGGGTAACAGGAAAAGTTTGACGTACGAATTATTTGCAGCCTCGCGGAGGAACAGTGGCTGGCGGTTATGAGGGCGTGTGTGGGGCTTGACTGAAGACTTGAGTTGTATCCGACTATAGCAACGTTTTTCGAATTAGCTTTGAAAGAATTATAGAGGAAGACACATTTGCGCAACAATCACAGTTCTTTTGGATCCCTGGTTTACTGCTCTACCAAGTGAAGCGCCACAACCGACTCAAATTGTTGTTTGGGTAGTTGCGTGACGATGCGTGGCCGCCAGTCCGGTACAACCGTGTAGAGCGCAGGACGCTGCGGTTCTAGACGTACTGCGCCCCCCGCGGAAGGTTAGAAAAACACCTATACATAAGCACAGCAGGAGAAGTGGCTACGCCAGGCGGCTCGAATGATAACTGTAGAAGCGTCATTCAAAACACACGGAATTGTTCTCCACTTCCAGCGTCGTTTTCTCTACTTCCTTTTTATATAAAAAGATGTTGATCCATAAATACTTTCATAAACAACGGGTAAATTTGTTACTATTCGCTTTTTCTTCCTGTTTGGCTGCTGCCTTGGCTCTCTCCCTTAGTAGATCGCTTAATTTCTCACCTCCTTGCGACTCTTGTTTCCAGTTGCCAATATTGCACGAAAATTGCTATACAATTAGGGAAAAGCAAGACGAGGCAACAGGTGACAGTCATATTGCTTATGGGTTTAAGAGGAAGCTCTAGCTCGGGTGCTCCTATCTAAACACTTGTAAAAGGAGAATTCGTTTTTCTCGGCAACCACTCCA
Source organism: Dermacentor andersoni (assembly GCF_023375885.2). NCBI lineage: Eukaryota > Metazoa > Arthropoda > Arachnida > Ixodida > Ixodidae > Dermacentor > Dermacentor andersoni. The sequence continues at coordinate 63,101,519 of NC_092815.1, read as the reverse complement.
CCGAATCGGGCGAGGTTTGTCGCATTTAAAAGAGAAACTTAAAGTTTAGAGAATTTTTGTTTCCTACTTTTTACTTACATTGTAAATTTATTATAAAAAAAATGGCAAGAAATAAAAAATTTTCGGAAAACGAAACTTTCAAGTTTACAACTCTCTAACTCAGCAAGAAAAAATAATATTACAATTCTGTGAATTGAATGTGATACATCTAAAGGGGACAACAGCTATGTTACATATGAATCTAAAATAACTCAGTAATAAAGAAGTACAGCTTTTGCAGACCCCTTGTACACAGCGTAACAAATTCACGTAAGATACAAATGAACGTATAAAATTTGTCCTCTCTGAATGATCTAATGGATGCCGTTTACAAAACTGCGGTATCTGTTTTTCATGCAGAGCTATTAATTTATAAACTTTATGCGTCTATTCTTCTTTCCGAACTTCGGAATTTTCGAAAATATTTTTCACAAAATTCAGGCCATAAATCGAAATCCCGCTTCCAACAGTCACTAGAAGTTAACTTTCTCTCTCTATTGGGACAAATTTCATTAAAATTGGTCTAGGGGTTATTTCAGAAAAGCGTTTTTGCGCTTTACATGTATATGAATAGGCCGCGTCGGGGTCGGGCTCGAGCTAAACCTTCCTCTTAAGGCTTATTGTAGGGCTTGATGATGGACGCTGTTTCGCATTATATTATTTTCCGCTTTATCTAATCCATATCGCGCTTATATGGTTCCCAGGATCTGGCACCGTAGCGGCGAGCCGTCACTCGAGGAAATAATGAAGCAAAAGGACAAGTTAAAGGCAACTGGCGTTTTGTCCGGTCGCAACTCGTTTCTCGTGCACACAGACCAGCCGACTACGAACCGAATCCCTTTCTTGGTCTCTGGATTAGTCTTAACAAAGAAGGTAGAACTAACGAAGCAACAGCAATGCCCTTGACCGTTGAACAGGTAGCGACAACTGAACACATCTCGAGTTAATCGCGCGGGCACCGAATCTATGAGAAAACTGGCCTCCACATCGCAGGAGATGCCGATAACTAGATAACTAGCGCCATTAAAAAGGAGTGAAAAAGGCAGCAAAATATTTACCTCCACATAGCTGTCAAGTCTCGACATTGATTTGGCGGCGCTTTAGGAATTTGTGTGAGGAGTAGTGACGTAAGCGGGAAGGGGGAGTATGCCGTTTAATTTCGGGCACGTACCCCCCTGGGTACGTGCCTGGTCGTAGCCCAACACAAATGTGCCATGGCCAGCCTGATGCCGTAACCACTGCGAGACATTTGCGCATGGTAATCATTGCCGTGGGATATGCGCCGCGAGGGCTCTGATGGCATAACCTTTGGGAATTTGTTTCAAAGGGCGCAGCGACACCATAGAGAATGAAGACGGCGTGCAAAGTAGAAGCTGTTCCTGAAAAGAAAACTGTCTTTCGCGAAGTCCTGCTGCGGTGCCAGCGAGTGATTTTAGTGTCTATAAAATAACTCAAGTCTGCAGATGTTTATGTATTGCATTTGTGCATGCAACAAGTGTCGATGACGCAGGATCGCACCCGCACGCCTGGTAAAACATAGTCACGGAAACAGAAAGGAGGGTTTCACTAGTTACCTAGGCAGGGCACAAGTAAAAAAAAAAAACATAGTGATTTAAAGAGTTTCGACATGGCCCGCGTGTCCCTTGAAGAAGAAGTGAAATTTGCTAAGAAAACTAAGTTTGCGAACAATGGCGCGACATCGCCTTGGTTCTGCTACGATCCAGCCTCGCAAGTGGATCATGCATGAATGCTCCTCTGTTTTGAATACAAAAGAAATCGCGTTTGCTCTCCTGCCAAAAACAGAATCGTCCTCCCACCTCCCCACCGCCCATGACACTCCCCTCACTTCTTCCGTCCCGGGAACACGACCGTCGTTCCTATCTCTGGTCGCACGATGCTCTGTTCTCGCAGACGCCTTCCTAGCCATTTCCTTTCCACTGCGACACTCCGAAATTCGTCTCGGAGGCAGTCGAAAATCTAATTGTAAACCGAGTGCACTTTAAAGTGCTTCCGCTAGGACTCCGGGCGCTGCAGCTCGGTAGTGTGTCCGTCTTGAAGAACGACGGCGATCGATATCTGAGTAGTGTCTTTCGCCCATTTATGCTATCGCTGCTTTTCTTTAGTTGTTATTTTGCACCGGCTCTGACTCCCTTCTATTCTTGAAGCCATCCCGGAGCTCTGAGCTAGAATAATGTTCACGCTATACCACTGCCCGAATTCTGGGCAAGGACATCCCGTAATTAGCAAACAAACGAGGGAGCTATGAGCGTACCAGGATTATCATGCCTTATAGAATATGCTGCAGCCTTGTCAGACCGGTATTTTGAAAACCTTATATCATCACTTCACCTTCTTCAAAACAATCCGATATCACTCATATCTTTAATCTATCGGCGTACAGTTATCATAACTTTAATGAAAGGTAATTTAGCCCTTCCATCACATAGAACAACATCACTTTTGACTTTGCTTCACCAATTCCAGTACCAGTATTCACATTATCTCATTACAAGTCGCATGTCATCGAGCATGACCGTATAGTCGGTACTAAATCAGGCAGTACTAACTCTTTCAGTCAGTCTTTTTTACTATAACATCGCAGGAAGGGAATCACATTGCCGCCATTATGGTTAACAAACTCTTTCGTGAGGCATAAGCTAACGTTTGCTTAACTAGGCATTAATAACAAGTTATTCCGTTTGCCTTATTTGTAGTATATTATGTTCTGCTTTCCGTTTCCTCACACCTCTCGTGCAGTGTTAGGAATATTATACTTGTAGGCAATGCTTCTTCTTTGTCATTCTGCTTCGCCTGCAAAAGTCCGCAGCGGCGGATTCAAGAAAACACAAAGAAAGAGAAAAGACCTCGTCGTACTTTGATCCGTATCACTAAGTTCCCATTCTGCGCAGTAAAAAGCGCGATCCGACGTCACCGCTGCTTGTTTTGCACTAGAAAATTACTTCTTGTAATTTAAAGAGCGAAGCTTTGGGTTTCGTGACCGTGAGTGCTGCAATTTGGCTCTTCTCTTGCCGAATAGGCCAACCAATCACAGGGGAGCACGCGCACCGCGCACCACTGGGTTCCTTGTACCACCACCAGATGGCGCTCGCCTCCGCGCATCCGCGGTAGCGGCGGTGCTGGTCTTGCGATGAAAGAACCAGAAGTTCGTATTCGTGCATCGGCGGCAGCGCTGGTGGATTGTATTAGCCTGTCTACAATGCCTGAATAAAGCCGTCCCTGTTACTTTGTGCGCACATTCAGTAATCGTAAACTATGCGCTCTCACAAAGCTTCGCTGTATATAGATTCCAACTAGTTGAATGTGTTAAATTTTTTCATTCCGTTTTCCGCTACTACTGACGACGTAGCTCGTTGGCTCCGGTTTTTCCTTTTGGTGCGAGATATGTGAGCTGTATAAGCGTGTGATAGTTAATCTATTCTCAAATAGCTGTCCCTAGAACAATGACAATACATTCCACTACAATATATCATCAGTTGCCCGTTCTCCCTTTTATGTTTTTTGTAAACAAAAAGACGGACTCTCAAAGGCCTACCACATTTTTATCCGGCTCTACACGCAAGCCTGATGTCGTAAAAAGCCAAAAATAAATAAAGAAACACTACGTTATCACAAGGTCGGGTCCGAAGGGGAGCACTTTTTTCAAACCTCCTATTCTTTGTGCGCTGTGGTGATGGAATGATGTGGGCCCAGGCCTCGAACACACAGGGATGGCGCAATGAACACAGAGAGGCACATTAAACACCGAGAGAGTAGGTATCATTACGCTGTAGAAGCTTCTGGCTAGCGTACGACACGGGGTGCAAACGTCCGTCGTGTTCTTGAAGAAGCACTGCCCCGAGACTTTGACAAGAGGCGTTCGTGTGTAACGAAAAGTGTTTGCTCAAGTATGGGGTCTTTAGTACATGCTGCTTTACAACAGCGCCTTTAATCGCGTAATTGCCTCTTCGTGCGGTGTCTGCCAATTAAACCGGTTCCGACAGCTCTTCTTCGTAAGGTCGGTGAGTGGATCGGCAAGCTCAGTATAGTTTGGAAAAAAGTCCCGGTAACAGCCCATGAGTCCTAAGAATACCCTGAGGTCCTTCTTCGTTTCAGGTCGTTTAGTAGTGTTGATCTTGTCGGCTGCGTCTTTCAAGGACTGTAAAACGCCTCGTCCTACCACATGACCCAAGAAGCATCTTGTTGGGGAGCCGATTTCACTTTTCTTGTGTTTTATGGTTAGTTTAGCTACGCGCACTCTTTGATACAAACAATTTAAAGTCTTTGAATGCTCTTCCCATGTTTCTGTGGCCACAACAACGTCATCGAAGTAATAGCAAATATGAGGCACGTCTCCGACAACCTCCCTCATTATAGGTTTGAAGACAGCATGTGCTGTCTTAATTCCAAAAGGCCTGTACTTAAATTGGTATAGTCCATAGTCGCATGAAAATGCAGTTCCTTCTTTTTAGCCTCAGGAGCCAAGAGTACTCGACAACATCCTTTTGTTAAGTCAAATTTAGAAAAAATTACGACCTCCAGTGAGCTTGGCAAACGTCATGTCTGCTCAAGGAATGGGCTTACAGTCGGGGACTACAGTTTGATTCATTGGTCGAAAGTCTATGCAGATTCACACTGTGCCGTCTTTATTTTTTACTACGACAATGGGTGCCTGATATGCTGAATTTGGCTTTTGAGTGATTCCAAATTTCTGCATGTCTTAGAATTCTTGTTTCACGGCATTCTTGACAGAAAATGGCAAGGGGCACTGGCATGGCATGGGGCCCAGTAGTAGTCAGTTTCAAATGACATTGCAGAACATCCGTCTTTCCAGGTAGAAGGGAAAATATATTGACACGTGGTAGTGGCGGTGAAGAAGCCTGCAAAACTGTGTACGACGAAACTAGCGTTTTACTGGGCGTACCTATGCCCTCAAGAGCAAGAGGCACTCAAAGGACAGCATAGCGGCGAACACAGTCGGCGGACGTCGAATGTCTGATCTGCCGGTGAAGCGCGTCGGCTTTTATACACGAGCCATTGAACGCTCCAGAGCAATCGCTGGTGCCTGCGTGTCTTCCAGAAAGTTTTACACCATTCGCGTCGCGCATACAGGCAATCAGATTGCACAAGGTTCGATGACAACAGACAGTGGATTGAACCATCGATAACATTCCAGAAACTTCCGATAAACGCAGGTGCGATCCGCGCTGAGCGATAACATTTGTTAGACGCTGAAAAGCGCTCACCCGCAAAAGATAAAAAGGTCCACGTGTCAATATCGTCGTAGATCGTAAGGACTGCTTGAACCTGGAGTCACTGATTCATAGTCAATTGGTTCGAAGTGCAGATTTCTTTTGATGTCTGCGTTCAGACGAGTCATAGGTAAGTAGCCGTTACATAAGTAGTTACATAGTAGTAACTCTAACCAACCGTTGTCGCTGTTACATATAGAAATTCGCTATTGGGACGCTCTTCATATTTTTTCAACATATTTATGTGAAGTACCAATGTCTTGCTCCTAAGGTCAACGCGTAGTCCAGCGGACTTCTTTCTACGACATTGAAAGGCCCCTTCTACATGTGTACCAACTTATTCCTTTCACCAGGCATTAGAACAAGTATTTTTTCTCTGGCGGTGAGCTTTCGCCTCTTGACTTTCGTGTCATAATAGGTCTTCTGTGACTGCTTCGGTTTCGTGAGTTCTTGCCTGACGATGGTGCATGTAGCTCTAGCCGTTGACGCAGTTTCATGATATATTCATAAGATTTCGTGTCGTTATTTAAACTAGAATTTGTCCAGAATTCTTTTAGCACACCATAGGAGCACGGACATAGCACCTATATAATTGTCCTAATGGCAAGCAACCGATATTGCTCTTTGTCATCTCCCGGTACGCGAATAGTATCGGCCCGAAGTAGCGGTACCAACATCTAGGTAGCTCTGGCACATTCGTCCTGGCGCGCGCTTTAGCGTGCCGTTAAACGGCTCCGCTAAACCATTTGCAATATGGTGGTACGGGGTGGTAGGCAATTGCTTAATTGCTACCAATTGCTAAGAAGGCGACTGAACTTCTTCATCACAGTTGACGTAAAATAGGATCCGCGGTCGCTGACACTCTCCCGCGGTAAGCCCACTCGGGAAAACATTTCGACGAGTCCTTCCACAACATGTCTGGACTCGGTAGACGGCAGGACGATAGAGTCAGAGTGTCTTGTAAGGATATGTAACCATAGTAAGGATATAACGGTGGCCTTTGTCTGAAGTTGGGGACCAAGGAACAATAACATCCTTTTTCTCTATGACGTACAACCTCTCAATCTCTATGCCCTCCCCTCCTGTACATTTGAGAATCTATGTGCAAAATTGTGAGAAGATGATGTAGGCCCAGGCCTCAAACACACAGGGATGCCCCAATGAACACGGAGAGGCTCTAATTAAACGTGTACGGGACTAGGGTAACGTACACGATAACACACACGATTCACTTCATGGTTGTCTGCCGCTTAGGTCGTCATGCACAGCGTCACTGTAGCAAAACATCTGATGCTCATGCTCACACCACGAGGAGCCGCAACAATGAATCTGGAGCAGCGGGTGGCGCATGCGATAGAGGCCAGGGCGGAGGACCAGCACAAGACGAGCCACTCGCGTGACAGCTGGTCGGGACGCCTGCCCACCACAGGGTAGACCGTTCGGAAGGCTCAGCTGCACCAGAACATGCCGGCGTCGGATGCTCGGACAGCAGGGGAGCAGGCCGGTTCAGCCACAAGGACAGCCCGGCTTGTTTTGCCAGCACATCGAGGAACAACGGCTTTAGGTAGACGGACTGCTCGACTTGTTCGGCACGAAATGCTAGACCAGGCAGCTCAGGCAGGTGGCATGGCTGCCTCTTCAGCGCCAGATACCGGCGTCTCCTCTTCTTCGCCTGTCTCCGCACTACAACAGCCAAATTAAATCTGCAGGATCAGCACCGAAATGGACGGCCCGCAACGGCCTCTGATGAGGATCATCAACATCAGGTGGACGAGCTGAGTTGAATCGGGGCAATTGCAGGATCAAGTAACATGAGCTCGCCACAACACTCGCCATTTTCATTGCTTCAGCGAACCACATCATAAAGGACCTCCTGCGTTACAAGAAGATTTGAGCTCGTTGGGTGCCACGGCAACTGACGACTGAAATGAAAGAGTGGAGAAAGCGTTGCGGGCCGTCCACTTCGGTGCTGATCCTGGAGATTTGATGCGGCTGGATTTTGGTCTTTCACTGTCCTTCCCCACCTCCGCTCAGTGCTGACATCAACACATGCATATCCGTAAACTGCAGTCAGGCGGCCATGAATGTTGATGGACGCACAACCTTTCGCAGTGAAAAGTACAATTACAGGCCACTGTTTCAACCGGGCGTCCGCACTGGATGTCATGGACTGCTCGATTACTATGGAACGAGAAGAAATAAGAAAGTGAAGCAAGTGATATTCTATAGCATAAATAGCAGTGGATTAGTTGTAAGGAGTTCAAAATGTTTGCAGTACTATTCGCAATGTAATAAGCTTGGAGGCATTACTTTCTGAATCGTCCTCGTAATTTCTATGGCTCTTTTTTATGTCATTTGCTCTTATTGGCCGCTACTTAAAAACAGCTAGCTATGTAAACCAAGGGTTCTGTAAAAGGACGGCCAGGTTGGTCTATTCATCAAAGTTTGGTGCAACCACAGCCAACAGACAGTTTATTTTGTGGGTTTGTTGAGCTTGTTGATGCATATTTCACTAAGCTTACTGTAAAAAAAAAAAAAAACTGCGCCTACACTAGAACAGGAAACTGACCTAAAAAGGGACACCGATTTATTTAAATAAGTGTACGATCGTGACAGGTATTTACTACCTGAGAACGACTTTAACAAATAGTTCCCGCGCGCTTGGGAGCGGCTAAGAGCGGGAACTCCTCATTGCGGACAAGCTAAGCTTTCGGAAGGCTTGCCACTGTGCCAATGCTGAGACGCAACGTGCATTGCGAGAACGTATTATAGAACTCAGTATCAGCTACCTTGTACAACCGCACTGCCACATGCTTTTGCGCTGTTGCTCATACTGAGCGCGATACCTTGTATACTGCCGCTGCCTTGCCGAGTGTTATAGAATTAATCGTTGAAATTGATAGCGGCGAGCTGATAGGCGAGCTTCAGGAACGTGCGCCCATGAGGAAAAGTGAGGATTGAAAACCACATGAATACATTAGTTAAGTGTAAAACCTGAGCCGGTTAGAAACAAAGTATATAGTTGTATTGTGAAGGCGAGTTTGAAACCCCCGAAAGAAACGAGAAATATCATACATATTTCATTCTTGTGGTTTCTTCGCATGGATGACAGTCGCTACTTCTGTAGCTATAATTTCGGTTTTCGGCCTGATGTGCATGTGTTCCGCGCTTGTATTGCAATTTGTACGCAAGCATTACTTCGAAAGAAAGATTGCAAAGCTCGCTCTCAGGGAATGAAAATTTACAGCAACATGCTTTCCGAGATAAGGAGTTCGCTCATTCGTACTTTGCGGTCCAGACAACTTCGTTTAAGCTTCTGCGTTCCGCCGATAAAGAAATACGTAGCTCTCTTATGCGTTTGCCACCACCCAATGCCAGAGCAATCCAGTCCGCGTATCTCATTTCGCCGCCTCGTACGATGCTGTAAGAGGTGTTCGCACAAGCCTCGCTTCCGTTTTTGTGTCAGTACATTATTCGCGAGTGGTAGCGTCTGAGCAGCATACATTGAAGGCTGCGCGGCCTATACTCGTTCAACTTGAGGTCCGAGATATGCAAGCGGCAGAAAGCATATGGTCAGCCGGTCAAGAGGCTCGCTCCTTTGCACGCCGCCACCCGTCCTATTGGGAGCCGACAGCTTGTCTTGTAGGGACGTCTGGCGGAGCAGGAACAAACAGCGCCAAGGCGAGGAAAGGTGGCCTTGAGAAACAGCGCGTTTTCTATCCACTTTGTATACACTCATTTTACTTTCGTCTTTCCTTTATCACCGTTTTATTTTATTTTATTATTATTACTTTTCTAGCGCTCAGGCGGGCCATCGTCGATTTGCGCTTTATATTAAACATGGTGCCTTTACCCAAGTGCTGGAGTTTTTCTTTTCTTCTAATGCGCGTTTATCAAACACCCGTCATCCGCTTTCCTGGCAGCTATTCTCTTTTATTGCACCCATATTTCGACCGGTGGTGAGATGTAAAATTTCGTTGCGTGCATGTATGTGCTGCTTCTATTTTTATTTATTTATTTATTTATTTATTTATTTATTTATTTGTTTATTCTTTCTTTCTTGCGATGCAGGTGCCCGGTCCAGTGTTTTGACTGTAAGCGTCGTAATCTTCTCGCAACATTCACTCCTACTTTTTGACTTTGATCGCTAGCGTTGTTTGCTACCGGTCGGCTTTATTATTAATGTTTTTTGTGTTTGTGCGTTCCGTCTATAAGCCGTATGGAGTCTGCTTGCATTCCTTATTTGTAACTGGGCAAAACAGAAACGTCACGATTGGCACAGAGAATGACATAAATCACGGACGGTGATTTCCGTCTTGCAATTTCTGCGAATCGCCTATGCATTGCAACGCCACCTGATGTTCTCCGCACGACATTTCGAGTGGATACTTAAGAAATGCGTTCATGACCGTTCGAATTCACATCATTTGCAGCTGTGATTTACTGAAGCCGTCAGCGAAAAAGAGATGCGTAACAGCAAAAGTGCATGACAATACTGAAATGTGGGAAAAACTCTTCTTTGTTTAGGCCGTCTCACGTTCACGCTTTAGGAGAGTTCGTAAATGGAACGCCTACCCACAGACGGTGCCTTCCTTATTGGAATGGCCAACAGCCCCATGTGCGACACATGCAGCAGCGATGAGACGCTCGCACATATTATCTGTGTCTGCCCACGATATAGCGCCCAGAGACAAGCGATGTGCAGAGTGCTGGACCAATTCACCAATCTTCCACTATCAGCGCTAAAAGCCTTAGGTCAGTGCTCATCCGCGCTGAAGGCCTTACTCGCCTTACTAAGGTTCCTGCGGTCTACGTACCTTCACAGTAGAATTTAAGAACGCCGCCCAGTACCACTCTGTAGTGTACGTAGTTTGTTTGTGTTCGCCTTTCTCTCTCTGCCTCCCTCTTCCACTCTCTTTCTTTTTTTATCCCTCTACTCCTTCCCTCCGTGCAGGGTAGCCGACAGGAACTACCTCTGGTTAGCTTCCCTGCATTTCTATGCATCTTTTCTCTCTCTATCTCTCTTTTAGGAAAGTTTAGTGAAGCGGGAGCTTCACTTGGACATTAGGCCACGATCAAGCCAAAAGCGAAATCTAAATCGACGCGGTGGAATTCAATAAAGCACGAAGTTTCCGGATAAGCGTTCAACGCCATATGCTGCAAGAAACTATTACTCATCCAGGGTCGTTTTGCTATTGAACTAGCCATATTAGGCGCGTCACACTTCCACCTTTACCGGCCGTGGCAGCGAAGTGACTTCGCCGTTGCTCTGCTAAGTCCTTTTAAATACTGTTAATTACCAGCAAACTATACGCTTGCTACCGTGCGGAGTCAATTACCGATGTGCTGCTAATCTTTCCATCAACGGCAAAGACGGCTGTGGCGCGCGGATTTCCGTGCCGCTTTCGATAAAGCACCCTGCTCCGGCGATATTCCCGTCTGATGCCATTAGAATAAGCATTAATGCTCGTGCATGCCATAAGGTCTTGGTATCCAGAGGCCCGCAAGGCTGCCAGGACAGCATTGTTTTCCCAGCGTCTGCCAGCAAATCTGGGATGAGTTTCTTTCAATTTAGTCGATGCGCCAGTAAATTTTATCTGAGTGACCGTCAACTTAATCCACGCGCCATTCAAATTAATTCAGTTGCCAGTCATTGTAATGAAGCGCTAAATCAATTGAGCCCAGAAATCGCTATATTTAATCGATACGCTAGGCAATTTAATCCAAACGCCACCAAATTTGGTCGAGATGTAGCGTCCTTCAGGAACATTAGAATTTCAGTGCAACCAAAAATTTTCTAAGATATTATGGGCCGATATTTTTATTCAAAAGAAAAGGACAAGGTGGGTGACCAATAGCGTTCCTCCTACGTCACAGACGACAACTTTTGGACGCTTTCCTTCTTTTTGTTTTGAAACGAATCAGAAGACAAATTATCGCAGACAAGTGCGAGAAAATGTTAGCATTGGATCGTTAAGAGAGTTAGTGACGCAGGTACGATGATGTCATGAGTGTCGACCGAAACACCAAAGAGTGACTTAATGATAATCACTAGGCACTAAGAGGCCTTTCCCATTAGTGAAAACAAATCAATCTTCTGCCGCTATCGCTAGCCTTCGATAGAATGCTTCGTCATGGACACCATTCATTTTCTCATGAAATTAGGTATTAACTGCATGATAAATCTGACTGATAGGAGCAAGTCACTAGTGATCAGAAGTTACTAACTATGCTCAGGTATGTCAGGCGATCACTCGTGCCTTGCTATCACCATTGAGTCACTTACTGGTGTTTCGGTTGATACCGATGACGACATATTACCTGCGGCACTAACCCTCTTAACCATCCAATGCTGACACTTCCTCAAACTTGTTGCAGAGTTGCTTTCAAAACACACAAAAAAAAGAAAAACGTCCAAATTTTGTCATCAATCATGTAGGAGAAATGTTATTGATCCCCCACATTGCCTTTTTATTTCAAATGAAAACATAATCCCCTAACATCTTCAAAAAAAATTCAGTTGCATTGAAATTCAAAGGTTCGTGAAGTGCGTTATGATTGGATTACATTAACAGGTTTTTGGATTACTTCAGCCGGCGTATGGAGTGAATTCAATGGTTCTTCAATTAAATTGAGTGGCATTTGGATTAAAATGACTGGCATATGGATGGGGTTGGAAAACCAGTAGAAACGTTACCCCTCGTCCCGCTGCTTTGCTTGAAAAATACGGCGTGCATTGCAAAGAAGGCGAGCTATCGCATCTTACACCATCTCTGCTCAGCGTTGCAGACCCCATGCGCTTAGGGCGATCACGTTCACGGCCGATCAATGGCGGAAACCCCGGCGCAGACGACGTACACGCCATCGACGCCATATAGGCGTTAGCACACGCCTGGGTCGGTGTGCTCTATGAGGGCAATTTGGTGTGCGACCCCAAATGGGGCGTGCGAAAGAAATTGCGCAAAATAAATGTGAGGTTTTATGTAGAAATTGGACAGATTGTTTAGCCTAATTGACGCTTGCCCTGCAACTGTTACCTTTCTTTCTTCGACTTTGAACAAAAGCTCGGCAGCCGAACATTGGAGACAAATCACCGTCTGTATCCGCGGAATTCTTTGCGTGCCGACGTCGAAGTGAAAATTTGTAGCAGTGGCCATGGGAACGGAACAATCTGACAGAGCAGGACGGAGATGGAGGGAAAAGGAAGGGGTGTGGGGGGAAGGGCACGAGTCTGATAGGCCGTGTGGTGTTTATCTACCTTTTTTTTTCTTCAGTCCGCTTCCTTTCGATCCTTTTGCTTCTGCTGGCGAGGGTCGTATATTAGGTCGTTTACCACTCACGACGAACGGGCCGGCCTTACGGTGCAGCGTCTTTAGTTTCAGCTTGCTACAAGCTAGAGGATAAGTGTGTCCGCGCTTTGCACATATTATCGTTATCTAATATGATTTCCTTGCACACGCACTGTGTACATTGGAGCACACTGCGTATTTTCGGTAGTGAATTTTCGTAACGCTCATGCGCTGTGTTTTTCTTTGGTTGTGTGCTGTTTTTGAGCACCCACTACGCACCATCGCATTCTCTATCACAGGCTCTCTTTCTAATCATTACTATTCTTTATGCACAAAAATATGCATAACGCACAATGCAAAAACTTAATGGCGAGTCTCGTGCAACAGACTAACAGCTTGCAATGTAGTGAACGTAAGCTATAGTGTTGACATTTTGACAAGAACTGCTCTCTCCTAGGCACTTTCCACCCGAAGCCTCAAAGTTGAGCCCTCAGCTCTCTTCTATAGAGCGGCGGTTGGGTACGTTCCATTGTTAGTCTGCGCGTTCCAGGATCGGCCGTTCTTTCGAAACAGTGACCAAGCACTCGCTGCTTATAGCTAACGCACGCGTACAAGCTGTGAAGTGACCCGCCCAATCATTGAAGGCGTCCACATTGAAGCGTACGGCGAAGCACGAATGAATAAAACCTATTCGTTCTGATCACATAAAGAAATAATTTCGTTTTACGTAAGCATTACTGTTAGTAGCAACTGCTTGGTTTGTATGCCATGTTTCAAACATTAGCGTTAGTTCTGTTCTGTGTTTCTGACGTTGTGCGCGCAATGTACACGTGGTGTTACTTCCTGGTAACAAAATCGATGGTGGAAACGAGCGGTGTGTGTCTGTCTTATTCTCCCTCGGCGTCCATGTATTAGTTGCGCCCCACCGAAACGATTTCATTAAGATGTACCACAAAGCCCACATATCAACATTTGTTGTATTATACGTCAGTATATTACCCGTTCTCTTAAAGTAGTCCTTTTCTCGTTATTTCACATGCGTATTCATTTTACAACTTTTTACAAAGGAGTCCATATTTTTTTTAACCGTTCTGTTGGATGACCTGCGAAGAGCAAGCTTTGAGGTAGGTGGGAAAAGTGAAGGAATCACAACATTGAGAGGGCCGAAGAAATGCTAGAGGGTCTGTTATTTACGTCATTATTATTACTTTATTTCGCTCCCAGCACTTTGCGTATTCTCAGTGAACTGCGATATAGCCATCTTCAAGAGCGATACAAGTCACAAAGCCCTCAAGGATAAGTGCTGTCCGAGATGGTAAGGTAAATAGCTAGTCCAGAAAAATCGCATATAAATGGTGGAATCGCTTGTAGAAAGAACGTAAGAATTGTATTCCGTGACGAGATGGCCACCCGTGCGTCAGCATTGTGCACGAGAACATCGGAAGCAGCGTTACTGGTTCACAGGAAGGAGGGCAGTGGTGCGTCACTAGACTTCTGATCGATATAAATAGGCATTTATTGCCATAGGTGATGGTGGTGGCAACGAGAGGTACGACAGCATAAGGAAGAGAAGAATGCTAGAAAATAATTTCAGCTCTGTCAAAAAAAATTTCGGCTAGGAAATAGCCAGGAATCCCGGCTGTAATGAAATACAAAATATAGCGTCAGCAAGCTTTCTCGAGACTACAAATAAAATAAAAACAATATAATGGGAACACGTTTCTGAAGACTCGGTGTTCACTAAGGCATCTTGACAATTCTTTCAAATTCTTTGCCCTTCTCTTCTTGGTTTCTTCATTTTTTCATGCCTTCTTTCTATCTTGCCGCTTCTAACTGATATTCATATCACTGGGCGAGCTTTATTAAACCGTTGTCTGCCTTCATAAGAGGACATATAGCTCTGCACATCCTCGGTCGCCATTCACCGTGGCATTCGAACGCTTTCGGAGAATGAAGTCAGGCTCCAAACGGTGTAATATCCAGGTGTAAAAACAAAACGAAAATCTATATCGGACACGGCGAGCTAGTTTTGTGTGCCAACGTGCCTGTCAATGATGTGAACATGGTTCTTTGCACAGAACGCAAATAGCCTGCGCTCTATATTGAAGGAGAAGAAGGCTTAGAGATGCGCTGATTGTGCAACAAAGCAAGAATTATGTAGGTGTAACTAATTATACGCATACTTTAAAAGAATGCCGCTTTGAAGTACTATCGACATAGTAGCGAGGACTCACATGTATTGCCTATCCCATCCGTGTGACACTTTTCTAGGGCGTGCTCTTAAAACGAAAGCTAGAATGTCTTCAGATGCTAAATAATATTTGGACTTGGAGCTTTTGGGAGTCACGTAAGCGACGAACAAGTTCTACCACTAAATGTGCCATCGGAGCTGTCCATCGTGGTAGACAGACGATAAATTATTCGTGAAAGTTTGTGATATACCTCTGCTACCCCCGGCGCGGCCTAGACCTAGGCCATCAATTGCAGGATAAGTAATAAAGTTGTCACACACCCCGCGAAAAAAGCAATCTCTGATCTCCGGCACAGGTTACGCCACTAATTTGTATGCGAAGATTAATATACACAGCCGAAGCTTGTTAAGAATTGTCAAGATGCCTTAGTGAACACCGAGTCTTCAGAAACCTGTTCCTATTATTGTTGTTTTTATTTTATTTGTATTCCCGAGAAAGCTTGCTGACGCTACGTTATGTTAGATTAATATACACAGCTGAAGCTTGTTATGGAGAACACTCCGCAATTAATAAAACGACAAAGGATGCGCCTGTTTTCCGCGACAACACTGCAAAATGTAATTAACTACAGAAATGAAAAAAAAAGTGTTAGCCATTTTTACTTTTGGTGATTTAACTTCACCAATCAACTGAAACATTTACCATCATAATGTTTTAACGAATTGACGTAGCTTTGTCATTAAAACGAAGGTGAAGAGCGAAGTAGTTGCCAATTGCAAAAGACAATAATGTCGTGTCACAGACTTGTGGACACAAAAAAAAGTTCTTCACAGGGCGATCAAGTGACGCTATAACTAGTACATTAATATAAACATTAAGAGCAGCACGTTTTCGTCTGGTATCAGTTCTAGTAAACAATCAAAGGCCTGCCCGTGCAATCTGTTTTCAAGAAGCAGATAACTCTCCCAAATGTCGACACTAGTACGAGTCGTCGTTCTTCGTGGAAGGTGGCACTCCCTGGTGACAACCAAGCGGAGAGACAAGACTTCACTATTCACTACCTTGTATTTCGCCTCTTACCTTAGCCTTCGTTTAATTTTTCTAAACTCTGTGGTGATTTATAGGCTAGCTTCAGACGTTGCTTCTGCCACTCATTCCTATCCAAGGGCATTTTTAGTTTCTATTGTGGCATCATCAAAAGGCAAAATATTGCACGCTGTATATCTTGCATAGTTTCGTGCTCTATCGATTACAGTAAACATTCGCAGGTGCACGCATATTAGCTCACAGAATCTCCCGGCGAGACGAAGAAAAATATCATTTTGTAGGTTGTGTTCGCCTGCGATGAAGTTGGTTAATTTTTCGTTCAGACACGGCTATTTCGTCTTCGTCTTTCCTATCCTGCTTTTCGCAATTTATCTTAATTTATGTTCTTTCACCTGATTGCTGGCGTTGCTGCAAAGCACGGTTTCAGCTATCATAGAAGCTAGCGGCGAGAACCTGCTGTCCAGGCGCTACATTTTTCTCTTCCGTAGCATTTGTGGGGTGGGGGAGATGCAGCCTGAATGGATGTAGTTTTTAGATGTAGGCGTTTGGCTACCTGAGAGAGAGCTGCAGACACAGAGAAAGCTCTTTATTGAGACGCAGTGATTTCAGGCAGTCTGTTTATAGTCGCCTACATCTTACTGCACATGAGGGAGGGGATGAGGGCATTGAGAGAAACTGAGAGGGCAGATAGGCATCAAATAGAAGGACGAGGACATAACATGTAGTCTTGACATGCTAATGTGCACATTATCATTTCCCAAAGCTTGTCAGCCAAGCCAATGTTCTTAAAAGATAAACAAACAACAACATTGAGGCCTTCTGTTGCCAGGAAGGAAAAGGCATGGAACATGTTGTCAAGCCTGCATGAGCATCAACCATTTACCTATGCTTGAAATTTATCGCTGTTATAATGTACTACGTAGTTCTGTGAATGAAAGTGAGAAGAGAAAACGAAAGGGGCTGAGATGTAAAACCCCCGACTGCTACTATGGGGGACTGCGTTCGAAACCACTTGGGGGCACTGCGTGTTTTCTTCCTAATGTCTTCATGAACACGGCAAACACTTCAGAATTCCCGCGAGGGACACCAGCAGACATCAAAATGACTAGGGGAGTGAATCCATAACTGATATTGCTGTAAAGGAGGTGCAAAGAAGTCCGTAAAATAACTTTATTGAAAGGTCTTGCGAGTTTGTGGGACGGGCGAAAGGTCCCGCCTAGGTGACGGCCAGGTGTTCTTGAGTCTTGGTGGCTTCCTCGGCCCGCTGCACAGCCCAAAGTTGATTGTCAATGGCCGAGCTTGAGCAACTGTCTCTCAGCGCGCGCGGAGGCGATCGCGAGTCTGCATTCCCATTATTGTTTGTTATGCCTCGACATTCCCATAATAAATGTTCCAGCGTGGCTCTAGAACCACAGCTCTTTCATTTATCTGTCTCGCATATGTCTGGGTAAGAAGGTGTGAGATCTCCGGGCTCGGATAAGTTCTGATCTGTAACGGCCACGATTCTAAAGACTGCTTTTTTTGCTGAGCTTTTGCTGAGGTGGTGGGGTAATGCACCTTTGCACTTCGTAGGTGTTGTGGGATGTCATTAAATCTGGTCATACGATCCTCCCATTTCCCCTCCTCTCCATCCTCGTTCTCGGGAGGCGCTAAGGTGCCGGCCCTATTATCGGCCGGGACTCGGTCGGTAAGCCCTCGAGCCACGTCATGTGCCGTCTTATTATTATAGCTGCCTCCTTGTGAGGTGGAGGTACGAGCGGGTGTCCGTATTAAATAGACATTCCTTTCTGGATTTTGTTACCTGCCATCAGGATTCGTAGCACTTCCAGAGAGATTTAGCAGTTAGCGAATTTTTTTACTGCCGCATGAGAGTCACTGACTATTACGTCCGCTTCGTTCCGTAATACTGCTGGCGCAATAGCTATCTCCTCCGCAGCCTCGACTGTTGCTGTGCTTGCCGTAACGCATATATTGCACTTCTTTTCGTGATCAATTACCAGGCTGTAAATCGGCTTCTGGGCTTGTATCTTGCCGCGTCGACAAATACTGCGTTTTTACTATTCCCAAGTTTCTTCTGTATGTTCATTACTCTACCTTCTCTTCTACCTTTATGGTATACGGCATGCATGTTTATTGCTAAGGGGAGAACGGTTTATCGTATCTCTAGCATCATTCGGGATGCCCACTTTAATCTTGTGTTGAATATGGTATCCAATACTCAGTCTTTGTACTATGTATTTTCCTGCATTGGACTTAGGCGTTCGTGCTGCGCTATCCGCACGCCTGTATGAGCTCGTCCATTGTGCTATGCAGACCTAAAAGCACGTTCGCACTAGTGCTGATTGGTAGTCCTACGGCTTGTTTATAAATTTTCCTAATTAGACATTGTAATTTGATCTTTTCTGCAGTGAACCATCTAAAGTAGAATGCGACCTATACGACCTCACTGATAACGAACGCCTGTGTCAGTCTCGTCATGTTTCCTTCCTTCATTCCACTGTGTCTATTAGCTATCCTTTAGATCAACCTGATGACTTGAGATACTGTGCCTTCCAACTTCCTAAAGATTTCTCCATTGTTTCCTTTAGCTTCAATGAGTAGTCCCAAAACTCTGATCTTATCGGCTTTAGGTATGGATTCATCATCGAAGGTCTTCGACTGTAAGTCCGTTTCTAGACTGTCTGGCCCTCAGTAGCTTTTTGGTTTACTGCCTTTACGTGTTGGCCTGTACAATAATAATGTGAGTTTTCCGCCGAGCAAACGAATCCGGTTCCCTATAAGTACTGTTCGCCTGTTTCAATCGCGCTTTGGAGGGCCTGGTCTATCATCCATTATTACGCTCTTTTACCCGTAGGGAAATATCATTGGCATATGTAATGTGGTTGAGGCCCTCAATTTCTTGTAGCTTCGCTGGTAATCGGATTCATGCCAGATTAAACAGCGTTGGCGTTATCACTGCCCCTTGTGGTGTGTCTGCGCCATCAATCTCAATCTTTTCCGAGACAAGGTGCCTTTCTGCCGGTTAGGAAGTCACGAACATTATTATATGTTCTCCTTCCTAATCACAGATCTTCCAGGCTGTTGACTACTGCTGTATGTGTTTCAGTGACAAAAGATTCTTTAAATCTAGTCCTAGGGTGGCTCTAGTGGATCTGACTGGCTTGTCTATGATTTAGTACTTGAGCTGGAGCATCGCATCCTGCGTGGAAAGATTCCTTCTGAAACTCAGCATCGTGGAAGGGAACAGCTCCCTGTCCTCGAGATAGTTGGTGAGTCTCGCTAGCAGCGCATGTTCCATGAGGTTTCCAACGCAAAATGTGAGAGATATGGGCCTCAGATTCTCCAGCTGTAAGCGCTTGCCTGGCTTAGGTATTAAGGTCACGTGTGCCCTCTTCCACTGTTGTGGTATTTCGCCGGTTTTCCAGCATACATCGATATATTCTGTCAATTTGGTCATATACTCATTGTCTAGGTTCCTTAGTATCTTGCGATTCCATCTGGTCCGGCTGCTGATTTACTAATAAGTTCTTGCAAGGCTGCCCTTATTTCTGCTTCACTAATTTCCCTGTTAAGTCCGTTGTTGTCTACTCCTGTATAGTCTGGGGTATAGTCGGTCTTGCATGAGAGATATCTTTCTCTGTGACCTCTCGTAGAAAGTCTTGTTCTGAACCTCTGTAGGCATGAATCACCTTGTTAATATTTTGCTGTTCTGCCCCCTTAGTTTCATTTGGGTGTAGCAGGTACCTGAGAAGGTTCCACGTCTTTGTTAGCCCTAATTGATTGTCCCTGTTACTATGCGTCTCCAACCATTGGTGCTTACACAGCCATTGTTCGTGCTGCTCCATGTCTCTGTTTAATCTCGCTATCCCCCTTCTGATTGCCAGGTTTTGTCTCTGACTCTTCCATCTCCTTTGTAGCCCTTCGTTAGCTTCCCGCATGTGCAGAAGCCTACTGTCTCTTGTAAGCATCACTAAGAGCGCGTACATAGACCCAAACCCTCCTACAGTCTATGACAACAGCGCTTCTGGTGGAAGTGTTTGTGTTGCCGTGGTTACGCCTTTCGGTAACTGTTCATTCCATTCTTCAATGTTTTTAATTTCGCCGCTGGTATCCTTTCTAATGTTCCGGAACTTATCCCCGTATAAAATGTTGAGCTTCTTGCCTTTCTTCTTGCGCGGTCCCGCCCTGATTGTTATTTCTATTACACTGTGATTGCTGCCCAGATCTTGCTGTGTATTTATCCACTGCGTGTCCGTTATGCTTTTGGTGCAAATGAGGTCTGGCGTAGCGTTGACTCGACGCAAACAATGGTGCCTCTCCTGGAGGGTGCTGAAGGAGCAGTTACAAGGGTTAGGCCCTCCTGTTGTGCGTCTAGCCAGATGTTTGTGCCTTTGGGACTCTCGAATTTATAGCTCCATGCTGCGTGTTGAGCATTGAAGTCTCCCCCGATTACTACAGGCCGATTACCCACTATGGCAGGGATTTTACAAAATACTGTTCGGAATTTGTGCTTTCTTACAACGTGGT
Organism: Dermacentor andersoni; assembly: GCF_023375885.2. Classification (NCBI taxonomy): domain Eukaryota; kingdom Metazoa; phylum Arthropoda; class Arachnida; order Ixodida; family Ixodidae; genus Dermacentor; species Dermacentor andersoni. Next base: position 63,081,176 of record NC_092815.1, on the reverse strand, counting down.
TTACTGTAAACGTTGAAGAGGAAGAGGCTGTCTGCAACTTTCCGTGTGGGTATAATCTCAATTAGGATATTGTCAATATCCCTACTTTCTGTGTGGTGTTGCACGACCGTAAAGTTTCGTTTTACTAGAGTGGTTATGGGCTTCGTCTCCCCTTCCGCACCATTAAATGGTTAGTAGCCTGATAATTTTGCTATTCCGGCGTTGCTTGAATCATTATGATATCTACGCTTTCTTTGTCATTCAGGTGCTGCTGTATATTGAATCTTTTTCTATAGTATAACCTGCAATTCCATTGCAAGATCGTGTATGTGTCGCGTCTATTCATGGCTGCGTTACAGTTGTCCTGCTCCCTCGGCTAAAGCCGGGGACTTGATGGAGTGCTTGCCTGTCGTATTTGCATTAAGCTGCTGCTGTATTTGCTGCATGATACTTGTGCCAATTTTCACTATTTTGCCTCGATTTTTGCATGACTGTTTCCTGACGTTCCAGAAGTGTACTAACTGGTTCGATATTTTTTTCACTGTTTCCCAATGTATCTTCTGTGGTTTTACGTTTTGCCGGAGTGGCTACACCCTCCTCCATGTCTCTTTCCCTTTCCTCCGCTACAATTTGTGTGACTTCTCAGTTTTCTAGCGTTCCTTGCCTAATTCTGTTATTCTGTTCTTTGAGCATTCTGTTCTCCTTTTTTTAATGCGGCATTAATTTGATTATACTGTACCATCATCTGCCTAACCTGTGCTAATTCTTTCTCTAGCTCCCTGATTTTACTTTCAGAATCAACCTCGGCCTCCATTCACCCAGGAAGCAGTGTCCACCCAGCTCACCTATAAGGGTCAACCGGGGCCGTTGCTTGAGGCTGCCTCATTTTTGTCGTTGTGGGATCTGTTACGGGATTTTGAGCGACCCTCTTTTCTTCTATTGAGTCTAGGGAAGGATGCCGATCTGTCTTGTCCTCGGGTGTCTTGGCTCTTGTCCCTCTTGTTGTATTCTGACTGTTTCCCCACCGTATGATCTTAGGCTGTCCTAATTTGATCTCGTCGCTTCCTTGGCATAATGTAAACTGCACGCTCCCCCCGCTTCTTCCCTTCTGGCCTTCTTCCAGCGTCGTTTCTTCCCCAGGTACGGTGGCTTGTACTTGGTCGTACATTTGTGATCCACCAAAGGGTGATTCTTGCCGCAGAGAGGATATTTTGCTCCCGATTAGTAGTCATGTGGTGGGTTTTCAATTACGCACCTTCTGTACACCTTATCGTTGGGGTTAGGGCAGGCGTCGGCTCGATGGCCTAGTCGTACGCAGTGGTAACGTATGTCGATCTGATTTCTGTAGAGCGCACATTTGGCTAGTACGCACCCGTATGTCACGTAGTTGGGGACGTCCAATAAAATTATGACATTTGTGGCGTTGCTCATCCTCTTGGCCGTACGGACGCTCGGATTCTGCAGCGTAATCAAATTCTCCCATATGTCTTTCGGGGATTCTTCTACGGATATCCACCGTATTATTCCTTTATATGTGTTCTCTGTTGCGGCTTCGTACACGCTGGCCTCGAAGACTTGGTCGCCTATCTTCAAGCTGGTAATATGGCTGCACTTTGCAGCATGGTCATCGGATGGCGTACTCATCACTAAAATGGTCTGCTTGTAGTTGTCACACGCGATGTCCTCTTCTGATTCTCCTTAGGGTATTCTAGCGACACTACGCATACAACATCCTAGGCAATCAAGTCCGTAGTCGGTGACCTTAAGCCCACAACATGGACGCATGATTATCTTGTAATCCTCCTTCGGCAAATTCGGCTTGCTCACCACGTTCACTTGCCGTACTTTCTGGCCCTTATTCCACTTGTTTCTAGCCAAAACCTCTCTTAGGAGACGTTTTCCTTGGTCTTTGTTTCCGGGATGCCGGATTCCACGTTGGCTTGCTTGCCTTCCCCCACGTTATGCCAACCTGAGTCTTTGTCGTACTCCTCCGTTATATACTATCCCTTCACACTCACGGCTTCCACCTTGCGGCGCTAATCGTGGGTATTAGGCTGTCCGAGGGGCCCAGATAAGCCTCATCACCGGTTAGGCCAAACTCGCTGCGGCGAGAACTGTGCTGGTTAGGCTTAGTTACAGCTCTAGTGTGGCTCTTCAGAGGAAGGATCGATGTACCATGAATAATTGTTCCACGTACTTGATTCGGATATCCAGGTGTCCCTTGGAACTTCCGGCGTCTTTTCCCTAGGGATTATAGACGGAATCTTCGATCACACATCGTAAAACATTCAAAATCGGCGGAGCCGAGTACGCAACCGTACTTCGTGGGCCCCTCTTCTTCCAAGCGAAAAGAAGAGCTGAATATTTTGATGGCACAGAACTTGTTCGAAGAACAGGCAACTAAACGTAACGCTTCATTCAATGTTGATAGTAACATGAGAGATATTGTACGGATTGCCAGTGATGTTACCAAACATTTTTAACTGCAGTAATATAGAAAAGAAACAAAAGCAACTACTGCACCTTTCTGGGGATGGTAGTGAATTTGATGGCGTTGATGATTTCACGAAATGTTATACCTGTAGGAATATTGCTGGCATTTGCTTACCTGGCGTCACATTAACGTGCAACCTACACTGGCTTTCGGCCCTGGCAAAACAGCGCAATTGTAAGGCCGGTATCTCATGCGGGACATATTCAAGAAACAGGAGGTATTTATTTGCATTTTGCAGCACGGGACCACTTCTCGCATCGTTACCGCACTGCCTAGATCCAGTGCCTTTGAACTATCAAGGGGTGCTGAAAGGACCATTGTAGGCAAAGTATCCATGAATCGGGCTTTTTTGGGAACAGTTAGCAATCTTGAAAAGGCAGTGCACGTCTTTCCGAACAGCATCACGAGTCGACACTTATTCGGGTACATCTCCCAATTTTGCGTTACCAGGAAAGGAATCATTAAGCTGTGAAGCGGAGTTTCTTTTCGTTTTAGTAGAGCCACTTTTTCCTGCTGCGGACTGAAAGTATAAACGAGTCGCATTTGGCTGCGCCACTATATATCGAACCATCAAAAGGACACCTGCACGTGTATTAACGCGCAATTTCTTGCCTTTTCATTGTGCATTGCGACTACTATTTAGGCAGTGTGAATTTGGCCCTGACGAAAAATGGAGTTTCAGGAAGTGTCATGCGAGAATGTCTCTCCCGACTTTCTATTCACTGCTGTTTGTTTCAGCGCAAACAGATGTCCTCAATGGTTTCCCTTCCGCTCCTGACCCATAATCACGCGATAATCTACTAACTTATCAAACATCCTCCAGCCACCAAGTGTTTTGTCCTTTCCTATTTCCGCGAGGGTTATTTTTTCCGTTCGACGCTGGTAAAGCTAGCGGTGTAGCAAGAACGAATAGCGACAATATGGGAAAAAATCGGATTGTTCAGCTAACGATGATGCTGCATTGAGTGGTCTGTATAATTTCTCACATGAAAGTGGTCAACGAGTCTTGATTCCGCTTTCGCGAACAGACGCTGCGGCTGAGCTGCGATTGATGTCCCATGAGTGTACTTTGCCCCTGTGGGACTCAAATGTTTTCACCATGTGCCGGCTGCGTTCGTTGTCTCCGGACATACGGATGCACCTCCCACCTGGATTACCACGACGTGAACAAACCATGCTCTACCGTCTGTGGCTAGGCGTTGCCTTTACAAACTCATATGCTTTCCTCATAGGAATGGCCAACAGCCCCACGTGCGACACATGTAACATCGACGAGACGCTCGCACACATTATCTGTGTCTGCCCGCGATACAGTGCTGAGAGACAAGTGATGTGCAGAGTACTGGACCAGTTGGACAATCGCCCACTTTCAGAACTAAAAGCTTTAGGCCAATGCTCCCAAAGAACATCCGCATTGAAGGCCTTACTCGCGCTATTAAGGTTCTTGCGGTCTACGGGGCTTCACGACAGACTCTAAGAATGCCGCCCCCTACCGCTCTGTAGTGTACGCGCTTTGTTCGTGCTTGTCTCCCTTTCTTTCTATCTCCCCCTTCCACTCTGTTTCTCTTTTTATCCCCCTTAACCCTTCCCCTGCGCAGTGTAGCCAACCGGAACTACCTCTGGTTAACCTCCCTGCCTTTCTCTGCATTATTCTCTCTCTCTCTTCTCGCGATGAATGTGGTTGTAAATAACAAGTGCTGGTTGAACGGGGTTCTTGAAGCTGTCGCCTCAACAACAACTGTACAGCAAAAAAAAAAAAAAGAAAAGAAAAAGAAAGAAAAAATGGGGCCTTTTTTGACGCAGAAAACGCGATTTACTCGAGCGAGATATGTCATCGTGCAAAATGCATGGGTAAATTAAAAATATGAAGAGGGTCTTTAATGACCCATTTCTATGCATACTTTATCGCATAATACATGTTTAATACACCGTAGAGCAATATATCTTGCGGTAAGCGTGCATGGATTGGTGCAGTTTAGTAGAATGTAATTTATGCACTGTTTCACGTTATCGCTTTGCCTTTCTTTAGAATTATGTCCCTATATACGTGAGTGATGTTATCTGAAATAAAACGATCCCTGAAGATTAAAGACAATCAAGAATATGTACAAAACGAGACAGGCGGATCATGAAGTAATAAAAAATTCTCCAACGTGTGGTACTGGGTTGTCCATTTAGTAGCCGTATTTCTCAATAATCCAAGTATAGGAGCCGTGTTTACAAGCATGTCATGTGCACTTTTCTACATATTTATTGAAACTGTTATTATGAATTTGAAGGGTTTACTCAACTAAGCTCAGAAGTGCATTTAAATACCAATTGACAAGGGTCGCTGCTCTGCATCTCACTATCACCTCGAATACGAACATACCACGAAAAAGGCAAGAAATACGGCAGGACTTTCGCTCAACTGATTTGTCTATTACTATGGTTATGACATTGAAAGATTTTACAGCACAATCCAGGGAGGAAACAAAACACAAACAATCGAATCCAACTAGCGCGAATTGTCGCGCTCTGTTCCCATGTCTATAACCCGTAAAGCCTTGTGAAGAAACAGTCGACGTGACAGCACAAGCTTATAAGTGCAAATGTTATACTAAAAAAGCGTATATCAACATTCTAACGTATAATCAAGGTGAAAAGGCAGCGTTGCCCTAACTAAGTTCGAGGGCTGGTTGACAAACAAAATGCATGCTAAAATGGAAGGCAGGCAGCTCCGTGCCCTCTTCGGAAATAGAAAAAGCTAAATGATAAAAAGTGTGTTCTCTCTACACCATGTTCGTTATTACCCGCAACGGCGTTTCCTTGTATCCATTCCGAAAGATGCCAGTCCCGAAGATACACTCTTGCTTGCGTATTCCACGTTTTCCGCAATGTTCATTGTTCAGTCGCAGAAAAGAGACGGATGAAAATGTCGCGCCATCTCGAGCGACATTTGAAAGCAGACCTTGCCGACGGCTACCATTTATGTTTCGCTCGCCGCATCCGTAACCTCCCCCACCAGAGAGCCTCTACCGTTGTTCATCTCTATTGCGGCGACGGCCTCGTGCTGCTTCCTTTCTCCATTTTCTTTGTTTCGTCCTTCCATACTAGAATTTTTCAGCGCTGCTCTTACAAGAGCGATTCGCTTTTTATCTCTGAAACGTTCTGTCACCAGCAGCAGACAGTGTTTTGTAGTTCACAATTTTTCCTGCGAAAATTCTAGGACTTCTTTTCCTTTTCTCATTGTGTTCGGTGTTGTGAGCCTTTGTTGTCGTGTTCGCAACTTTTCCGCTTCCGCTTTTGCGTTCGCCATGACAATACCGTGAGAACGTCCAAAAGCAAAACCAAACTGCGTAATCAGCGTGCAGAAGTTGAAAGAGACGAAAGGGAAATTGGTAGGAAGCGAAATATCTTCCAGTAAAGGCGTTCTTTTGCTGCTCCATAGGATGGTGCAGAGTAAACTAAAAGAAAGAAGGATTTACAGAATGCAAAGATGTTCAGCTGCAGCATGATTCGAGCGGATGATTCAAGCGGATTCCTCGCTTATGGCAACCGATCTGAAGGGAGGCACCAAATAAATATTTTTAGATGCATCAGGCATGATATCCAAAATCATCTACTTTTTCGTTTAGCGTCGCTGCAACATGTTTTCTGTCTGTCTTTAGATCGTCGTGTGTGCGCTTCGGGAAGACATTGAATGCTTTGTTTCTTTCACAATATAGAAAGTACCTTTCCTCGCAAAAGCATCTCCTTCATACCAAGTCTGAAATAAGGTGCGAGGCTCTCACGTTGTTTCTTTTCCCTATGTGTTTGGTTTTTATACAGGATGTGTAGTGCTTGATGCAGCTACTACGGTCTTGTAAGTTAGCATGGAGTCTATAGTGAAGATTCTTGTATTCAAACCAGCTGCGCCTTCAAAAAGCAACATGAATGGTTACCCGTACTGAACAGACGCATCGCATTATACCAAACGGGTCAATTTTTCTCTCGAAAAAGCAAAAAAAAAAAAATACAAGTCTAATGGCTAGAATAACAAGTGCCGTATTCAGTTCTGCATCTTCGGTCCTCGCCTTTCGCGCTGTGCAGACATGTCGATATTGAATCACCAACACGCCCAAGCTGCCACTTTATCAAGTTCCCTATGGCAATGGTGTCTTCATGCCTCCGTTTATTTCTCATCATTTTAAAGCTCTTAAGCGTCTCTCTCTTTCTGAGCTAGTTCCCTTTATCTTGCAATGTGTGTCCTACTTTCCCAAAAGAATCAAAGTTAGGAGCGGAGATAGGAAAACCGACATTGTTTGGACATCGCCACAGTTTCTTATTGGACAGGAGTCTTACAGGGCAAGAACTGCTGCTTTATTGTACTTGGCACACGCAGCCCGTGAGTATTCCACTGATGCGTATGCAGAAATACTTGAGTTGTGAATTAAAGAGAAAACGAGGTTGTCGGATTACGCACCAGACAGAAAAAAACGAGAGGGCAGGTCGCAGTTAAACAAAGTTAACAAATATTATATTTGAGAACAATGCGTGCCTTTTGTAAAGTGACAGTATCTTGCAATCACGAGCCCACTTGCACATTATTTTCGCTATAACCAAAACAGAAAGAGTATTCGTCCCCGCTTCGAATATTTCTGTGGGCAATCACTAGCCAACATGAATTAGGGCTCTATAGTTACTTTTATTTTGCCTCCTGTTATGACGTAATAGTTCTTCGGAAACCCGCAAGGTGGAGTGAAGCAGTTGTTGGGGTCTCGGTGCTGACGCCCGTTATTGCAAATGGGTCGCAAGCCCCAAGGGTAGCGTTGGCCTGGCGGCCTGGGGCACTGGAAGCATCCGAAGGTCCCGGCAAAGCATGAGAAGACTGGTAACAGAACAACTTGTTTATTCTAACATAGCAAAAGAGCGGCCGGTCAAGTCGACCGAAGTGGAGAGACGGGAGAGCACGTAACTCAACAGAAGAAATCGGAGCCTCTCTCCTGGCGTCCGGGGGCAGCTGCTCTTATACTCTCGGCGTCGCGGGCCAGAAGGAAGGTCACGGGATGAGCCCACGCTACGGCGGAGCATGAGCCCACGCGACGGCGCGCACGGTCGAGCCGAGAGACATGTTGAGCCGAGTGTAGTGACGCATCGCCAACCCGCCGACGGACAGACCTCCTGGCACCTCACTTGGGGAGCTCCGCTCCCCGGCTGCCGCGCATTGACAAGCGTGGGCACACACACACACACGCACACACGAAGACACGTGGCACTGAAACACGCCTGGACACGCTTGGCGGGGAGGCGTTGCGGCGGCGTCGAACGGGCCAAAATGTCCGCCGCTTTGAACGAAGCCCCGGCGTCCGTTGCATCCGCGCCGGCATTACCGCGCGTTGTAGGCGAAACGTAACAGACCGCCCCGCCGGGGGAAGGAGATCCCGATGGTCAGGGGACTGCATCCGCTGTCCGGAGGGATGTCGCTCGATGAGGCTCATAACCGAAGTCGGGCGTCCGTTGGCGTTTCTTGAGCGCAGCGCACAGAGAAGGCCTCGTTCTCACGTTCAGGTTCACACAGGACACTGCAAAGTGACTTCGGGAGAGTTGACATTTTTGTTCTCGTTTCCGGCAAGCGTTAGAACCACGCCTGAAAGTCAACCGCTCAGTCAGCAAGCACGGCACAACCCTCACTAAGCCCTGCCAGGCTCTTTCCCCTTTTATACTGCTGCCTAGTTCCTTACAGTAGTTTAGCAGCACTCAGAACGCGTCCACAAATCGGAAAATTGCACTAGAAAGCACATCATCACTTTGAAACACTACACAAAAGCAATAGGTTAAAAATCCTGCCTCAGGAAGAAAAACACCAGTAACAAGCAATTTTGAGGCTGATTCCCACGTTAGGGGCTTCGACTTAAGCCATCGGCGTTACCGTTGAGACTCCCCTTTTTGTAACGCACCTCAAAGGAATATTGTTGCAAAGCGAGGCTCCAGCGCAGGAGGCGGCCATTTTTGGGAGAGATGGTCTGCAGCCATTGGAGAGGGCAGTGATCCGTCTCAATGATAAACCTCGAGCCAGCTAGGTAACATGACAATTTCTGAACGGCCCACACGATACACGCACACTCTTTCTCGGTGGCGCTATACGCCTGCTCACGACTCGTCAGCTTACGACTAGCATACAGGACGGGGTGTTCTACTTCTCCATTTTCCCGTTGGCACAGTACAACGCCCATGCCTCGCTCACTAGCATCACACTGAACAACGAACCCTTTTGTGTAGTCGGGCGATCGTAGCACAGGCTGGCTTGTTAGGGCGCTTTTTAGGGCGCTAAAAGCTCTTTCCTTTGTCTCATCCCAGACGACTGTTTGCGGCTCTGTCTTTCTTAGAGCATCCGTCAAGGGAGCCGCGATATCAGAGTACCTGGGGATGTACCTCTGATAGTAGCCGGCGACACCTAAGAACGACCGAATATCGGTCTTCGTGCGCGGTTGCGGGAAGTCTCGCACAGCGGCCACCTTTATTTCAGAGGGGCGGCGACGACCCCGACCAATCACGTGTCCGAGGTAGACAACCTCGGCCTGTGCTAACTGGCACTTGGGAGCCTTGACTGTCAAGCCCGCATCGCGCAGGCGGGTTAGCACTGCCCGCAAGTGCGCCATATGCTCAGGCCAGGATGCGGAGAATATCGCTACGTCGTCTAGATACGGTAAAGCGAATTCTTGCTGTCCCCGCAACACTTTATCCATGAGGCTTGAAAAGCAGTATGGCGCGTTTTTCAAACCAAAACTCAAAACTTTAGGACGGAATGTCCCCATTGGTGAAATGAACGCCGCATACCTACTAGCCTCTTCTGTAAGTGGAACCTGCCAATAACCCCTGACAAGATCTAGGGTGGAAATAAACTGAGCGCTACTCACTCTCTCAAGGCGCTCCTCGATGTTAGGGATCGGATAAATTTGATCCTTAGTGATGGAATTAAGCCTGCGGTAGTCGACGCAAGGACGAGGTTCCTTGCCCGGTACCTCAACTAAAATCAAAGGGGAGGTATAATCACTCTCACCCGCCTCAATAACACCGAGCTGTAGCATTTTCTTTACCTCAGCCTCCATAATATCGCTCTGGCGGGGTGACACCCGGTACGCCTTAGATCGTACTGGCTCTGGGGAGGTAAGTTCTATGTCATGAGTAAGGGCAGAAGTCCTACCAGGCCTCTCAGAGAACAGACCTTGAAACTCTTGTAAGAGCTGGTGTAGTTCGGTTTTCTGCTCAGGCGACAGCGATGCTTTACTTATTAAGTCACTAATGACTTGATCGGTGTCTTTCCTGTTCGTCACTGAGCCTAGTCCCGGAAGCTCGACCGGAAGCTCTTCGGGAACGTTTACCATCATGCACACCACTGCTTCCCGTTGCTTATAGGGTTTGAGCAGATTACAGTGGTAAACTTGCTGTGCTTTCCGCTTTCCTGGCAGACTCACCACGTAGTTAACGTCCGACAGTTTTTGAACAATCCGTGCTGGGCCCTCCCACTGCACGTCGAGTTTGTTCTTTAGCGATGTGCGCAATATCATGACCTCATCGCCCACCTCAAAACGACGGGCCCTGGCTGTCCGATCATAATAAACCTTGGCCCTCTGCTGGGCCTTTGCCATTGCTTCACCTGACAACTCCTGTGCCCTTCTTAAGCGTTCGAGGAGCTTAAGCACGTACTCTACCACGACTGGGTCGTCGCCCCTGCCTTCCCATGATTCTCGAAGCATGCGAAGCGGAGATCGCAGCGAGCGACCGTACACCAGCTCAGCTGGCGAAAACCCCGTAGCCGCATGCGGCGCGGTTCTTAATGCAAACATCACTCCAGGCAGACACAGCTCCCAGTCAGTTTGATGTTCAAAACACAATGCTCTCAACACGCGCTTCATGACGGAGTGGAGCTTCTCAACGGAATTCGACTGGGGGTGGTGCACTGAGCTGTGTAACAGCCTTACCCCGCACCTTTCGAGAAAGGCTGTCGTCAAAGCGCTAGTAAACACTGTGCCCTGATCTGACTGGATTTCTGCAGGAAAACCAACTCGCGCAAATATGGACAGTAGTGCATTGACTATCTCAACTGAGCTGAGTTCTTTAAGCGGCACTGCTTCAGGGAACTTTGTCGCTGGGCAGATCACAGTCAAAATGTGTCGGTACCCCGTGGCTGTTACCGGCAGAGGTCCCACTGTATCAATAACGAGCCGTCTAAAAGGCTCCGTAATGATAGGTACCAACTTCAACGGCGCCCTCGATTTGTCCCCTGGCTTGCCCACCCGCTGACAGGCGTCGCATGTCTTCACAAAGTGGTCTGCGTCCCGAAAACACCCTGGCCAATAGTACTCTTGCAAGAGACGGTCCTTAGTTTTCTTAACTCCTAGGTGTCCGGACCACGAACCCCCATGCGACAAGCGCAACAGATCCTGACGATAGCATTGAGGCACGATCAGCTGATCGAACTCCACTCCCCTGCGGTCTAGATACTTCCGGTACAGGACCCCACCTCTTTCCACAAAGCGAGCATTTTTCTTGGCGATACCTTCCTTGATAATGCAGCGTATGTTTTCTAGGCTGCCATCCTTCTTTTGCTCGGCTATCAAAGCCGACCGGCTGACTTTTAGCAACCTGTTAAGTCCGTCTGACGTAGGCGCGATGAGCAAATCTGGAGACAGCTCTTCTAACTTTCCCGTGTCGGGATTTTCCTCTCCAGTATCTGGTGCCTTTAACGCTACAGGCTCAATTTTATTCAGTTCGAGCGTGCTCTGAATACCAGCTTGCTGCGCCTCTGACCCTTTTTCATCGTTCAACAACGTCGGCCCCGCAACTACCGCCTTTGCAGCGAGCTCCCGAACCTTCGATCTGGTTAAGGCCTGAACGCTAGCCTCACCAAACAAAAGCCCCTTCTCGCGCAGGAGGTGATCGGACCTGTTCGAAAATAAGTACGGGTACTGGGGGGGCAGCATAGATGACACTGCGGCCTCCGTCTCAAGTGCTCCGAAAGGTCCTTCAATAAGCACTTTTGCTACCGGCAGACACACGCTATGAGCTTCCACTGCTTGCTTGATCCATGCGCACTCGCCCGTGAACATATCGGGTTCTACGTAAGAGGGGTGAACTACATCCATTGTAGCTGCGGAATCGCGAAGCACTCGGCACTCTTTCCCGTTCACGAGGAGGTCTCGCATGTAAGGCTCGAGAAGCTTCATGTTCTCGTCAGTGCTGCATAAAGACAAAAACACGACTTTTGTTTTTGTTTCTGGACACTGCGCCGAAAAGTGACCCGGCTTCTGGCACGTATAACAAACGCGCGCTTGCCTCGTCTCGAACCGCTTTCTGCGTTCGGCTTCGGTTGCCGCCGTCTCCGTACGTTCGGTCGGACTGCTTTCACTCGCATCCGCACTACGTGTATCCCCCTTTGCTCTCATGGGTGTGAACTTCGGCCTCTCAAACTTGGAGCCAAATTCACCCTTTTGACCGTCCTTAGCTGCGCGAGCCCGACGCGTCACAAACTCCTCGGCTAACTCAGCGGCTCTAGCCACCGTACTAACGTCTGGCCTATCCAAGACCCAGTACCGCACGTTCTCAGGTAACCGACTATAAAACTGTTCTAGCCCGAAACACTGCAGAACTTTCTCGTGGTCACCAAACGCTTTCTCTTCTTTGAGCCACTCCTGCATGTTTGACATAAGCCTGTACGCAAACTCTGTATATGACTCACTTTTGCCTTTCTCATTTTCCCGAAACTTCCGACGGAACGCCTCCGCTGACAGCCGGTACTTTTTTAGCAGACTCGATTTCACTTTGTCGAAATCCTCTGCCTCCTCTCTCTCCAAGCGAGCGACTACGTCGGCCGCCTCGCCGGGTAGCAAAGTGAGCAAGCGCTGTGGCCACGTTTCCCGAGAGAACCCCTGCTTCTCGCACGTTCGCTCAAAGTTAACCAGGAACAAACCAATGTCCTCTCCAAGCTTAAACGGCCGCATCAGGTCAGTCATTTTGAACAATACTCGTTCTCCTGCACCGTGTGCCTGACTTCCATTACGAGCGCGTTCCATCTCTAACTCGAGACGCTTCATTTCCAAAGCGTGTTGACGGTCGCGCTCTCTTTCTTTCTCTTGTTGCTCTCGTTCTATCTGTTCTTTACGTTCGCGCTCATCTTTCTCTTTCTGTTCTTTAAGTTCACGCTCCTGTCTTTTTGCCGTCTCCCTCTCCTCAATGGTCTCAAGGCATTCCGACAGCTCGTCATCCTCAGCTTCTAACTCAAGAATAGCCCTTAGCAGTTCTGGTTTTCTGAGTTTGTCTGAGACATCCAGACCCAACTCTCTTGCAAGCTCCAGCAATTTCGGTTTGCGCAACGACTTCAAATCCATGGCTGCTCTGAATGCTGCTTTCTCTACTGCCTACTATTGTCTTGCCGCAAACTAACCCGGCAGCAACGACAACCACAATTACCAGCTCTGTTTCTAACACTAACAAAAGCCTGGCAAAACTCAGAAGAAGAAAGTCCCGCACTCACCAAACCTCGCAGCCAAGAATTCCGCGCAGTCGTTCCGCTGCAGGCAACCAGTCATCACACAGGGCTCGTTGCACTGCTCCCGGATGGTCGTTGTGCTGCACAGCATACAGTCAACCGCATCTCTTCGCTGCTGGCCTCCGTTGTCGCGATCTCACCGCTGGCAACCAGTTGTTGGGGTCTCGGTGCTGACGCCCGTTATTGCAAATGGGTCGCAAGCCCCAAGGGTAGCGTTGGCCTGGCGGCCTGGGGCACTGGAAGCATCCGAAGGTCCCGGCAAAGCATGAGAAGACTGGTAACAGAACAACTTGTTTATTCTAACATAGCAAAAGAGCGGCCGGTCAGGTCGACCGAAGTGGAGAGACGGGAGAGCACGTAACTCAACAGAAGAAATCGGAGCCTCTCTCCTGGTGTCCGGGGGCAGCTGCTCTTATACTCTCGGCGTCGCGGGCCAGAAGGAAGGTCACGGGATGAGCCCACGCTACGGCGGAGCATGAGCCCACGCGACGGCGCGCACGGTCGAGCCGAGAGACATGTTGAGCCGAGTGTAGTGACGCATCGCCAACCCGCCGACGGACAGACCTCCTGGCACCTCACTTGGGGAGCTCCGCTCCCCGGCTGCCGCGCATTGACAAGCGTGGACACACACACACACACACGCACACACGAAGACACGTGGCACTGAAACACGCCTGGACACGCTTGGCGGGGAGGCGTTGCGGCGGCGTCGAACGGGCCAAAATGTCCGCCGCTTTGAACGAAGCCCCGGCGTCCGTGCATCCGCGCCGGCATTACCGCGCGTTGTAGGCGAAACGTAACACAGTTAATAAAAGGAAAATGAGACATCCCCCCAGACGTAGCTAATTGCTACAAAGGAAACCCATACGGGTTCCTCGAAAGAAAAGCCTCGAAGTTGAAGAAAAATTCATCCTGGTCCAGGTCTCGAACCTGGGACAACCGCCTTTTCAGGACAGCCGCTTCCAGGATAGTGGAGCAAGATGCCTGACTTGTGCTCTGAGCGCTTGACTGGGTAGTCATGAGCAATTGCAATGGTTTCGGATGTTGATGTACATCATTGAAGACTGATCAGACTCATTGAAGATGTGAAGCAATGCACTTCGCACCTGTTAACCAATGTGGCACAACATACGGTAAGAAATACCATCTGAGCCAGGTGATGACGACTGATTACATAAGGAAAGGGCCGCGTCGAGCTCTTGAGTGGTGAATGGCAGATCCATGCTTGAATCCCGTATGCCTGGAACGTAGTTAAACGTAAGGGAACTTGTGCCCGTTGACTGGCCTGCAATCATAGGACAGAAATATTCCGCTACGTCGAGATCTTGTCAGCTTTGGAGGAGCGCTAAAGAGCCTTGAATGGGAAGCGTTGTTCCGCAACAGAACGTAGGGCTCTCACAGTTCTCCATATTTTAGACAAAGGCTTCCGGGGAGTGAAGGGATTCACAATATTTTCTTCATCACTTGAATTCCAGTTTATTCATGCGATGTTGTATCTCTTAAGTGCGACGGGCTCCCCTTAGATCATGAGTAGACTCCGTGCGTCGGTATCTTCGCTCGGCGCGACGACGAATTGCGCGAAGTTGCTCTAGCTCCAGGTCGAATTTCGAGTTTGTCCGTGAGAACTTGAACGTGCGCATAGCAGTCTACGTCGCTTCTTTAATAGTTTCTTGCAGTCCAGAGGAGAGATCTTTCTGATAAGAGACCTTAAGTAGGTTTTTGAACACAGTCTAATCTATTCTGCGTAGTGTGTTAGGCGGATGTGTTAGACATCCCGTCGATCTTAAGGTAAGTGGTGATGTGATCGCTCCCATTAGTTTCAATCTCGAAAAACCACTTAGCGTGCGTGGCAAAGCTGCGTAATACAAAGGTCAAGCCCAGGCAGCTGCTGTGCACTGTGCACCGTTGTAATGTAGGACTAGCGTCATTCAGCAGCGAGAGGTCATGATTAGAGATAAATGGAGAGAGTCTTCGTCCCACTGCGTTAACTCTTGAGCTTCCCAAACTGGTGTGATAGGCGATGAGGTCTCTTGTGATAATCGACGGACCAAGATATGCTTATGTTTTTATTATGTCTTAAGCTCGCAGCAGTGTCAACTATTTTCTGGTATCATGCTATCAATGTTGAGTAACAGAAAAACGCGTGGCTCCTTAAGTGCCTTGGCTCCTTCGCAATCAGCCTCTCCAGTTAGTGGCAGAAAAAACGGGTACTGTTAAGTGCTCCCACGAAAGCTCGGAGTCTGTTATTAGCGACACGTGTCCATGTACAATTTTTCGCTACTTATCGACCTTCAGGCTATGCAGTATTAGTTGTACTTCCATGGCACTTTTCTTGTAATTCTTAGTGTGTCAGCTCCTTGTGTTTACCGAAAGACAGGCATAGCTGGCGATGTGCCTTCTGACGCTAATGCAACTGTTTTTTAGTCACATCAGCCAATTTCACCCGCAATTCTCACTCTTCAGTGTCCTTGCGGAAACACCGTGTTGTTCAAATTACAATGCGATAAGCCTTAACGCTGGAGTGCTAACGATTGAGTGCTGGAGTGCTAAAGATCTGAGCTCTGTAGCGAGTACAGCATATTCAACAAATCGTGTTCAACATCAATATGGGCATGGGAGGTCACACAGGAAAGTGCACATACTTCTCGAAGTTCTTAGGTGTGTTCACATAGCCTCTAATTGGTAGCGCTTAGCCGACTCATTTCAGGGCACTGTGGCAAGGAGTGGGCTAGCCGGTTCGACATCGTGCGCGTCAATGTCTCACAAACTGCATGCTTGCGTTATATTTCATCTCGCTGTGCGCATCGTCTTTCTCACCCTTCTCGCAATTCACTTCTTCACTGAAAGACATCCCTGTAAAGTTTTGCATTTCGTGCGCTTTCAAGAAAGGGGGCGCTCGGGCGATGCAATTGCAGCGAATTGCCTCAAGGCTAGAACAGCCTACAGCCCGCGACGTCTTCATCCTCCTGATTTTCTTGACTATCGATCCTACCACTTTGCGGTTCATTAGCCTACTATTAGGCCAGTATGTTTCATTAAGAATTGTCCCAGCTTTTCTAAAACAACCATCACTGGCGACCGACTAAACCCTCAGCGCAACCTCCAAAATGTTGCCACATTTATTAGTTCTACATTTAATTTCTGGCTAAAAAACGCCTTGCCACGTGCGCAAAGTGATAACGGGCAGACAGAGTCATGACTGAGAAAACGAAAAAATAAGAGCAGCCTATGATTGTGATTTCTAGCCCATTAACAGGTATCATAATCGTAGCTCATTAGTAAATCTAATTAGCGCAAATCGATGTGTTTTGAAGAAAGCTTTCTTTGCCTCTTCCTTTGATTTTGCTGCTGCCGCCGGCGTCGCCGCCGCCGTATTGCACGCCTCGTCGGGTGGTGGTTGAGACCGTGTGTAATGTACATAACTGTGGGAGACCTTTCCAAAAGTGTGGGAGGCCTTTCCAACGAACTTTGGGATCATCGCAACAGTGCCCTTTGGAAGGATGTAATTACACGTGAGCCCACCGGAAAAACATTGCAGAAACTGCAGCGCCTACTTTTGTACTCAGGTGCAACAGCTCAGAGGGGAGATGGCATGGTAGACAGAGGGCACCGAGAATGTGCAAAGCCAACGCCATGACGACATCTTTCGCTCAAGGTAGCTTGCATACATGGGATGATCGCGGGAGAAGGGAAAGGCGCTGTGAGAATGCATGCTTCGTTTGGGGTCACCACAATAAAATAAATGCTACTGCTAGACATGGTGACAGTTGCGGACAAACCGTAAAAGAAAAAAAATAATAATAATACACGGTATGGTACGACACGTTTAGGCTATTTCTGAAAAATTAACACCGTTCAAGTTTGTTCCTGCCAATTGACGCAGGGCATGCAGACGCGAAGCCGAATTGAAGCACCGCGGCATCAGAACGAAAATATGGAAGCCATGGTCCAGCTTCAACACTTTAACCCCGATGCTGCTGCCTTACGACACTGGGAGGCCGTGCTAAGTGACGGAAACCCCGGTGTCTAGCAGTCGCTGGCCCATCTGGCGTGGGACGTGGCAGCAGCTATTTCTCCTAAGGCTTAAAGAAAAATATTTCTCTATCTCACCCAACATGCGATGCACCATCTGAGAGAATGACAATGCTAATGCTCTCGCAGGCTGCGGAAAATGGCGCAAAACAACAAACGCCTTACGCTGTGCGCTTTGTGTACTAAGACAAACGCAAGTGGTGCACGCAAGGTAACATTTAACGCCAGATAATCACTGTCATATGCCGTCGAAATCGCCGCTAAATGCCGTTAATGTGCTCAAACAGCACTGAAAGCTTTGCTTACTTCGACTGCCACAGTGCGTGGGATATGCATGTTTCTTTTATTTACGCAGATTTGCATGGCTGACTTACAGCTGATACTTATCTAATTTAACACAACGTAAATTATAGGAAAGCACTAACAAGACGAAAACATTTGACTTTCGTAAGCACTAGGGGCAATAACGTAAAACTATTCCAATATGTTTTTATTCCAATCTCCGGACGTCCAATTTGCGTAGCCACAGACGCAAGCATCGGGCGGTGACAAGCAGTGTTCCCTCAACAGCCCAATCAAGCGCTCTCTTAGTTCATAGGATCGAGGTCATTTTTCGTTGCTTTCAAAACGAAAAACATTGCCTACATTGAGCGGTGTTTCGTTTGTAACTGGTTGCCAGCAGGCGAGGAGCACGCTCAAGTGAAGAAGGTTTCGGTGGGGCCGAGCCAGCGCACTGAAAACAGATAACCGAATGAAGAAGGTGGTGCTGGTGTCTGCGATTGGTGCGCTTCCCTTTACATAGCTGACGGTGGCTGGTTGAAAATCGCGGCGGCGTGCAACGGAATATTAAGAATGCCGCTGAAACGGATCCTTATCAAGGAAGAGTTGGCAGAGCGAGGTCGTAAACGTGCCGAAAGTGCTCGAACACGTTACACGGCCTCGCAAAAGGGTTTATTATACGCAAATAAACCCATGTTGTCCGGAAGATGCGAGCACCCAGTGCCTGAGCAATCGGCAGCAACCATGTTTTATTCCTTTCGGAATGGGGCATCCATCGGCTATTCATAAGAAAGTTTCGTTCGGCATATTAATCTATTTTTTTGTGCGTATACACGTCCCTTTGACGCAGTGAGCTTTCGCGGTTTTGTGACGTCGCGTGACAGGCATGTGAAGTGGGTGCAGCCCGAAATGTTTTGACAAATATCCGAGGGCTAATAGCGAAAAGGCGGCGAATGAGAAAGAACCATTTTCTTTTTGTTCCATCACATCATGCATAATCAGTGTGTATACGTCATATCAGATGGGAAGCTATTGCGGATTTCCTGACGTTGCGTGACAAGCAGACGAAGTGGGGGTGGTCCAAAAAGTGTCTGACCAATCGCGGAAGGATGATCGCAGAATTGGAATAGAAAAGTTTATAATAGCTTTATGTTATAGCGCCCTAGGTTCCAGTTTGTTGGCGCTAATGAGTGCCCAGCAAAATAGTCGATGGAGTCTTGGCCTTCAGACGCGAAACTTTCTATGGTAAATTCTCGTTAGCCTGCCTGATTCCCTCTGAGCTTTAAACGCCCCTACACATCATTTTTCATCTTTCTTTGGATTATACTGCACGTAATACGGGTGGCCCTTATCCAGGTGAGTATTCATGGCTGTCGTGTTGTTGTAACAGAAGCGCCGAGAAATGCCGTCACTGCTTCCAAAGCCGTGTGACAAACACGTCACTCCTGTAAACCCAACACGCACCATACCTCGTGAGGCGAAAGAAAAAGCGTCAACAGCAGTGTCTGAATAGCTTATTCATGCGATGTGTTCGCGGATGTAGAGCAGCGATTTCAACTTCTGGTGCCATTCTTTTCTCTCTCACGGTTCTCCAAACTCGGCAGCTTTGACGCCACACGCCTCAAGTTTTCGCCGTAGCGCTCTCACAACAACTCTTTTTGCAGCCAGTAATTCTGCATTCGAAATGCTAATTATGATCCTTCCATGAAAAAAAACAATCCTCTACACTCTGCTGTTGCGCCAACAATTTTAAAATCGTATTATTGCAGCTAGACTCACGCATTAAACAACTCATTCTGATGTTTTAAATTCTTTTATTAAGCTACAGGAAGATAGAATTCCCCAATAAGCGGTGCTCCGTTCGAACATTTGGAACAGGATTTGCAACACAAACACGCACAAAAAGAAAGATAAAGAAAGCACAGCTGCAACGCAATGTTGGAATCTAAATGAGACGAGGCGTGTTTGAGTTAACGAAGTAGCAGCAATAGTGGATGACACGAGCACAGCCTTGTCATCTGTAGCTGTCAGCTGTTTGCGTCACGAGGATCTCGGCAATGTATGCTGCTTGTCGAGTTAAGAATGTTTATGAAAAGTGTACGTAGAGACAAATATGACACATATGTACGTCGATTTAAAACGTTGTTGTTGTTCTTGTGTCACACTGGCACACTCATACTAGGGGACTGACAAATATGCGCACATACCTTGTGGTGGCCCATAGCCAGTGTCGCATTCCTAGGGCTTGTGGTTCGTTCGGGCACATACCCAGCGACACATACAAGTGACACAAGTTGTCTGCTATTGGCCGGACTGCAGCAAACGGCAGGTTGTGTATTAGGACACATACCTAGTGGTCAGCACAGCAGCCAGCACATTCCTAGTTGGCCCAAGTTGTCCAAATCTATATCCACAAATATGTCCTGTAAAGAAGCAACGGCGAACGCCAAGCACTGAGGAAGAGGCAAAAAAGCTCCGCTTTAGATGAAATGATAAAGAAGACTCAACAAGCACATGAAACAAGGTTAGTGGTGTCGGAAAATACTGTACCTTTTTAATAGTACAGCACAATAAAGGTATCTTTGGCTTTCTTATGTTTTTGAAGATATTGACTTAGGGCCTACATTGCCTACATTGCCTACATTTCGACCACACACAATCCTTGTCTGCATTTATAGCGTCTTCAGCCATGTAACGTAATCTCCAAGTCCTAAATCAACAGAGGGCCGACAAACAATGTTCAAGCATCTATCTGAGGTCTGACATTCTCTTAATGACCATAAGGGGAAAGACAGAAACACCTGCAAGCTGTCAATGACCAGAACCTTGCCTTACTTCCCTTTCATTCTCCGGTTCGTGCGAACTATGTCTCGTGCTATTAAAGCGGTTACCATTCTTTGAGAGCTTCACCTAGTTTGCGGTATGTCTGCCAGTATCTCTGTGCATGTCTAAGCACTTTGACGCCAACTTAGGTCAACGGGTGGTCTAAGGTCTAACTGTAATGGGTAGGTCATCGGGCTGCTGGGCTGAGGAAGCCAAGCAAGCAACCAACTGTCGGATAAACTTTGTTTACTGGGTAAATGCCACTGGTTTGCCGCTCTTCAATGAACCTATTTAGCGCCGACTATCTTCAGTGGGTTTTGTGTCACTCTTCCATGACTAAAAAAGTCCTTTAAAAATTATTTCAGTCGCTGGGCGGTATCGAACCCACGTCACGTATACTCAGACCATCTTATCGGAATGCATATTGAGACACGCGCCTAGCCCGGATTATGCGGTGGCACCGCTAGATGGCGCAGCGTGTCCAGAGGGAAGATCGAGAGAGGAGCCGGGCTGCCACACACGCCCCGTACATGACGCGGGTGTGCGGTGGCAATACGCTGTGCTTGTTGGGTTGGTACTGCAATCGATTAATCGATTAAATTTATCTCTCGATACGATTTATCTTCACCGATGCATACCTTCAATTTAATCCACCTAATCTATTAGACGTGTTCGATGAAGATTAACACAATCAATAAAGCTCGACGAACTAGAAATGAACTGAAGCAGGGTGTAAGACCGGGCTAGTTGGTATTCCATGCTGAAGTGACTAGCGTAAGAGTGGACACGGTACACTAAAAAAGCGACAAGGGCAAGCGCAAACCGAACACTGATAGGACGTCTGCGGGCAGCTGCTCGTTGCGAATGCAGTATTCCAAGACGTGGGCATGGCAAGCAGTGATTATGATCAAGGTTACGGGGATACGGGGACAGACGGATGAAGATTAACACAAACAACAAAGCCCTGCTTCAGTTCAGTTCTAGTTCAGTTCTAGTTAGATTGTGCGCGGCGCGGGAGCACAATGGCACGTGCGGCAGCTCCTACAATGCTTTTGCGGGAGGCTTACGAGTAAGTTCAACAGCCACGGTAGCATTATGGCTACGTCTATGCTGCTGCACTTGACAGATCTGTAGGCTGAGGTAGGAATTTGGACGTTGTATGAGATCCCATACGTAATTTGTGCTCACAATTAAGATTCAGCGAAGCAACTTTGCTTCAAATGTCCAGACGAGCTTCGCGTATTTGGTCCTTGTTGTCTACACCACAATTGCTTTAGAAGTATCCAGTTTGCATGCAAGTGCTGCCACGATGCTTCCTTTGATTTAGAAGCTCATTAAAACATTGAGTTTACAACTACAGAAGCAACTTTAGTAGCCACCCATGAAATAGTGAAAAATTAACTACCAGCAGTGCTAAGCAAAATATGGAGTACGACAATGCTGTTCATCAATGTTCTCACAGCCTGATTACTCCTTAATATTAGCACGATGAACATCTGTGCTCTTGCTGTTCATTTTTTTATTCATGCATTCATTTCCCGAATTAGGCATTTCGCTGAACATACTCATAACCTATACTGTCACGTTCCAACAATTCTGTAGTCGACTGTTTCACCGTCATAAATTTGAATGACTTACGTAGGCAGTATATGTCAGTAACTTGAAAACCTTGACAATAATACTCATTCTTGCACTGCTAGGTGGTACGGTCAAAATTTCTGAGCTCATGATGGTCTTTGTTTTTGTTTCGTCTGACCAGCCTCTTTTTATTCCTTCTTACCATGGAACCGCATCGCTGTTTTTTTTTTTTACCTCTCGCAGTTGGTTACCTGAGGCTGGGTTGCAGGCTTGTACAGTTGGCTTAGCACGGCCAGTTTCTTAAAACACTCAATTTAGGGCTGATGCCCAAAGTGCATCGTATTCTAGTACAGTTTTCCAAAACGTACATAAAGAGAGCAAACCTGCTACACTATTGTCGGCGTCACGTTTTATTTGATCCTACATAGGAGGGAAATATGTTTTCCCTGTTGTAGCTTCCCTCACCTGCAGCATATCTGTGTAACATTTCCTCCGCATACCATGGCTGCTTCGTGCGATGGTAGCGCCGAGTCCGTAGCAATATCACTGGCATTTAAACAAACCACGACTGCACTGCCACACTCTCGTCAGCAGCTGTCCTGTCCAGGGAATGAGCTGTTGTTGTGAATTGGCGGGTGTATCTTGAGATGACTATCTGAAACCTTAGGCTCATATTCGGTCAATTGCCTTCACTCACGCATTCTACTATGTTGCCGGCAAGCTTCTTTGTCGTGGTCCTATTCCAGAAAGAAGGCGTATACAGCAGGCAAATGACGGCTTGCGAATGTGTAAAAGTGCCGCAGCGATCTCCAGTTTGCTTCGTCTGTCAGCCGAGGCCTCCTGATATCGTAGCTGCAATACTTTTGTGACGCAGGGGACAGAGTGTCAGCAATATGCAACGCACATGTCTTCTGTTATCGCTTCATTGTTCATGACTCTGAAATTTATCAGTCCGTGTCTTTCGCTTCCTCAGATATATGCAGATTTATAGACTATGAGAAAGGGGATTTTGCCCCTGTTGTCATAGAGACAGAGAGAGAAAAAATTATAAAATAAAGGCAGGGAGGGTAGCCAGGACCGAGCCCCGTTGGCTACCCTGCACTGGGGGAAGGAAAAAGCGGAGGGAAAGATTAGGAGAAGAATAGAAAGTCAACTGTGGATATCGCCGACGGGGTAACAGCTTACTGCTCGATATCACTGATGGTTACTCAGCCCGGATCGCACACGGTAACTCAGTCCAGTAGCTTTCGAAAATCGCAGCAGCACTGTTGTGGCCTTTTGTAGCTGCGATATGCGAGGCCATGGTCCCAAGATCTTGTTCAAGGGGAATGGTTTTCTATCTAACTGTTTTAGAGCTGTGCAGAGGCAATGTCTTTGATTTTCAAGGAACGCTGTAACATTAAAACAATGCTTGGAGGTAAGTTCAAACAACTAACAACCTTCCTCGAACTTTCATATATTTGCAAGTTTCCTCACCTTCCGCGGAAATAAGAAGGTAGCATGCACGCTTACGTCGAGACATTTATCTCATCTGACTCATTTACTTTCCCATGAAGCCGTCTCGCCTGTTTATGCTCCCACCACAAATATGAACGGTGGTTCTTCTTGCGCTTTTCATTATCTCTAACTTCGAAGTACCCTTTTATAGATTTTGTGTCTGGCCTCGACCATGCCTATAATCCTCCTGCCAATCTCACTTTGTATAGCCGTCATCGCTACAGCCATTCCCATTCGCCAATCTCATAGAAATATGTATCTTGTTCTTTGAGCCCAGCCCACTCGCTCAGATTATGCTTCTTGTGACGCTGCTTTTGCTGTTAGTATAACTGTGGTCAGAGTTTCAGAGTGAGACAAACACACCACGCAATTCGCGTGGCGACCTCGTAATTTTTCTATTGCGCTCAGCGTCTCCTTCTCAATCTGTGTTTTGCGCAACTTTGTTCTGGATCTTCTTTCTGTATTTTGTCCTTTCTTTTCTTTTTGTTTTTCTTTGACCTGGTGATCATATTTAGCAACACAGGGTGCCGCAGAAGAATTAATAGATGACAATTGACAACGTGCTGGAGTGATACAAACCAGAACAGTTTCAGCAGCGCATTTCATTAGCGCTCTATAACCAATAGAAATGGGAATCAATGATATTTGCCACGAGATTGTGATATTTGTTGGTTCGTGTCGAGCAGGAGTACTCCAAATATAGTAGCGAGGGCAACGGGAAGTGCTACGGTCGTCACCGATGGCGACAGTGAATACGAAGTGCAGGAATCCAAATTGGCCCGAAGGTTATGAATTAAGGAGCGAAGGTTAAGCAGGAGAGGGTGTGGACGAAAATAAATGCATTTGATAGGATTATAAAATACGCATAGATGCTTTTCGTTGAACGGGCTCTCATATTTGCAGTTGCAGAGTACTTTTGCTGTGAGTGTCTTGCTTATTTTTTTGCCTACAACAATGAAACATTCAATGATGTAGCTACAAATTTTATGAATATTGCGCATTGTCGCGGAGTTCTTTACAACCTTGAAAAAACTAGTTTATGCGAGGTTGGTTAGGATTTCCCTGTACGTTTACCGAGCGGTAACAAACACACGTTTTCGGAATACAAAGTTAACATAGGCTCATATCAGGTACTAGAAGCATGCCTGTGAAACCCTTCGTGTTTTTAAAGATCTACATCTTTCATATTTCGGCAGCCTGTTGTCGCATATCACGCACTCTCGTGCGATAAATTAAGTCTGCTTTGATGAGCCACTTCCCTACGTTCAAGCGAACATATTTGATTACTTGATCATAAGAAAGTGTACGACAGCCAATCAAATCATGACACCAAAACAGCTGCCAATAGTGACCCCACGATTTATTTTTATGTGCTACAGCCCCCATTGTGTAGCACATAAATAAATCCATATCTACACCTCAGATGAAGTCATGCCGTCGGCCTGTGACAGTTTTTGCACATAGGATCATTCTTGCAGGTTACGTCAATCACTGTCCATAGTTCCCAAAGCAGGAATAATATTGCTTTCGGACGGCCTAGCAAATTTCCATAGCCGCTCTGCTTGTTTAATATAGGTAGCAGAAAAGGGGTGCTTTGCAGTCCTCCGTCTTCTTGTGCCTATAGGTCATTGAACCTATCAGTACAAAGAGAAGTTCGAAGAAAATGTGCGTTATTTTCATTCGCACGGAACGGTGAAAGCTGTTTGCCACATTGCCTTTTTTCTGTCTCGAAGAAAGACATTGTTCGCACCAAGGCAGAGACAGCCCTGCGCTGCTCAAATTGCATCAAAGCAAGTCACAAGGGGTAATTTCTATTCTTCTTACCTTTCCTAGTCTTTTGATCGTTTCACAATGAAAGGAAGGACTGACACAACCAGGAGGAATACGGTGGCTGAGATGGAAGCCTTTGTGACGACGACAATAAGGACTTAAGATGTTCTTCGCGAACAGAGGACAATGAAGCTGGAATCGCTGCAGCAAAGAACGAAATACACAGAAGAAAAACAGCAACCACACTCAGGAATAAGAAATAACCCCAAGTGGTGGCCACTTATTGCCTGCTCTCCTATGCCGACTGCTAAAGGGGGAAACTTCAAAGAAATATTGAAGTTGCTACACCTGACCCCTTTTTACCTTCACAACTTCATTGTCAATCCATTCATTGTCAATTCACGGAGCGGACGTTTCCTTCCGCGCTGTGGCTATTCATATTGTTTAAATATCATTTGGTCTTTTCCCTCTTCACTTTCCAATACTCGAACTGAATTGTGTGCATCCCCCCAAGAAAAGCCTTTCGCTCTACCAATCTATCCGAGTTCGCCTTCGTAATAAAAGTAAGGAAAAGTAGAATAGAAGATGAGATTAAAGGGCATGCAATAACATTATTTTTCTCAATATGGTTAAATACTTGTGTCTATATTGTGTGTTAGGAACACTGTAATGTCACCCACGCCCATTGATAAGCTCTGTTACTCGCTTGTCTGTCTCAATACTTCTTTCCAGTGATTTTGTGTTTGCGCGTGCTTCCGGGCGTGTGTGGAATTCCGGTTCTTTGCACGGTACGACGGTGACAATTGTGTTATTGCAGCTATGTGCAGTTTAATAGATTGGGCCAGCCGTAGTTACGACCAATGCATTGCAGGCATACAGCCTCGTCTCCTGATTGCCAGCCTACTAGTCATCCAGATATAGTCACCGATAAATGCGATTAGAAAAAGTAAGCTTCAGGCTTAGGTACAGCCCGTTGCGTGTTCAGGGTGTTTTTATAGTGAATTGCCGTTTTTTCTTTGCATTCATGACCTTCTCATACAATTTGTGCTTGTTTACAAATGCATATTTCCGTCATCAGATCTACGAATTCATAATCTATTCACTCATCCTTGAGAATATCCCATAGCAATTTCCTGTCGTCGTAAGCACCCGTAGTGTCTAGAAATGCTATCAGTAGATGTCCACAGTGAGCTGTTGAAATCTTTTGAATTGAGTTGGAACAAAAATATTATCCTCTAGGCACGTGCCTGCAGTCTTCAACTAATTCCGTAGTCCCCCTACTATATAATTCTTTATCACTCCCATAGACAAAGGCATGTGCCCCCAGAGGGGTGACGGTTTTCGGGGAGCACCTTCGAAAAAGCACCAGGAACGCACAAGGAACGCCGTCACCACAGACGCCGACTTTGTTAGACCACAAAAAAACTTGAAAGCACTACCAAATTTATTGCCCTGACAGGGCCCCACGCTGCTGGTCATGTTGTCTACGAAACTACTTGGTGATATAGAAATTATACATAAATATCATCGTTGCAACATGCATACTTCACGAAAAGCGCAAATAAATTATTTGAAGCAAACCTTTCTACCCTTTCTATGCCTACTTTTCTCACTATTACCTAGACAAAAAACCGCCAAGTATCGCCGGCTTACAGATTTACGCGATGAGTATTGCACGACAGAAACATTTTCCATGGAGCCCCGCATAAAATCATTTCGTGTTAAAATATTCTTTGATAATCCCTAATGTCCATCGCTACTAGACCTGCTGTATTTCCTATGACCACTTTTAGTGGCCTACTGCTTATCATAAGCCCTGATTCAGCTGCAAGACTTTGTAAACTCAGCGTGTTCTTTCTTTATATATACATTTACTTCATTCACAATATACGACATGGGAGTGAGGCACGCCGGCGTCAGTAAATGCATGTTCTTTCACTCTGAATGCACCACAATCTACAAAGCCAAACAGTTCACGCAGTCTTCCCAGAACAGCTGCCCGGACACAGAAAAATAAAGGAAGGGGTGGTCACGCAACTGTGGTTTTACGGGGCTGTAAAAAATTCGGATCACGCCTTCGTGTTACGGGCGCTCTAGGCCGCACTCAAATGAGTGGGTGCGCGCATGTGAAGGAGTCCACGTCGCAAGCTCAGCGTGGCTGTTTGGCGCAGGGCTGGTGTTTTCATTAGAGCTGTTCGTGTAGCGTGCCTGTTTTCTGCTCAACCGA
This sequence comes from Dermacentor andersoni, assembly GCF_023375885.2. Classification (NCBI taxonomy): domain Eukaryota; kingdom Metazoa; phylum Arthropoda; class Arachnida; order Ixodida; family Ixodidae; genus Dermacentor; species Dermacentor andersoni. The sequence goes on along the minus strand of NC_092815.1, from coordinate 63,053,987 downwards.
GCTAATAACGCCCTACGGCATTCATAGCCTACCGAGCAGTTTTTGTGCTGCTTTCTGCGTATTTAGTACTTCCGGTGGGAACGTGCTCTGCCCAAACGGAGTTCGAAACTGCTCAAAGTTCTCGGGCGCCACCGCATGCCCGTCACAAAGCAAGAGGGGGCTTGCACCGGAAGCGACATGGAATTTTTAAAAGAAAGTTTACACGCACGCAGCAGTAATCAATGGATTCTATTTCCAGCCAAACCCTGTACACGACATCGGTGGTAGCTCCTCGAAACATAGCAAGTGCACTGGTAGCTTATTTCTCTACCATTATTTTTTATTTATTTGCTGATTGACTGATTGACTTAAAGAAACAAATTAAGTTCTGGAGTTTTACGCACCAAAACCGCGATCTAATTATGAGGCAGTGAGTGAGTGAGTGAGTGAGTGAGTGAGTGAGTGAGTGAGTGAGTCTCAGAAACATCCAGATTGTTAGAGTGTCGAGGTGCGGCTCAGGCCTAATGCTGATCGTTCACCTGCTGTCTATTATTCATACGACATATCTAAATAGTACGTTCCTTGCACATCAGAATGCGGCCACCGTAGCACCAGATCAAACTTGCGAATACCTGTTCAGCAACAGTAGCAACACGCCAACCCATGTTGGAAGCAAAGCTTTAACCAGCTGCCGAACGGCACTTCTGAATGAGCTGGACCGGCTGGGCAGTCTTGCTGCCCAGGTATAAGCGAGAAAGCGCTGAACACATAGCAACAGAGCATTGTGGAAGAAGAGCGAAGACAAGGAATGAGTGTACACAGATCGAATCAGGCGGTGTGATGTCACGCAGTGTCGTGACTGGACTGTAGTGTGAGCAACGAAGGAAAGCACGAACACGATTGCCCCGTCGGTTAGCATAACAGCTCTTCGCAGTAAAGTGGCAAAGCAAGCAGTGGCAGCCAACTGCAATGCATTTTTAGGAAACAGTAATATTATAAGTAGAGTAATGCATAAAACATACCTCAGTAAGGACAATGAGGAAGTCGAGACAGGACAAGCGTTAACTTTCACCTAAGGTATTATTGTGGATCTATGTATCTATCCATCCATATAAATATATATATATATATATATATATATATATATATATATATATATATATATATATTTGAATCTTTCAAAGGAACGGGGAGAGAGGTAGAAGGTATACTGTCAAGTGCTGTCTGTGCCAAGAATTCAAACTCTTTCTGGGATAGAGCCACTGACGGCCAGCTGACGCACTCATCTGCCCGCATTATCTCGGTGGCCTCCACAATGTCCATGGTCAAGCTGTTCCGGTGGCGCTCTCTCTCCATTGTGGTTCACGTTTTATGGTGATGGCAAGAAGAGAACTGTAAAGCAATGAATTAGGTATTCATTTATCCTACATCCGTAATGAGCAAAGGGTACAAGAGAAAGACCCTTGGCCTATCTATACGGGCGATAAAGTGCTACTAGCGGATAATGCAAGGAACATACGGAGACATGCGAAAATATGTGGCAATGCAGCGACAAACCTAGGCCTTCAGTTTAGCACAAGGAAATCGCTAATTATAACCTTTACTTAAGAGACGAGTAATTACGTGGTATTTTTCCCAGAGCAAATCATACCTATAGTCAAGCAATATAAATACCTCTGCGTATACGTTCCCAAAGGGAAGGCTTAGTCAATCACCCACCGCAACAATATGAAAATAAAAGAAAACGGAATGCAGCACTAATGAAACAGAGCACTTTCATCATCATCATAATCAGCCTATTTATGTTCACTGCAGAAAGAAGGCCTCTTCCCTGCGATTTCCAATTACCTCTGTCCTGCGCCAACCGATTCCAACTAGCACCCGCAAATTTCCTAATTTCGTCGCACCACCTAGTCTTCTGCCGCCCTCTACTGCGCTTCCCCTCTTCTGGTACACATTCTGTCACCCTAATGGTCCAACGGTTATCTAATCTGCGCATTACATGACATGCCCAGCGCCATTTTCTTCCTCTTAATGTCTATTAGAATAAGGGAAACACTGGACTTTAGTCAACCAAGGGAACAGGCTGGCTTCAGGAAGGGATACTCTACAATGGATCACATCCATGTCATTAATTAGGTTATCGAGGAATCCGCAGAGTACAATAAGCCTCTCTATATGGCTTTCATAGATTACGAAAAATTGTTTGATTGAGTAGAGATATCAGCAGTCATAGAGGCGTTGCGTAATCAAGGAGTGCAGACCGCTTACGTAAATGCCCTCTAAAATATCTACAGAGATTCCACAGCCACCTTAATTCTACACAAGAAAAGTAGGAAGATAACTATAAAGAAAGGAGTGAGACAAGGAGACACCATCTCTAAAATACCATTCACTGCGTGCTTGGAAGAAGTATTCAAGCTATTAAGCTGGGAAGGTTTAGGACTAAGGATCGACGGCGAATACCTCAGCAACCTTCGGTTTGCCAATTACACTGTTTTATTCAGCAACACTGCGGACGAGTTACAACAAATGATTGAGGACCTTAACAGGACGAGTGCAAGAGTGGGGTTGAAGATTAATATGCAGAAGACAAATATAATGATAAATAACCGGGCAAGGGAACAAGAGTTCAAGATCGCAAATCAGCCTCTAGAGTCTGTGAAGGAGTACGTTTACCTAGGTCAACAAATCACAGGGAACCCTAACCGTGAGAAGGAAATCCACAGAAGATAAAAAATGCGTTGGATCGCAAATGGCAGACATCGTGAGCTCCTGACTGGTATGTTACCGTTATCATTGAAAAGGAAAGTATGCAATCAGTGCATTTTACCGGTGCTGACATATGGGGCAGAGACTTGGAGTCTTACAAAGAAACTTGAGAACAAGTTAAAGACCGCGCAAAGAGCGATGGAACGAAGAATGCTAGGCATAACTTTAAGAGACAAAGAGAGCGGTTTGGATCAGAGAGCAAACGGGTATAGACGGTATTCTAATAGAGCAGTTTAGGGTTACAATAAAAATGGGGGGATGCGGTGAAACTGAAAAGTAGCAATGGTGCTAAGCGCTAACGTTCGCAGATGCCCTTCTGAGCCTAAAATCAGACATTGTGTCGGGGTTGGAAGTTAAGAAAAGTTCCGTAGACATGTTGCTCTTAGGGGCCAATGGTAGGACCACAAGTGAAGCAGTGCAGGGTGACATGGGTCGGGCCTATTTTGAAGACAGAGAAGCACAGAGTAAAATTAGTTTTGAGGAAAGAGTCAGGAACATGGATCATAATAAATGGGTGGCTAAACCGCACAGTTATCTGTACCTAGAAACCGTGGACACAAGATGAAGAATAAGGTCGAGAATGCTGGCAACCAAGTACAAGGTAGTCAAAAGTGTAAATAGACAACCAGGAATCATCAAAAAAGAAGGTTACGGAGACAGACACTAAATTAGGTGCCCAAGATGGGCAAAAAAAGCCCATGTATAACTATTTAGAAAAATGGAATGTAATAAATTGGAAAAGAAAAATCTGTACAGTAACACAAAGGGCAGTGCCTTACTAGTTGAGGCCAGTGTTGGCTGCCTAAGGACGAAAAGAAAACCGGAGCAAATATTCGCAACAGGATGACGCAGGTGTCTGCGCTGCAGCCGAAATTTGGAGAGAACACAGCACATACCAATGCCATGCGAAGATATACACCCAGCGATACATGTAGGTAACGTCCACCTTCCAGAAGTGCTAGGATTCAAAGCGGATGGAATCATTAACCGGTCAACTGCATAGATAAACGAAAGGCGGTTAAAGTATTGGTGGAAAAATAAACCAGAGAAGAGATTGATAAGAATGTATAGATTACTCGATTATCTCAAACAGACTATAGTTGACTATTTGTCACCGCCCCGTTTCAAAGGTGATGCCAATAAATCACCATCGCCATTTTCGCCCGTCTGCTCACCTCTGAACGTGTGAATCGGCGCACGCCTGCGCGATACCGCCGGTGCTCTGACGACGCAGTTTCGCCCCATACGCACTCACCGCCGCGTCGGATATATCTATGGCGCCCGGTAGCTTCACGGGTGCGGTTTACGCGGCGCAGCAGCGCAACCCTCACTTGCTTGCTATCGCTGTCATTGCTTTGCCCTTCGAGCGAAGCTGCCATTAATAAGCAGCTGTGTGCATTTATGGTGTTGTATACCTGAATGGGCGAGAAAGCTACCAGTGCTTCCTAGAGTGCACGTTTCAATTTCGTGTGATAACCGATTGCTCTGAGAGAGTGGATAAATTTTTTTGAAATGGAGAGCGCAAGAAATTTAGAAATATAAATTAGAACTTCAACATAAGCTGATGACCATTCAAGAAAGTATACAAATGGAATTAAGAGACGTACTGTTAGGGTAAGCGTAAAACGATGGTTATTTAGTGATTTCGATTATATATCGAAATCAAGGATTCAAGTATTCAAGTAATCAAGGATTCAAGTAATCAAGGAATCAAGTGATTTCGATTATATATCGTTTCGTTTAAATTAACCCGTATATGCCTTAACTTTGACAAGTTAGGAATCTTAAAATATTGTTTTGTAAAAAGCTTTTCAGAGGCTCCAGTATATTCTATCAGCAGCTCAATGACAAATCTTTTGTGTAACTTTTGGTTTTGAGCAGTCCTACATATAGGACACTAGGCAAATGCACCCCTTATTGAAGTGATAAGACTTAAGCTATTTATTTGGAACTCGGATGCCACATTTCTCACTATGCACGGCCGTTTTTTATGGCATTTGGAAGAACCGATTGTTTGCCTATCGTGTAGAACCACAATGATGCCCAATCGGGCAAAACACTTTTGTGCTTTCAGCAAATACTGTTGGCCCTTTGAATGCAATGACTTACAGATATAAGCTATTTGGTATATGGCTGCAACAGGCTTTTGAAGGTCACGTTATCACTTCCTACGCTGTAGTGCTATAGAACGCATTCACACGCACAAAGAAGGTATGCAAGTGGCGAAGAATACCGCTTCCTGCTCGTATAAACAGTGCAGTTTATTGCAATTGCTTGGTGAAGCCTCTATACTCGACCCTTGTTAGATTATACCAGGTGATTATAAAGGGCACCGACTCCTGACCACGATATTTGAGTAACTTTGTATTCAATGTCTTATTACCAGGTGCTTGGGTTCTACACATTGAGCGTTACCCGAGACTGCAGCAGTACTGTAGCGTTTGCAGTGAGTGACGATTGCATCAGAATTACAATCAATTCACTAATAAAAACCTTGCACCCACAATTTTGAAATTACATGAGCAAAGTTTCAGTGCATCAATTCAGGGCAGACGCACAGAAGAGAGAGCGTCTGAAAGCTCTTTATTGTATCTCATGTATAATCCAAGCATGGATTATTTTACTGGGCTTAGTAGTTGCTGTTACGTGCAAAACGTTACCACTTCGCGTACGAAAAATCGGTTGTGTGTATCTATTCCAAAAAAGTTTGCATCTTCATAAATTAGCGTGTCGTTTGCAAGTTTGCACAGAGAAGAGCCATAACGTTATAGATACAGGCTGCCAACCGCAAGCTTTTACATAAGAATTGTGAGGAGTTACTGCCAATGAAAGAAATGTACTACATGTAAGACACTAGGTATATATGGGTAAACAAGACCGATGCATTTCGAAAGAGCGTTTAGAGCACAGAGTAGGCGACCGATGCTCTGTTACAGTGACAGAGCGCCTAATGGATAGGTGAGTGTCAGTGAAAGGCATGATCAGAGCCAAACATTTCTCTATTTGCAATCAGGTTAGGGAATTTGCGTTAGCCTCGCCTGGAGTAATGTATAAAGCGCATAGAGAGGTAAAAAAAAGAGTTTATGCGTGCTATGCGATCTTAGCGTTTCCGTGTACAGTGGCGTTCGCATGCTGTGTAGTATAGTTCTCAGTATCTTGCTGCAGTAATCGTGCTTGGAGGTTGGGCGTGGGCTGTTACTATATTTTTATTTATTTACGGAATACTGCAGGCCAACATGTGGCCCAGGCAGGAATGGATTTAATGCTTCAGCGCTATCTATAGAGAATTCGCGCCTCATTTGTGTTCCCTTACACCCTACACATATCTGTCTTTTCTGCGCTAACATGTCGTTATTCTATCTCCCCGCTCCTCATGGCTTCCACACCTCGCTATTTGCAGCTTTTATAATGCCTTACTATCTAACTCTGTTCCTCGTGAACGCAACGTGGTCGTGCAGCTGGAAATAAAGGAACTTCGTGGCCAGGCCTCTGGACGTTCACACCTCCCGGCATAAGAGCGGAGGGATTGAGGACGCCAAGCAGTACGGGCACGGCGGTCAGTTCGCATTTTCCAATAGGAGCACAAAAAAAAACAAAAAAAAATAGAAAATGCGCCCACTCCGTGAGACAGCGTTGCATTAGGAAAAGCTGCACTGCTTCAACGAACAAGCTATATGTCATCTTTCTCAATAAAGCTTTTAATTCAGTCTCATAATGTCCCAACCTTTTTTGCACAGCCGTGTGAACCTCGGAAATCAATTGTGTGACATTTTTATTAACAGATCCAAAACTAAGCACCTCATTTGTACTGCGTCCTCAGGCCTGCTGGCAGCAGGTCTTCCATGGCATTCCGACTTCGCAATATTAGCCTCCGTTAGCTCTTGTTTTTTTTAAAATCTTGAACCAATCGGGAGGGATCATGTGAAGCTTTAGCTATTGAAACACAGCGAATTCCAATATGGCGGATAAAGAGGCACGAATATTCTAATGACTGCATAAACACGTACGGTTGAAGCGGTCATAGTCATTACTGCGAGGTTCCATCTATGATCACGTGGTGTAATTACATTTGAGCCGGAATGCAATGCATAGTATACTTGCGTTCCTGCTGACGGCGCGTTTACACGAGAAATGCGTTCGCGCCGACGGCATGACCACGCCTTGAATATGCGTAACATTCCTATCAGAACTAAAACATCAATACCGGCGACTCATTGCTGCTTTCAACGATCCTTGAAACTAAAAAAAAAATGTCATCCAGTGGAATGCATCCACTGGAAACGTTGTTTCTCTACGTTTACCACAGACTGACGCAGCCTTGAATAGATGGGTGGTACAATGCAAACGTTGCATCATGAAACTGCTAGCGAGTGAAATAAGGTGAGTGCTACTTCTGTAATGTGATATGATGTCCTAGCTTCACTACACCTAAGTGAAGCTAGGACATCATATCACATTACAGAAGTAGCACTCACCTCATTTCACTCACTATAGCAGTTCCATGATGCAACGTTTGCATTGTACCACCCGTCTATTCAATGGCGTCTGTTACCTGGACACATCCATACGTGAGGAGACACTACATTTCAGTCTGCGCGTGGACGTTGTATTCGCCCCTGCATAATTATCCTTCTTAAAAAAAGATTGATAGCTCGCATACGACGGTCTGCCGTTGCGACAAAACTGCAGAACAGTTTCGGCGCTACCGCTTATCCTTCGAAAAATTAATGGCTCAGCCTTTGCACTGCTCTGAAACAGCTACACTGAAGACATTTCCCGCTGAACAAGATCTTGGTACCGTGGTCGCGCCTGTCACGAAAACGCAGCTACGATTTTGCAAGGCATCTGGACGGCGCAACACTCTGCAGGACACGGCGTTGATGTCGTTATGTGGGTTATTGCAATGTACATCAATTCCCCCCCCAAAAAACAATAGTCGGGTGCAACATTAATTTGGGGACGAATTACCAGGGAAGCGGTCTAGGCTTCTCACATGGGCTGCATACATTCTGACATCGTAGATTTCTTTAATACAGCACCACACTACGCGGACACAAGCGCCGCCGCCATGCATCTGCCGCAACCGCTGCAACCGCTGCACCTACCGCAACCTTCCATGTGTTTGCCGCAACCGCTGCTGCAGCCGCGGTGGCACCTCCTACGCGTGTGGCGTTATAACCACACAAGCGCAGGTCGCGTACACAGGCACCGTCACCACACTCCTTCCCCCTCATTATTCGTCAAACAGAATTGAGAACAAAAAAAGTGCATGAAGGCAACTGGCCACTCTCAGTGCACTTTCCAATTTATATCTATATATATATATATATATATATATATATATATATATATATATATATATATATATATATAAGGTGCTTCTCTTTCAACGCCAAGTTTACGTGGTTCTATTTGGACTTCACGCCTAGGCAAGCTTCTGAAACATGTCATATTGAACCGGCTTCAACCTTACCTAGGATCCAGCGACCTCTTCCCCGAAACAATGTTTGGATTCCGGCCCCACTTTTCTACCCACAACATCCCTCTTCAGCTGAAGGAACAAGTCCTTGAACACATCTCACCACACAACACCGGAGTGATTCTAGCACTCGATCTCAAAGGCGCTTTTGACAATGTGGGTCACCATACCATCCTTACAAACCTAAGTCTCACGAACTGCGGTCGTAACACTTACATTTATATGCGTGCCTTTCTAAGCAACCGCACGGCCACAATAGGCATTGGCTCACTCAGAACCCCGACGTTACCTACCCGCAACAAAGGAACCCCACAAGGTGCTGTTCTATCACATACCCTTTTCAATATTGCTATGATGAAATTACCTGACAAACTCAACGCAATACCAGGAATCAGGCATGCAATATATGCCGATGACATCACTATCTGGACCACCACTGGTTCCGGAGGAGAGAAGCAAGACGCCTTTCAACAAGCGACCGACGTCGTCCAGCAATATGCAAAAAGAAGTGGTCTCCGGTGCTCCCCTGAGAAGTCAGAACTATTAGTCGTTCGACAGAAATCCCGAAGAACACTCAATGAACTACCCCACATCACACTCACTCTCGACGACAAAAAAATACTCACAGTAAACCGAATCCGCATTCTCGGCCTCCACATACAACAGGACGGCGGAGGCGCATACACCATCCAACGTCTCAAGCAGACCACCTTCCATATCATGTGAATGGTCAGCCGCATCACCACCAAACAATACGGACTGAAAGAAGACGACAATACAGCTCGTCCAGGCCTTGATAACCAGCCGCATTGCCTATGCTGCCCCGTACTTACCCCTCACTCCCAAGGAGATAGATCAATTAGAGGTACTTCTTCGGAAAGCCTACAAGCAAGCGCTGGGCCTACCACCGGGAACAGCGAAACTCAAGCTTGAAGCCCTGGGAGTCCATAATACTACAAGAGAAATTATAGACGGCCACCTCACAAGCCAACGAGAATGCCTAGCCCTCACACCAACAGGAAGAACAGTCCCAGCACGCCTTGCCTACCCCACACACGGCAAAGGCCCCGAACAAGCAATTCATCTGGCCCCCACCTTCCGGGAGCACATTAAGGTAGCCCCTATTCCCGGACGCTTGCACCCCGAACATCATGCCGATCGTCGCCAAGCTCGCGCAAAAATTCTGCAGACAAAATATGGCAGTCTCCTCTCCACACTATACACAGATGCCGCGCAATACCTCCAAAAAGCAGCCATGACGGCCAGCGTTGTCGACTATAACCTTCAAGAGGTGGTCTCGATGACGGTCCGCACTGCCAGCGCCCTCGTAGCGGAGGAGACAGCCATCGCCTTGGCCATCACCTCTAGTCTGACCAACGAGTACGTCACAATTATTACTGACTCACAGGCAGCTTGTCGTGGCTACGCGAGAGGCAGAGTATCGCCCACCGACTCCTCAAGCAAGCCTCCCAATTCCCGAACTTTGAAATAGTACGGACTCCAGGACACGAGTCCCTCCGTGGAAATCAGCGTGCGCACGCTGGAGCCCGAGCTCATGCCTCCCGGGCGCCACAAGAGAGGGATGCGGCCACATCTATGGAGCACGTACCTTTACAATACAACGCCATACTACAACACCACAGATTGAACAGACGACAATACCCACCTCCACACAAGACCCTCTCACGGGAAGACGCCGTAACATGGCGACAACTACAAACCAATACATACCTCCATTTAAGCAGACTACACGCAATACACCCTACACTATATTCATACAAATTACGCCTCCCTATATCACACCACATGGGCGTGCCCGAACGTGAAGCTGGCCCCGCAAATACCCAACCCCACACCTGAGCAGTGGCAGGCCGTGCTGACTACTTTGGACTCTCGTGAGCAGCAACAAATGGTGCGGCGTGCCGGGGAGACAGCAAGTGCCGCAGGAGCCCTGGACTAAGGGCGCCTCCCGCACAAGCAGAAAGACACCTGCTCGTCCTTTCCTTTTTTTAAAAATAAATGTTTCTCCTCCTCTTCCTCCTTCACGTGCACCAGTTCATGCTTCAGCTTACGGGCATGAACATGCGCCACATGTGCGTGAAATATCTGCAGAACCCGTGCCAACGCCTCACTGAGCAATTGCTACAAAGGAAACCTGGGTTTCCTTTGTAGCAATTGCTGCGAACGGGTGGATGTCTGATTTTCCCTTTACTCATTACTTCTCTCCACCTTGCGGGTTTTCGCAGAACTACTATGTCAAACTCTTGCCTTTGCTTCGTGTTGTCGACAAATTCGACTTCGCCCTGCCATCTGCTAGCCGCCTGGTTAGCTCAGATGGTAGAGCGGCTGCCCCGGAAAGGCGGTGGTCCCGGGTTCGAGTCCCGGACCAGGACGAATTTTTCTACAACTATGAGGCTTTTCTTTCGAGGAACCCGTATGGGTTTCCTTTGTAGCAATTTCTGCGAACGGGTGGATGTCTGATTTTCACTTTATTCATTACTTCTCTCCACCTTGCGGGTTTCCGCAGAACTACTATGTCAAACTCTTGACTTTGCTTCGTGTTGTCGACAAATTCGACTTCGCCCTGCCATCTGCTAGCCGCCTGGTTAGCTCAGATGGTAGAGCGGCTGCCCCGGAAAGGCGGTGGTCCCGGGTTCGAGTCCCTTACCAGGACGAATTTTTCTACAACTATGAGGCTTTTCTTTCGAGGAACCCGTATGGGTTTCCTTTGTAGCAATTGCTGCGAAGTCAAAGCCGGTGTCTCCATTGACTCAATGCCAAGGTTCACCTCCGTAACTGACATTGAAGCACCCATCGCGGTTCCATGCCGTTGTTTGTAGACCATATCCAAATTATGTGTTTTCAAGTCAGAACTTCAGTAACGTGAGACGATCGGCTTAGTCTACCGAAGATTTGTCGCTTAGTTTATCGTGAGGGAGTAAGGCAGCGAAGCACACTTGCACCGCCAGGTCCTCGGGAACACTGGTGAAGCGTAACTTCATATCGTTGACAACTAATATTTCGTCATCGTCAACCATGATGTCAAGCACCTTTTAATCTAAGTCCTAAAAGTTCCGGATAAACAAAGTCATTTTTCCCGCAATAGGCGCGAACACGCGACGAAGGTAGCCAGAAAGCTTGCACAAGGGGGAAGTGCGAAATCTACATACGGACGCATAGGAATGCCCGGCTTCTGAACCTTCGGTAGGCTGTGTAATGCTGGCGCCGAGCTGCTGTGGCAAAGAAGCGACTAGTACAAAGAGTTCTGATTCAGCGGAACAAAAATGGAAGATGTCAACGAGGAGTTTCTGTAGTTCCCTTTCAACTTTGAGCGTGGGACTCCGCTTAAGGCGGACGTATATACAATCTACAAGAAGTGCGGCCATTCTGTTTTCTAATCACCTTTGTCCAATATGACGTTAGTGTTACCTTTGTCAGCATTCAGAATGACGATGTTAGGATTTCTGTGAATACTCCTCACAGCATTCGCTTGCTCAGGGGGAAGGGCAGTCGAGGCACGAAGCACAAGCTTCACAAGGATGCTTATAGCACGGGTGTGAGCTTCCTCCCGCCGGAGGTGGTCACTCTGGTCGATGGCGCCCTCTACCACATAGATCGTCTTTATTTCGTCCGGTGCAGGTCCAGTGTTAAAATTTAGCCCCCACTCAAGAACAGCGAGCTCATGTTGAATGGGGACGTAGGAGGACATGTTGTGCGCCGCGGACGTGGCATGGCCAGGCGGAACGTAGCCGCGGTAGGGCTGCAGTCATGCCAACATGTTGCCGTGGGCAAGCTTGGTACGCCAAGCATGACCTTCTACATTGATTTGCGCGTGCAAGTGAATGGCGGCGAAGTCATGCATGCACTTTTGCCGAAAATGGCGGTGGGCGAAGAAGTTCTGGCACTGTAGTCGTTTTATGGTCTCCCCGAAGTCTAGAATTCTTCTCAGTAACAGCTGACGTTCTGCGCTGGAGACGACACTTTGTCCGAAGGACGTCGCGAGCGGCCTGAGTAGGCGGAGTGAACGAGGAATCAGACCTCGTGCTTTGCAGGAAAGATTGAGATTCATGAACCTTGAACGAAGAAACCCTGATAGTCAGCGAAACGTACTGATGAACTTGAATTACAAACGATTGGCCGAACGCCTTCCGTAGATTGATGAAATTAATAATTCATTGATAAATCTTCTGGTCGGGAGGAGGCATAATGAAAAGGTAAAACAGAGACACCGATCAAAAATGAAAAGGTTTTAAGAAAATTCAAGACTTTCGGGTTCCGTACGGAATCCCTGTTCACAAAAAAGTTGCATTGTGTATACTAACACAATGTAACAACAACGTGCTTCAATTATTTGTATTTTGCGCGCATATATATTGCTAGTTGAACTCTTTTGTATTCTGTGCTGAAGCTCACTATTGACTGCCATATCTCTGTGCGTGCTATATGCATTTCATCAGTCAGTATTCCTCATCTGTTTATCTGTTTACCTACACGTCGCAGACCACATCGTGGTCTCGTGTGTGTTTGTGACTCTGTTTACGAACGTCCGTTTCATACGATTTGCGATCACCTTTTATATATATATATATATATATATATATATATATATATACATAGTGTGTATGTATGGATGTAGTGGATTTTTTGACCTTAGGACGTTGTTTCTTTTCTTACTAAATATATTACTTCGTATGTTGCTTCTGCGATGCAAAAGGGTAGCCGCCACTAACATGGGGGGGGGGGGTACATCTCTTCCTTTTTTTTTCATTTCAACAATAGAATAAAGAGTACGCAAAAGACGGTCTACTTCGCCACAAAGAGATGAATGCCTGCGGGCCTTCAGTTATGAATGCGAATATTGACGTAAAACCTTCGTGTGTTGAAAATCTCGGAAGGGCAACTCAATGATTCAGTTTTATGAATAGACATGGGTCCTGGGCAGCTTCCTGGCTTTCCTTGCTCCACTCTTTTCTAAACAGCACCAAGAAAATATACTTTTAAAATAATTTCTTCCAGCGCGATGCATTACCACGTTTCTACAAAAATGAACGACGCCTTTGGAGATCCAAAAATGTAACAGCAATATTACCTTCATATCGCGCATACTTTGAAGACTTGTGGACAACCACACATTGTGATCTAGCCCCGATGCTCGTTAAGTGTAAACGTACGCTATATCGCTGTCCACCACTCTACTTCGGTTTCACCGCGAGACTTCCTGTGCAGCCAGGACAACACGGCCGTGTTTTTGGCTCCTGAAAATTTGATAAACCTCTCGGAAACTACATCCGCCGGAAGAATGTCGGAAAACTACACCCCAGGAGTGTGATACAGTGGCGAAACTCATTCGAATGTATGCTCCCGCTTATCGGAGGAACTTGTTGCTTTGTCCAGATTTTTTTAAAATCATGTTGTCTTTCTTTAGTCTTCAGCACCCACTCAGCAAGCCTGCCTTCAGCGCAAATTATTTGGGGCTCATTCCTGTCACGGCACGCTTAAACGGAAGCTTCCATTGAAACTTCAGACTCTTCGACTGCGTTGTAAGGCTTTGCTACTTTTCAGAGCAACTTCGTTCCAAAAAGGCGGTGAGGAAGTGGATGGCGCCTACATCCGACTTGTTTCCTCACGCCTTGGCTGTTGTAAAAGAAGGTTTAGGTCATTCCGTGTCCGAACAATCTCTTCGCGATGTCAGGTGCTTACATGCAAAGACGGTTGCTGATTTCTGAGTGTGCATATTAACTTGACAGAAGAAAAGACAAAGATACCACATAGTTTGTTGTGGTAATAATAACATAATGTTATTGCAGAAAGCCCTGGCACTCCGCCTCAAAGTGTGCACAACCTAGATTTTGTGTGATACGATATGCTCAATTAATACTTAAAAAATAAGACGGTGATGTGGGTGATAACTCGTAATAACTAAAGCACTCACCATCCTGTTTTCTGCATCCTGGTGTTTCCTGCCGTGATTGTTCAGAAGGCACTTACTTGACATGGGCTGCAAAGGCAGAGTCGCTAGCCCATCAACCTTTCAATTTTGGGGCACTTTGCCACACTACACTGCACTGCACTGCTTTTTTTTTTTTTGCTGTTCTGGTTGTCTCGTCACATCCTTTGATGTGTTTTCTGTGCAGATCACAGCACCGTGTATTCCTTACACGTCAATGCGCCCTTCGTGAGGCACGTGTCCCGAAATTTTATGGGTTCACTTCACTACGTGTTTGACTTTATTGTTAAAGCTTGCACTGCATGACAATGTACATGTGGCACTCCTCAAATTAAAGGGCAGACATATGGTACTTGGCCTCTAAACTTATCAGGTGTCACACAAATGCTTCGGTATCACAGTCTGTAATAAAGTCAATGGCATCTAGTCCAGCCGATAGGAAGACATTATAAGCCTATGTACAATATACAAACATATACCAACGCCTTGCGTAACACAATCCGGGCACAAGTTGCACAAACGCAGATAGTTAAAAAAAGCGATGGGGTGCGGAAGGAACATTGCATATGTTCCAAGCGTATTTCGACGTGAAACCTCGGTTTCGCAGGGATACATGTGAAATGGGGTGTTACAGTGGTCATATGTCAAAGATGGAGAATACGGCATAAGAAAATTTACAGATTTCGCCTGCAGAATATGCTGGCGTTAGTGTTCACAATGAATAAAAAATGAATAAAGAAATGACCTCGTAAATGAAGCCATGGATAAGAAGTAGCAGGAAAGTAAGAGATAGGACAGAGGGTTGATTATAAACACGGGATCATGCTCTTTTGGTGTTTTTGAGCTATGGTCACCGTCGTAATGTGAAAGAAGCGGATAGAAAAGAAAGTAAGACAAGATTGAGCTATTATACAAAAGAAGGAAGGGCGGTCTAACAGAAGTATGATAACAAGAGCAAAGAGTGGCGAAGTTGATGTACACAAAAGAGCCCACTAGAAAAGTCGAGTCAACATATGGAGCTCTAACATCCTTTGACCCTTTAGAGATGAGACATACATAAATACCCAGAATTTTTTTTATTTTCTATATAAATGTGCGAAACACATCAAGAATAAGCATAATCTACAAAAAGAAAAAAAAAGAGCATATTTTTTCAACTATAAGGCGAAAAACACCAAGCAGGAAACTGGAAGTGGGCTTCACCCCAAGCTGCCAATGGCTTCGTTTTCAGTTTGCATAGACAGCTCTCATCATATGTTAACCATAGGTGAACATTTCATTTTTACGTCACATGACTGATACCGCTGCAGCTGGATATCTTTGTTTTGAAAGCACAGTGAGTCTTGTGCCAAACTTCTTCCTCGTCCAGTGTTCGTGCTCTCTACCAACAGCTGACGCTAGCTTCCTGTCATTCAGTGCTAGCCGAAGACATTTAGGAAAGAACTTCGTGCTCAATATTTAAATCGGCAAGATCATCTTTTTTCTTTTGTATGGTGCCTGTAGACAGCACACGTCAATAAAGGGTTAAAATACAGTCACTACTGTGATGGATGAAAAGAACCGACACAAGGTCAAGTTTGGGAGGTTGCGCTTGCACCAAGATGGAAAGAACAAATGCTGAATTGTTGCCGCGCATGAATGGGGAATGGTGAAATCAAAATATGCTTTAAAAATATAATGGTTGACGGAGCGAACAAATGGAACTTAATTAGAAGTGGGAGGCTTTCATAAACCGTGCGCAGAAAAATTGCTGGGACCATACAATGGGCGAGAAAATAATGACGGTCGCGTAAAGCGCAGTGACGTCGGCGCCCATTGCGCTGCTCATCCATCTCGCCAATCACATGTACTAAAATAAAAATTTGAGGTGTTATGTAGCAAAACCGTGACCTCATTATGAGGCACGCTGTAGCGGGTGACTGCGGAATAATTTTGACAACCCGGGTTCTTAAACGTGCCCCCAAAGTGCGGTACACGGGCATTTCTGCATTCCGCCCCCTTTGGAATGTGGTCTCCGAGGCGAGGATCGATCTCGCGGCCTCGAGCTCAGCAGCGCAACAACATAGCCACAAGGATATCGCGTTGCGTTCTTCTATCCCGTTCTCTAAACCCTCTGCTTTGGCATTCAGTGCATTTAGCAATTCATTAGCTTCCTTCGTGTGCAGGGTGTTATACATCGCTAGATATGTCACATGAATGGTGATCAACGATGTTCTTGATCTTGGCTCTGTTGTGCATATCCCAAAGAAACGAGCACATCTTGGCACATTGAACATGAATTTCAGAGAGCGCTATCTTAGACCGCGACATCGTTCACAAGAGCACTGCACGGGAAAAGGAATGTCCAGTGACTGAACTTGTCAGAAGACAGTAGAAGGCTATAGGTAATAATATGTGTGCGCATCGTTTTTAAGATGATTACTCATTATGCGAAAAACAATGGTGACTAGTGCCCGTGTTTAACGTTGTTAGGGGCAGAATAAAAACATTACAAATGTATGAAAAGCAATGCATAAGTTACCTATTGAAGCATGAATGGTCACGAAATAAGAAATGCGGCTCGAGCATGTGGATCATCAATACTTTCTCTATTAGCGAAAAAAAATGTAGTGATCGAAGAGCGGAAATGTCAGACAATAATAAAAGTGACGCATCATTCTTTCTCCTTTCTGGCTCTCTCAGGTAGCTTATATTCGAAACAGCCACGCTTTAATCCATAATAGAGGCATAAGAATGGCTGAAAACAGAGACTCGACATAATGTGAACAGATTGTCTGAAGTTCGACACACGCATGTTAGGCTTCTATCTGCCAAGTCTACTGGCCCATGTATTCGCGCGCGGTCATCGATTATTCAAGCGCGACATCGTCTTTGTCACAGTCGTAGGTAAGAAATATACGCGACAGACCTCGCGGGCGCACTTGTAGTGCTTTCACTGCGAGTTTCTTCTCTTTCGGAGACCCACACAGCGGAATCTTCGAAAAGCCCGACACTTATCGACTTCTTTTTTTTCCCTCTCAGGTGAACTGGCAGCACAATATTATACTTTCCATTTCTTAAAGTGCCTCACACATGCTCTTCCGTCGTTCTCTCCATTCGTGTCCTCATTTCTCTGGACATACAGCTTCCCTTATTTGGCATAAGCGTACCTTCTCAATACTACTCGGTGGTATGAGAGACGAACTTTCAAATTTGACGCCCAAAAATTTTAAAGTAAGAGTACTAACTTACGAACTTTTGCTTATGTACGGATACGTACTTGCGAATGTGGAATCAGTAAGTTGACTTTAAAGACCGACGTAGATTATTGTCATTAGACGTGGAAGTGCGTTTATGGCAGCGTCTTCAGCAGTAGCGACAACGTTGCTATGTTGCACAATATGTCATAGTGATCTAACTATGTGTTTCTAATAGAGTACTGTACCACACGAGTGAGTCGTTGGGCCACCACAAGTCGCGCTTGCAGGAGAAGGACGCCTACGACGGAAGGCCACTGCCGATGCAGCAGTGAGTTGAAAGGCGAAGGGGGACAAGACAGCAACACATATGTCACGACTTCAGCGACATGCCATACAGCCAAGATGATTCGTATTAGGAAACCCAGGAAAAAGGTTCACACACAAGCAACGGCAGGCCCTGACTCCGGTTACAGTCAAGCAAGACAGCATATGAATCGCTACTCAGGTCATCACCTCGATCGATCATCCGGTCACCATCTGTATCTCTCTTCAGATGGTCACTTGTATTGCCACTCCTATTATTATTTCAACAGGTGCTCATTGTGCCAACTCAGCGTTTTGCGGATAGCGCCCGGTGTATGCACTGAGGCCCTTGCAGAAGTGTACTTGTTCGAAACTGGTGCTTGCATATTTGTCGGGCCGGGAGTGCGCTGCAAATAAAGATGCTGCACTGGTGCTCTGAGCACAAGCAGTGGCTAAGGGCACAGGGTCACGAACGAGTCAGACGTCCGGGTCCGGGTTTATATACCTTCGTTTCACTACACTCTGCATTTCAGAGCTCCTTCAATGTTGTGCAACTTTCAGTTTGACGATCTCTCTTTCGCTAGAATGGTCCTGTCTTTGAGCGAATTCCTGGCGGCGACTAAATTAGGAAATTTGTTAGGGTGGCTCAGTAGCTGGGGCATTGCGTGCTTGGGCACAGGGTTGAAGGTTCGATATTCGACTGCTGCAGCGATTTCGCGATGGAAGAATGTAACAACTCTCCATATGCCAAGCTTCATATTCTGTTCAGTAAATTCCGGGGGGTCAAAATTAATCCGGTTCGCTCGACTACCGCATATCTCAATAGCAGATGTCTCTCTCTCGGACATTAGGATCAATAAGCACCGCGGGCACTGCTACATTCCGGCCTCGATAAATATTTGTAGTTTGCATGATGTTCACCTTCGCGTGTGAGCGTAGCTGGTGTTCTCTTTCCGTTCTAACACTTAGAACTGGTCATTAAGGACATTGTTGCCGGTATAACGTCGAACGCTCGAAAAAGGAAAGCCGAAGAGGAAGTAAAGAGAAGAGATGATTCTCGGCCAAGGAAATCAGCCGAAGGAGGCCCTTGGCTTGGTTTATGCGTATTTTCCAAATCGAAGAGCCCTCTTTGTTGTTTTTAGTCAGCTTGTCATCTTTTGAACTATATATTGTAACATGTTTGTTTTGTGGGTGTCAATAAGGACCACGCTGGGAACATGCCCTTAGAGCAACCGTGCTTCCAATATGTCAGTCCCCAAGCAGAGGTTACTGCTGCTGTGTGGTGCAGCTCCATGCGGCAGAAGGGACGCAGAAAAAACCGAGAACAAGCGTTTGTGCTCGTTTTTTCTGCGTCCCTTGTTCCCTTGTACCACTTCGCGATTCAGCGCACGCCATCATGGAAAACCAACTAGCCCGAACCATCATCCTTTTAAGTCACTGCTGCGTTATCAGTTAAGCCTTTGTGAGACATATGAACGCACGCTGTCGCAGTTGCAGTTGCTCCTGCTAAAAATACAATTACTCGAGGCAATTGAGGCAGGTGGCTGCGGTGCACGAGTATCATTGCCCGTGGTGTACGCAAGAACATTGGAATGGCTATTATGAAGGCGAAGTTAACGCCTGCAACAGAAATGGTATTAGCGATTAGAGTTCCATAGGGACTCAATTTAATGCCCGTGTAAGAATCGAATTTCAGGAATTTGGTGGGAGAATCAATCTTTCGACGAAAGGAGTTTGACGCGGAGACATTCAGGGAAAGTTGTGTCCTCAAATTTACCTCACATTATTACAGCCGTTATCCTCTGCTAGCGTGGCACAGGAAAAGTAGTAATATAACATAGCCGGGGGAACTGGTAGTTACTAACACTGTTTTGTTTTTGTTTGCTTTTTTCACAAGCCTTCCGGCAGATGGAGAGAAAACGATCATTTGCAGATAGATAGATAGATAGATAGATAGATAGATAGATAGATAGATAGATAGATAGATAGATAGATAGATAGATAGATAGATAGATAGATAGATAGATAGATAGATAGATAGATAGATAGATAGATAGATAGATAGATAGATAGATAGATAGATAGATAGATAGATAGATAGATAGATAGATAGATAGATAGATAGATAGATAGATAGATAGATAGATAGATAGATAGATAGATAGATAGATAGATAGATAGATAGATAGATAGATAGATAGATAGATAGATAGATAGATAGATAGATAGATAGATAGATAGATAGATAGATAGATAGATAGATAGATAGATAGATAGATAGATAGATAGATAGATAGATAGATAGATAGATAGATAGATAGATAGATAGATAGATAGATAGATAGATAGATAGATAGATAGATAGATAGATAGATAGATAGATAGATAGATAGATAGATAGATTTATTCATGTTGGTTTGAATGCAATAATAATCAGGTCTATGACAGCCTTAAAGGGCTTGAGTGACAGCGTTTGGCAGACAGCGAACAATGATAGAACCGTACAAAAAAGAAGAAAATACAGGCGTTGTACAGAACCTGGCAGAATGACGTAAATAGCACAAGAAAACCCTATAAAAGAACTAAAAATATGTACAGAGACAGTTACACAATGAAAAGGATTGACAGCATTTAGAAGGAAGTGAATAACAGCAGATGAAAAGAGTTATGGGGCAGGAAGCGACGTAGAGATGGATCGTGAAGTTTTTTTTTTTCAGACTGTATCTTGATTCGATACGAAACACACTAGGTGATAAGCTATTGAAGCAAACAGGTACATAGTATGGACGTGCGCGTTTTCCATACCGGGTTCAGGAGTGAGGAATACAATAACGATATATTGACCTTACATCACGCGCAGGCACATATGCAATAGCGAACTGACTGTACCAAAAATGCTTTAATACAACATTTTCTATTAACAGAGCGCTAAAGTTAGGAAGCATTAGTCTTCTAACAATACCAATGCCATTGCCAATGGACGGACGTTGGCAGTGTTCTTCAGAATGCTGAATTATTTTCAAAGATATCACAAAGGGGAACTTCTCCACCGCCTTTACTGCATATGGAGCTTCGCTAACCGGCCAACACTGGTGGTTTCGTGTGGTGAAAAGCAAAATTATCATCCTGGCCTGCACGTACACTCTAGTACTCATTCAATGAGAAATAAATGGCGTCCTCTTTTAAAAATAAAAGCTTGTGTTGTGTAGGATACCTTACCTTGGGTTATGCCTGCGGGATTTTTTCTCGCATATTCAAAGAAAAGATACCGAAGAGAAAAAGTTGCGAAAATGCGGATGGTATTTTCAAAATGCAGCTTCCGCTGCCACTACAGCTACGTAATTCGAGCCCCGTCAAGACACCACCTCATTACAGGGGATGAAGTTCAACACACTATTGCCGCCAAGCGTGTACTCCAACACGAATGCCGAGATTATCATAATAAGGTCCTTGGAAGCAATAGCTAGTTGAACTTGTACTGTATGAGTGGAGAATATGTGACAAGTGCATACTAGAAACATCGAATCTTTTGTAGTAAGATTGACATTTTTGCTCTTTTCTCAGCGCAAGATCGCGGGTGCGATACCCGGTCGCCGCGGCTGCATTTCAGTGGAAGTCAAATGTGTGCGTAGATTTAGATGCACGGTAAAGAACTCCAGCTAGCTAAAATTAAACCGAAGTCCTCCAGTATGGCGTCCCCCATAACCCCAACTGCGCGTTTTCGGGACATTAAGAACAAAACTTTATTTTTATTTTTTAGCTTGTTCTCTCCTGCGAACATTCAATGCACGAGTGATTGAATATTCATGCTCCTTGACGCTCTTACTGCCATTTACTTTCACAGAGAAACTAGTTTGAAAAGAAGCCCCCCAACTTTTCTTTGTGTGTGTATTGGTTACTAAAAATGAAATAGACTGGCAGTTTCATCCTTTGTGGCCAGCGGTAACAGCCATCCCTAGCGACTAAATTGCCTACTGAATAGTATGCATGAGTTTGAAATATACGCTCAATAAAATTATACCCCAGAACTCTGGTTGCATTCTTCATTCACACAAGCTCCAATGCACCCGTTTTGACAATCGTGCTTCTGAGAAGTTCAATGTTTGGTGGTTTAACATGAATGAAAATTGGGCGAGTTGGCACAGCTGCTTAATTTACAACAGCGCATGGGTACGAGAATCAAAGATGAAGAAGGTCACAGAACCAGTACTCGTCCTTTGCCCTTCTTTGTCCTTGTGTGGTGTATTTTTGCACGGTATTGTGTTTGAGATTAAAACAAAATTAAGCAGAGAGCCGGTGAACGACGTTACACTTAGCAAGGAGACGTTCATAGCCAAGCGCACAATGAACAACGAATAATCATAGAACGAGCAGCACGATGACGAGTTTTAACAACACTTGCTTTACAGCATGGAAACGCGAGACGGACGAGATAAAAGCGGTTAGAAATGCAAATACAAATTGCTAGCCGCAAAATGACAACGGCGGCATCTCTACTGCAATTCGATTGTACATTAAGACACCCAGATGCAGGTGCCCACCTCCGTTCTGTCAAAGCTGCGAACTTTTGAAACAAAACGCCCATGAATCTGATATCAGAAAAAACTACATTGTAACATGTAGTTGTGAAGGCGAGTTTGATGAGGATGCTTGTCAAGTATAGAGTAAGAAGCGCTTTGAAAGAATGTACGCGTACCTGCGCACTTTAAGGGTTGCTGAATGCTCTTCACTCTACGCTCCCTTGAAGTGGTGTGGCTTGGACGGTCGCATCAATAGATGGCGAACGAGGGTGTTTAGTTCGTGCGACCTATGTACCGACGATGAAAAGAAGGGATGACGAAGTGCGGAGACAATGTGAATGCGAGGTCGCTTGCGAACTTTGAGGTGTTTCAGGGCTTGCTACTTGTAATTCACCAAAGGCCTTTATTGCAAATGCCACCAATTTAGTTACTAATAATTCCTTAGGATCACCCTTTTATAAGTGTGCCGAGTCTTTCAACCCTGTTTGGCGACTGCCCTGAAGCATGGCCAGTGTCGCATTGGCACGTTACAGCATGTTACACGATTATATAGTGAGTCGAAGAGAGCATAAGGTTTCTCGAAATTGTTGACTAAGCATAACGAGCCACAATAAAGTTTAAACCTCCGATGCATGTCATTTTGATCAATTGAGTAATGGCTGCAGAGCGAGCGTGCGTTTTATTCTTTGCCACTTTTAGTTCCTCCGTTCATTGAAAAACGCGTAATTTTCCTGCACCTTGCATCGGTCTCCAAAAAGCAAACAATTGAAAACCCATTCTTCTATCTTTAACCGACGCACCCCGCATTCATTGACTTGCAAGGTTTGAGAGCAAGACAGGATAGCACAGGCGCTTACTCTTTCTTCAATCTCGTGAGGCTCCTTGCATAATACGGTTTCTAGCGGTCTCAAGGAAACGTCCAGGGTAAATCTCAGTGTAATTCAAGCAACTTATTCAACCACATAAACGTAGCCTGAAAAGGAGATTTTAAGAAGTTCCTTCAGCGGTAAGACGCATGGTCTAACGAAATTCGCATGTCGCATCATGAAAAGCCTTTCATGAGTATATATTCAGCAGACTTCTCCAGTAAAAGAACAACGGAGCAAGAATTTACCAAAATTTGACACCGGCGGACAAAAATAGAGGCTAAAAGTAAGCAGGGGTAATCTGCTTCCCGTTCTTGAAATAATTTGTGGTCTTTGTTGCCGCAGTGGCCCTCTCCAGTTCTTTTCGCTTCGTTGGGTAACACAGTATTAGATGGTTTTAGTCGGGCGTGCGCGGCAGCTTTGCGTATGCAGGAAACCCGGGGAGGCAACAGTGCGCATGCGCAGTAGGCAGGAGCACGCACGGTCTCTTGCGAGCACGAGAGTGCATTTTCTCGATATTGCTCTTGCCGAAGATACGACTCCGGCTTCTGGTTTGACTTCATGGCGCCTGATATTGGCTACACAGCTTCAGGAGCTGGCGTATATGGCGGCGCTGAGTAGCACGTGCACTGTCGGCTCCTGCGCGTGCAAGTCAGCAATCCGCTTCTCAACTTGTGCGCCCGGCCCGATATTTCCGTTTCGTGCGCGCGCGCTTCGCTACGTAAACACGACCTCGCGCGCTGCGTGCGTGGGTGGTCGCGGATGGCCAACTAAAACTGTCTATAGGTGGGTTCATCGGCCCGAGACAGTGCAACTGGGGCGCGTTCGCTACAAGTCGATAATTGTGCCTGAGAGAATAAGCGTCGTGTGCTAAAGGTGGAGGCCTGCAGTACAAATAGCTTTGGCAACTTTTTTGGGCTGAGGAATAATAAAAAAAACACCAATGGTAATGTCCTATAGAAAATACGAATCACACGAAGTTCCATCTTTTGAGCCCCACCATCGAGCCAGGTCATTTCAGAACTTTCTGTGTAAATTGCGACAAGAGGAACCTCACGCCTTGAAGGATAAATGGAAATCCCAGAAACTGCGGTGGTTTTGTTTTCCTTTGTCTTGTTGGTTTTTTTAATTATTTATGAAGTGTTCTTAGCGTCACCCAAGTGCTTTAGTGAGGCAGTGGCGTCACATTAGTGAGGCAGTCGCGCCACACTTGGCTCCGTTTGCGACGTGCCGCACGAGACAGATTGTCCACGCCACCCAGTGTATCGCGAAATGAAAACACCTATAGAGCTGAGCTCAAATTTTGTATTAAGGAGTATCGTAATCGTGAGTGATTTCTTTTTAAGTATTTCCCTCAAATTACTCTTTCTTTCTGAATATTTTACACCTATTTTAAAACTTCTTGAACACGTACTCACATTTCTTTGGTTTTCAATCGAAAAGGAAAAAAAATGAAAGAAACGACTCATCTTTTTTACTTGTGAACGTATCTTGAAACTGCCGAGTACAATGGTCCCCATCTCAAAACTGCCTGTTTGAAATACTGCATAACAAAACACAAAAACTGAGTGCGTGTTCATCCTTTCATTCTTATCCTTGCAATCTCTTTCGGGCGCACGCAGCACCTTCGCATTCTCCTCTTGCAACAGTGAATCTTCGTCTTCTGCAAAATGCCGACTTCGTAGCGGCGGCGGTGCACAGACGCTGCAGCCAATAGGCAGCCTCGCTGCTTCAAAAACGAGTGGTATGCGTTAGTAACTCGTCGATGCGCTGAATCAACTCTGAGAAGAACGCTCTGCCGAACAATGAGAGCTTAGATTGCTTTTGCTTTATGTACTTTTTTCCTATGGTTTCTATAATGCAGCCTTCTAAACACATATTAAACTCGACTATGCATGGCCAAGCAAACTATTCAATTCAAAGTTACAGTGGATTCTATGTGTGTACGATGATGTAGGTCCCAAATAGTAACAATGAATATGTGCAAAAGTAAAACAGAGACAGACGTAGCCCGAAGCGAACAATGCTGAAAAATAGACCGAAACATATTTTGTCCCCATATTCCACATTCTTATACTTTTGCAAATACATCGGCGGCGTTTTTAATATTAATAAGTTTTTCTAACCCCTTTGTGAGCCTCTGTGCGCTTGACTTTTTCTTTATTCATTTACTATTTCTTTTTGGGAAAGCTCAGAAAGCGCGAATACTTTCATACTGCTAAGCAGAATGAAGTTAGAGTGTGAACGTAATTGTAAACAGATGAATGTGCTTTTGTCTTTGTGTTTTTTTTTTCATTTGTGTATTGAATGAATTATGTTCTTAAGCAAAAATTTATTTATATCGAAATTCTTTACAAAGTGGGCGTTCTGTTGTTTCCAAGGGCGCCAATATGCTTGGCTGTATACACGGACGCTCACACAGAACTTCCGATATTTCTTTCATACAAAATCTGCAAGAAACTCGAAGTCATGCGTAGTAGCTTGACCTAAATTTGCCAAGTCCCATCCCCGTGCTCCGCTATGAGTCATAATAATATCTTGTCATAAATGCTGCCAAGGTTGCTTCTTCATCATACCTTGCTGGTGAAGCCGCGCACTAACACGCACACAGAGAAGACAGACAAGACGACACTCGCTGCACTCGCAACTACCTGTGTTCTATCTATCTATCTATTGCTCAGTCCTTTGTTGCCTCTTAGTTGCTTTTAGTTCTTCTATTCTCATACGACAAAACTTTCGAACGTCCACAATGGCACAACTAACGCCTCTATTAGGCAACTTTTTGAACTTTGCGGAAATAACTTATAATTAGCAGCTTTAAAATAACAGCAAGGATATACCTAATAGCAAAAACTTGTATTCCGCGAGTTGTGCTGACTTTCTCAGGCAATGCAGTCGTTGCAAATAAATGTGCCTCAAGATTCCTGCTTTCCTTCCGCTTCGACTGAACAGGTAAATTTTGCCGGGAAGTATCTAGAAAAGGTACATTCGCTTCAGTGGACAAGTGCCGTCATAGCCTAGTTTTCTGAGCTCTTGTTAGATTTGAGGCTTAGTTAGAATGCTGCGTTCAATAACTCTAGTCAATTAGTCTTCATAGGTGCAACTAATAAAGCTCGTTTGTGGTCCGTTGTTAATACTTTCTGTTCTTATGCTTCTCAGGCATATTGGCGCCTAACTCTCATGTGGTTAGTGAGTAAACAACTGAGCTTGTATTTCAAAGAAAATATTTCTTAGGCAATTGCAGTTCGCTATCATCTACCGCAACGTCGATGTGATCACACCGGCAACCTGTCATGAGTGGCGGACGGCCGAACGCCAGCCAGTGAACGAAGCCTTTTACGTAAGAAACATTTTGTGAATAGGAGCCGTGAAATTCTTATGCGGGAATTCGGGAATCCCTGTTACCGCTGGCCTATCAATTTGGATGGTCACCATATGTGTGAGTAATATGAAAATTATTATAGAATTTCACTCTCGACGATCATGTTTTCCTAATGAACTTCGTTATTCAAAGTTATTTTTACTTCCAGGACAAATTATTTGTTTAAAAATTGAGAATTTATGCTGCTGCTAACTCATAAAAAGAGAGGTTGAGATGTTGCCAACACGCGAATTCGAACAAAATACCCCGAAGGACACGTCTCATTCTAGCGTCGCCTATAATTATTCACTACCTTTACTGATGCAGCTGGGGCGAGCATTGTGTATTTATCATCTAAGAAAAAGGGCGCACCTTTTACGGTGCAGGGAAACACTCATGAGCTCGGTGTGCGCCCCAAAAACAAGACGATATAAATCTTTTCTGATGCTATGGAGGATCCTTCAAGAAATGGAGCTTCATAGGAGAATTTCCTGAAAGGAGTTTACTGGATAGTTTTTACGGCCAACTCTCACGTTTCCATTAAAATTAAAGCACTGTCGTAACGTATACAGTTCGATCCGACTGCATCACTTTTGCACCTGCCACTGTTTCTTTAATAGTATGCACGAGCAGGGGTTTGCGAGCGGCGCATACCAATGCGAGGCCTCAGAACACTCCCGACTTAACGGTCTCGCCACTCCGAGAGGCATGGTTTTCGTAGTGAATCCTTACGAGGTCATACGAGCTTTCTTTTTTGCTTCACCAATTTTCCCATTGTATAATTTTCCCTGTGCTTTCCTTGACTTCGTTGTCCCGTTCTTTTGTGTGGTTGTATGTAACGAAACATTTCCCTTCGGATCGCTTTTCTCATCTCACCCACTGCATAGCAATAACTTCGACTTCGGCAGTCTTGGTGCCATCAGGTAGCAAATACGAGGGCTCAGTGGCCGGCTCAGTGGACGTCCGTCGCCTTGACCATGAGCTGCGCTGGCACACTTCCAGAGGTATTCTTCAGACCCAGGCAGGCAAACGCTCAAGAAAATGGAAAGCAGGATAACGTCCACGGTAGCCTAATTTGTGAAGAACGGCACACTTATAGCAGAAGATGCGGGTTCCGCTCTCCCCTGTCTTTGCGTTTTCTTTCACTTCCCTTTACCCAGTTCGTACCGTATCGATCAAATATAAAAATTACCTTCCTGTATCCTATCTCTGGCTTCACTGTATATTTATTCGTATGGTTGTGACTAACGAAATTTCCAGGCCATAGGATTCCCTGTATTTCCTCATATGTTGTGGGACATTGCACAGGCACACTATAAACGCTCTGTTAAGCCGGTACACTTCAAGTAGTGTAGTAGTGCACGAATCGATTTTCGTGCCCGTGACGGGTGTGGCCATGGTCCGAGTATCTTTGACTCGGAGAACGATCTTGTGTCCAATCTGTTTAAAGTTATCCTCAGAGAGATGCGTTCTACGTCGTAGCGAGGGCAGGTACACAGTAGGTGCTCGATCGTTTCCTCGTAACTACAGGAGTCGCACATCGGGCTCTCGGCCATTCCGATATGATAGGAGTAGGCGCCACTCCGAGCCGCAATCGGCACAGCAAGGTTGTTTCTCCGCGGGAAAGGTTTGATGGCAGTTGTAGTCGTAGCATGGGGTCTAGTTTATGCAATCGGCAATTGAAGACACTTGAACTCCAGAAATCTTGCGACTTTTTGCGTGCTAGCAGGCGAAGTTCTGTGGCAGCTTCCGACCTCGCCAAAGGTATTGCATGCGTCTGGGTGTCTTCGTGGGCCGACCGGGCAGCCCTATCAGCAAAGTTGTTGCCGACGATGCCACAGTGGGCAGGAATCCATTGAAAGATAATGTTGTGCCCTGTTTCCAGAGCATGGTGGTGTACTTCCCTGATGTTGGATATCATCTGCTCGTAAGTTCTCTGATGTACTGCAGACTTGATGCTCACTCTCTCCCTCTTTGACTCTTTCTATTCCCTTTTCCCCCACCCACAGTGTAGGGTAGCAAACCGGGTGCTCGTCTGGTATACCTCCCTGCCTTTCCTGTCCTTGTTCTCTCTCTCTCTCTCTCTCTCTCTCACACACACACACACACATCTGTTGTAAATTGTCTTTCGAGCATTTATCTGAACTGGATTTACGTTGCAGCGAATGGGATATTGTGTTATCTATGTTTTCAGCTGTCTGTAGCGTGATTACAGAACCTAATCTCAGGTGAGACTTCTTTTGTTCTTGTTGCTTTTTTTCTTTTCTTCCGTGCTGGCTTTATTTAATTTCATTATGCGTGCGCTACATGTGAAGAAGTTAAGCCTGCGCCACTTCAAGCACCAATATATCCTAAAAATTACGTAATAAAAGAATTTCCCGAATTCCACGTTTAGAGGAACCGGCGTTACGTACGTGAAGCTTTCTTTGATGTTTGCGAAAAGTTTAAGGCAAAGATGATGGAAAGGTAATGCTAATGACGGAAACGTTTCTGCAGCCGACTTCGTCAGTGTTCTGTTACCTTCTTATTGCTGACTGTTGTCACTAGTTGCCTCTTGTTCTGCTTATCCATTCAGGCGCGTACCCAGTGTCAGGTATACTCGGTGGCCGACGTAGCTGCGTACTGGGAAAGCAGCAGCATTAGCAAATTAGAGGAAAGAAACAAAGAAAGCTCCGAATTGAAAAGAAAGAGACAGTTGTTGAGGTTACAACAACCGCAACAACAACAACAGCAACAACAACGACGGCGACGACGACGACAATGTTTAAAAAGCGTAGCGAACCAGAAGAAATACAGCACAACACCAGCCAGTACATCATGAGGATAGATCAGCTCGGCAGTATGGGCGTCGTCAAGAAATGCAGTTCACTGGTTTCGAGCTAGCCTGAATGCGCATGTGCGCCACTCTTTTCTAAGTGTTATTTTAGTACGCTACTGGGCAGTATAGACGTCACCGAGACTGTTTGAGCAGCGTAAGAAGCTGCAGGGTCTGTTGTTCAACTGACGCCGGGTGGCTTTCGTCCAAACGATCATGGCTCATGAGGGAGCAGAACAGATGGCAGAGACAGGCATGCAGCAGCAAGATGGCAATATGGATGAGGGCGAGGGAGTGTTACTCCAGCGACATCAATCATCGACCCTAAGCAGTCGCCGTTTGGCCAATACTTTTGTTTCATGTACTTAACGCTCTTCTGCACTGCATTCACTGCTGCTATGCTCCTTTACGATTCCTAGTCTGCTTCCTAGTTCGCTTCGTAGTCCTACTTCATTGTCTAATATTTCTTTTCTTTTTTTTTCTTTTTTGCCACGGGAGCGAGCGAGCGAGCGAGCCCTCAATGCTCGGTTCTTCCTCAATGGCAAAACTCGTCAGATTGACTTACGGCTCTCCAAGACGCTTGCCAAGCTGGATCAATTTGTCACAATGACTACAATAGTTGCATCGACAGTGGTGGTAACAATTCTACTTGCAGGATTTGATGTATACCGTCAACGTAGGTGCGGTTGCAACAGCGACAGCAGCACCAAGATGTTTGCCGCGTTGGTGACCTCTACCTCGCTAATTGCCTCAGGCTGTCCCCGACTCGAGCCCGAGAGTGCTACCCTACGTGATCGCTCCATAAGCGCCCATTTTCCAAGTGCCTTTTAGCCTGGCATAATTATCCATCACCGTTGTTCTAAAAACGTCCGCTGTACTTTTGCTAATAATGTCTTATACGAACGAGCTGTAGCTGCTTCCTCCAACATGACGTTGCCTTATATTAAACAGAATACGCGCACCTTCTTGCAATTTTCTGTTTTTCGACACCACTCTATAGAATGTGGCCACTTTCTTCAAATTCTCGTAGGGATGCGACAACTTATACACCTTTTGGTGGGTACCTCAGCTCTCACTTTATTTTCAAAGCGGGTTCGCTCTCTCTCTCTCACGCGCACACGTACGGACGCACAGATGGACAAGCACAGATGCACGGACACATTGACACATACTTATACGCATACACACGCTTGCACATACACACTCCACAGAAACCAGCGGCTTTACGGCACATATTTCCCCCCCTTTCTTTTGAATACAATTAGCTTCCTAGCGGCATCTTTAGGGGGTCTTGTGTTATCCCATCTTGATGTCTTGGGTTAGCTCAAAGTCCGTGAAGCCAGTTCTTGGCATTGGTGAAGTGGTCAAGAATACAGAAATGTAGACTCCATGCTTCCGTGAACTATCCGCAGTGAAAGAAATAATGATGTTAACACCGGATTTTCTGAGACACGGAGCCCTTAACGCTGTCGCATTAATAAACCAGCTGTGTTACGTTCCTGCATGCTTTTCTTCACACGTCTATTCCTCGCACGAATGACTTGACTATACCAGAGAGGAGTCAGGACACAAAGGGTAAGGCCAACCTAGGGGAGCTTAACCAAAAGACAAGTTCCTAAACAGCAGCGGATCAGCTAAGTCACTAGGGGGCTGAGAGAGAATGGTCATCGGGAGAGCGACACCGCCCATTGCATAATAGCGAATGCTCGGACGATACCTGCGCAGAGGGGCACGCCCATCTCCAACGCCTAACAATAGCAGCAAAGTAGCCTGCAACTTGAGGCCATGGAGCTGTGTAACGTTCATTGCTTGAGCTTAGCCGCGTCGTTTCTGCAACGGGGATAGATCTCGATGCCACCGAAGGAAAGCAAAAAGCCTGGAGAGTGGGTTCGTGGGCGTACGGAGACGGTGAAGTGTCCTTCACAGCAAGCAACTCTCTGTTGCCGATTGCAGCTATAGTAGCGGCCACGTCATCGCTCTTTGTGAGATTTTTTTGGTGATTTGCACGACTTTAGGTTGGAATCATGAAGTCACTAAAAGGAGTCGCGGTATCGGAAGCCAAGAACCAGAAATGGCACAGGGTTAGTGTGGAGCCAATCCTTTTTCGACAGCGCATACGATATACGCAACGGTGAACCATCACTGACTCATGTCTCCGCGCTACACCAAGCAGGTGGAGGCGTGGAAGCAAAAACAAAAAAGTAGGAAAGAGAGTACTGCAGAATAAATATTATGCTGTAGTGGGTTGCAGCAACAGCTATATGTAAGTTTTGCTTCAGCGAGGCATTCACAAAGCCCAACGTTATATTTGGCCGGCATTTCGCACGTATACCGCTCCTCTCCGAGCTTTCCATTTCACACTCCCCCCACCTCTCCCCCAAACAACAGCAGCCACTAGCTCATGAAGGCAGAAAAAGATCCTGTGACAAACAAAAGCTTGATTATTATTATTATTATTATTATTATTATTATTATTATTCAAGCCATGCAATGCGTTGAAAAAATTGTGTGCTCATCGATGCAGCAAAAAGCAAACTCAAAAGCTTTCCATGTCCATTAAGAACTCAAGAAATAAACTTGTCAATTTTTTTACGCGATGAACATTAAATTTCACTTAAATGTACTCCTATAGAATATGTGGAGGCATCCAAATACGAAGGTATAACGTTTCACAGCGGAATGTCTTGGCTGCATCACATGGCATTTTTATGTGGCAAACTAAGGAGCGTTGCATATCTACGTAGTTTTCAATGTGAAGGGTTCAGTACCTCTACCAGTCAAGAAAATAGTAAGTCACGCACTAGAGCACAGTGTGCTGAGGTATGCCGTAAAAATCTTCGCATTTAGTTCAGAGCCATGGAAAAAATGGATTGATAAATTACTAAAAGATACATGTTACAAAACAGTGCTTATGATTATTCCAAGAATATTTTTCTTGAATTGGGGTCTTGCACTGATTTGTTTACCACGACTCTTTCTATTCGGCATAATTGGAGTGATGAATTCAAAGAACCACACGTTGCTCCTCGATTGTTGAGAGACAAAAAAAGTTTTAAGTACCCCATTCTGCTACAAAGTATGGAGAAGCGAGAGGTGCATACATCTCAAAAATATTTAATGTCTGATGAATTCTCTTCTGCAACTTCAAAAAAGCAGTTGTTGAAGTTAATGACGAAATGTTGATTTATTGTGCTCATTCGATATTTTAGTTATTTAGGTTTTTGTCTCTTTGCTTGCTATGTCATTGTCTGTTACGAGGTAATGTCACAAACTATTAGTCTGAAAGTTGGTACAAAATTTATTATGTAAGCATGTAACCACATCGCTGTACCGACTCTGCCGCGCCTAGTCGCACAAGTCTTCATAGGTCTTCATAGGTCTTCTAGGCACAAGTCTTCAAACAAAGAAACTGGCCTTAGACAGGCCAGTTTCCGAGTAAGGACACCTGTGTTTTGTGCTCCTGGCCTTTTTTCGGCATACAGCAATTCTTTCGTAGTATTTCTTGCGGCAAACGCACACACGCGAAGTGTATTGAGTAGCCGGACAACGAACTCGAGCTACTGAAGTCGGGTGAGCAGGCACTGAACTGTAACTTGTGCCAGAAAGCCGACATTCATGCGATTAGGCTTAGCGGCGTCAACAAGCTGGGCTCCCTATCGGTGGCCGCGTCGCCCGTCGTGAACGATTCCGACGCGCTCGTTGACCAGTCCGCCCTCCGCGTCTTTCTCCTTCGGACACTTGAGGGACTATCCTACCTCAACGTGGCGCGGTGGCGCAGCTGCGGAGTAACGCACGGCTGCGCAGGTAAAGCGCGCAGGCATTCGCACAGCAAGCCAAAGCTATGGGGGCTCTTGGAGCCGAGGTGTGCGTTCTACGAGACAAGCTCGCCAAAGAGCGCAAGATGTCATCGCCCACTTCCGCTGCGGCGTCGCCGGAACACCCGTGCAAGGCAACGACGTATGCTGTGCGGACGGCTTCGCCGAAGGCCGCTCACCGTCTGCCGCGCTTACCGCCAGCATCGGATCGGCCTGCTTCGTCGAACGCTCCCGCTGCTGAGCAGATGCTGTGCCTATACCTGCTTCAGTGGGCCTGTCACCTGCCAGTCGGCCGACGGTGAAGTGAAAGTCAAGGATGAGTGCTGGCTGCTCTGACACCGCTGGGATTGTTGCTGTCTCTCGCTCTGTGCGCGCTCGGGCTATCTTTGTGACAAAGCCTGCGCCTGACAGCCGTCCGTTACGGCGTTAAAACCAAGTATTATTCCTACGCGCACTT
This sequence comes from Dermacentor andersoni, assembly GCF_023375885.2. Classification (NCBI taxonomy): domain Eukaryota; kingdom Metazoa; phylum Arthropoda; class Arachnida; order Ixodida; family Ixodidae; genus Dermacentor; species Dermacentor andersoni. The sequence continues at coordinate 63,020,494 of NC_092815.1, read as the reverse complement.
TCACGTTTCTCTTAATGAGGACTACCGTCAGCGTCTGAGGGATCCTTCACTGTGGCCGCGCCATTCAGAGGAGAACCTTACGATGCAATTTTACTTAAAAAATTTTCAGCGAGATAAAAAGAGGGATCAGTGATGTGAGAGTTTTTTATCAGAATATTCGTGGATTACTCACAAAGGTGGAATATTTTTTCACCAACGTCATATGATTTTGTTTCCACGTCATAACCTTAACAGAGACCTGGTTGTGCCCTGAAATGCCATATAGTTCACACTTACCCTCAATTATCATGTTTTCCAACGAAACCGCCATCCATCTTCACCGAAATCAAAGGTCGGTGGGGTCGTGATTGCGATCAATGAATCATTCAGATCCGTTCGGTGCCCTGATTTACAATGTGCAACGGAATGTCTCTGGGCAGATATTTTTGGCGCTGGTAGTAATAGGCTATTTGTAGAGAATTTCTACGTTGCGCCTTACTATTCTAGCCACTATTAAAATTGTTACATCGGCCCAAGCTAACCATAAAATACTCATAATTGCTGATTTTACTACACCTGGTATCTTCTCAAAAACTGGTGAAGTGTCAATCCATCCTTTTTACTTATATGCCAAATGCTACTCGTTACTTGGTTTTACATATTTTACATCTCTGTGCTAATTTAACAATGTCCTGAACTCTTGTGGCAATGTACTATAAGTATGCCTCAGTGACGCAGAACCTGTGAATGACGATTTTCTCCTTGTCAAAGCAGATAAATGTAAATCTCCGGCTTCATATTTCATTACAATTCGCGGTGCCTAGTAGCAGGAGATTAAAGGCTACAGGAACGGCTCGGTCTTTTAATTTCTCAAGTGGAGATTACGTGGCTCTTTACCACTATCTTATTAATGCGCACTGGTCTTCAGTAGTAGAACTAAGACATGTTAATGACCAAGTCACGGCATTCAGAAATATTTTTTACGATGTAATGAAGAACTTTATACCACTAAAAGGTGCTAACTCTCTAGATTTCCCCACTGGTTTTCCCTTGCTCCAAGGAAGGCACAGCGTACAAATCAGGAACACTGGGATATAGAATTTAGAATGTACAGTGCACTATCTAAACGTCTTTACAAGCGTGATCATTCCATCTGTATAGCACACGCGGAGGCTAGTACTTCTAAAAATTCAAAATGTTTGTGGAGGCACGTTCATGAACAGTCATCCAACAATACAAAGCAAGATATCTCTCTAGTTAGTAGTGAAAACCAACTTGTTCCAGATGTCGCGGGCGCCATGGCCCTACACTTAGGGTCTGTGCACGGTGATTGGTACACTGACGGAGTTGGTGAGCTTTCCAATCACCCTTCCCTGAACTCTAGTCTGCCGGTCCCAGAGGAACTTGTTTTTAATAACATCAAGCGCTTCAAACCGCCTTTTTCCTGTGGTCCTCATGACATTCCGCCTGCTTTCATTAAGACGTACGGGGCCTTGCTTGCTCCAGTGCTTGCTTGTATTTTTAATTCTGTTTTAAGGACGAACATATACTCAAAGGCTTGGAAAACAGCTCGGGTTGGTTAACGTCTTTAAGTCAGGGGTAAGCACTGCTTCGATTACCTAGAGGCCTATTTCTTTCCTCTGCGCAGCATCTAATTTATTCCAGTCAACTATGGGCTCAATAATTTCACCTTCCATTAAAAATACTATTATTCCTCAGCAACATGGTTTCATGTTGGGATGCTCCACAACTACGAACCTCGTTAGCTTCATGATAGATGCCTCTCAAGCAGTGTGTATTAAAGGACAGCTGGATGTCATTTATTCTGACCTCAGTAAGGCGTTTGATGCTGTATGCCAGAAAATACTGCTTCAACAATTGACACAACTTGATCTGCACCACTCCGTCCCAGCGCTGATAAGAAGCTACCTAGGCGACCAGTACTGGTACGTTAGCGTAAATGGTCAGTCGTCAAAACTTTATGCGAATACAAGCGGAGTTTCTCAAGGGTCTGTCCTGGGCCCTATTCTTTCCTCGTTGTTTATTAACGACGTTTCGGGAGTCATTGAAAACGCTTCACTTTCGTTATAGGCTAATGACGCGAAACTTTTCAAAGAGATAAAAAATGTTAATGGTTGCGCCGCTTATCAGAAGGACATTGCGAATCTTGCATCATGGTGCGTTGGAAACAAGCTGGTTATAAACGCATCAAAAACGAGAATGGTTAGCTTCACGCAGAAGACTAATACACCCTTATTTCCCTATACCGTTAAAGACGTTCTCCTGCCAAGAGCTTAGGGAACAAAGCACTTTGGAGCGTACTTCAATAGCTCTCGGAGTTTCCCGCCCAACGCTGAACAGACGAGGCAGCGTGCACTTCGAACACTCGGAACAGTATGTCGACTGACTGGAAACTTCAAACAACCTGGGCCGTTTGTAACATTATATAAGAGCGTATGTCTTCCACTTCTTGAGTACGCTTCCGTCGTTTGGGGCGGCACTTAAAGGTCATATTGTAAACTTCTCGAAAGTGTGCAAAAAAAGTTGACATCTATATTTATCCATCAATTCTGTAAAAAACCTTCCATCTCCATACAGCTGACATAGACGCTCGCGTTGCCAACCCTCACCTAACTGTAGACACAACAAATCGTATGTCCTTTTTCTCGACAAATAATACGCGGAAAAATCTGCTGCTCGCTTTTTACATTGTGCTATTTACATTCTGCAGAAAAGGGCACAAGGAAACAGCGCGCCTTTCAGCCTTCAGATTTTCGTGAACCTCTATCTAGAACGCCCATTCAGAGTGACTGAATATCTTCATGCCTAATTTTAATATTTTCTTGAAAAAAGTTGCAAAGGAATTTCAATACTGAACTAAATCTCAGATCTGTTGTGTATTCCGTCATTCTGTAATTCTTTTCTCTTTCTCCATTTTTGATTTGTATTTTCTTCGTGTACAGAATATATGCGCTGTTAGAATATGTATTCGCGAAAGTATTTTTGTGTGTGTGTGTATGCGCGCGTTTGAATGTGGGTATATGTGTGTGGACGGGTACTGTCATTCCTGTGCATTGTTCATCATTATTATTATTATTATTATTATTATTATTATTATTATTATTATTATTATTATTATTATTATTATTGCATTCTCGGAACCTGAATATTAGAATAAAACAAATACTTGCAATTAAAATTCAGATTTGGCCCTTCTGCGTGACTCCAAATAAATATTACCAGTGTGTATCTACGCTACAGCAACAGCCACCCGAATTCCTGCTCTTTTCACTTTCTCTGCGCCAACTCTGACGTTGTTCGTTAACCAAAAAAGGTTTGTCGCACTCTGAGTACAGGACTTAGGGCTGACTTCAGTCGCCTGGAAAGTCAGAGTATACGATAGAACTAAATGGAAGAAAGAGCTTTTCTAAGCGGCCACGCTCTGAGAGTTCTTTCTCTAATGGCACCGCTTTTCCACGAATGAGACGCACCAAGAGCAGGCAAAGCTAGAAATGCGTGGGCTGCTAAATAATGCACGCCCAGCAACGCACGTGCCGAACTGGAGAATGTTCTGGCCCAGCTTCCCATCATTAAGAGTGTTTCTTAGCGCAGGTAAATTAATGCATAGTGATGTATTTTACGGCGCGTTTCTAAAGGTATGCCGGCCATTAAGAGACGTGGGCGAATACTTTTCCCTGATGCACAGAGACTCAACGATACAAACAAAAAGAAAGAACAAGAAACATGTTGTCGAATGAAAACAAGATATAGAGAGATCACATTAGTGCTTAGGTACTAGAAATGCTGTAGAGTGTATGTTCTTAACCATTGAAACAAATTATTTACACTGCGCTTGCACATGCGCTCAACAACGCGCCATTCAGCGAAAAGGTGAGACTGTGATAAAGAAAAAGGTATGCTCAGAACCAGGACGCGGCTGGCAATGCATGCAGCGAACCGACCGAAGCAGCTGAGACGCCGAGGGAGTCAGTCAGCGAGCAAGCCGTGTTCTACGTCTTAATGCTAAAGAAAAAGAAAAATACCCGAAGAAAAATCTCGTAAAATTGCGGGATACTTAGGGAGCAATTACTATACCTCATTAACAAGTATTTTCAACTTCAGCTTCAGCATTCATTATGATCTTATTTAATATATTTATATTTTTCTGAGGATTCACTTACCATGACAGTTTGAGAGGGGTGTGCGTATTTTTTTGAAAGTTTTGAATAAATAAAGCCATATTCTTATATTCGATCTGATTGTCGTGTCGAATAGTCTGTATTCGAAAATACGAACATTTCGACTCAGTAAGGCATTTCATTGGCCGAGTTGGTTCATGAAGACGAAGGAAAAACATTAGCGCGAAGGAAACAAGGATGCGATACATTAAATGGCAAAACGAAGGTGCTCTGACAATACACCTAATATGCTGAGTACTTTGAGCAACGTGGTGGTGTTCGCGTCGTAGATTTCCCTATTGGCAAAAAAAAAAATACATGAAGCAAACTGACTGCAACATTCATGCATAGTACCGGTTCTCTCTGCAATTATTGGTGCTTTAACATAACCTGGTTGCACGGCAGGCTGTCACATTACGCACACGAATATGACCACTCCTGCATTTCAAAGCTCTCGCGAGCTCAAAGTAACCAGATTTCCTTTTTTTTTAATTTTTATGATAACCTTTGCGTCAAGGATGCAAAATAAATACGTGAATAAAACCAAGGCAAGAAACATAGAAAAGAACCACCTGAGAAGCAATTCTGTTATCAGCTCGAGCAAGAGCTGATGCAAGCAAGAATGCGAGAACGCAAGTACTCCCTGAGCTGAAAGAGTGGCGTCCGGTGACTGTGGAACAGACGCGAAGCGTCTAACGAAAAACGAAAATAACTGAAAAACAAGCGCAGAAATAAACAAGTAGAGCAGAAAAAAAAACACGTAATGTGGCTTCCTCCGTCAACGAAAAAATAAAAGCAAGCGTTGTACATGTAGAAATCGATCTGTCACCTGGTGAGCTTTCTCACGTGGAGCCGCAACTGCCTTCTGCTCCGAATCCCAACATTGGTTCTTCGGTCAGTCCTAATCCGCGTGCTTTTCCTTTCTCCCTTGACCCTCAGAATGCACCCAACGCCGTCTGCACGCCGTCTGTGTCTGCACTGCTGACGTCTCTCGCTGAGTGCTTCGACCGCTACGTTCTCGCCGCTAAAGGATCTCGTTAGTTGGGCGGTCCGTGTGTGCTCTGTTTCTTCTTGTTTGCTTTATCTGCCGCTCACTGCTTCGGTTGATGTCACTACCAATGCGCAGTCAAAGTGGAGTGGGGTTTCTCGGTGCGATGGAGTTGCGAGTGAATGTGCTCCTCGCCACTGGGTATTCATATCACGTCTATCATAGCAGAAAGGGGTGCAAGCTCAAAATTAAAAAAAAGGAAAGAAACAAGAGATGAAACTAAAACAGGACGTCCAGAGATTCACTGGAATTACCGGTATCAGTGCGCCTTCTGTACGCAGAAAGTGAGCGCTGCGTTTGGGCTGCTGAGCACGAGGTCGCGGGATGGAATCCCGGCCACGGCAGCCGCATGTCGATGGGGGCCAAATGCGAAAACACCTGTGTAATTAGATTTAGGTGCACGTTAAAGAACCCCAGGTGGTCGAAATTTCCGGAGTCCTCCACTACGGCATGCTTCATAATCAGAAAGTGATTTTGGCAAGTAAAACCCCACATTTTTTTTTCTTGAGCGCTGCGTTGTTCAAGTAAGTTTTATTTTTTTGTCTCAAAACATTTTAGTTCTCATCTGCCTTCCTCTTCGTTGCCAAAACTCCGCTTGCATACGTATTCACAAGCTAAACCTGCCAACTTAGCTTTTACCATTTCATTTAATTTTTAATTTTATTTCAATTATTTAGGCAGAATATACATTTCTTAACGTTCGAAATGACATTTGGAAACAGTAATATACAATACACAACAACAAATTTCTGTATAATGGAATGAGCGACAAAATGCGCCTCCATGACGCTTGAATCTGCCTCGCAACCAAACAAAACACACAGCACTGCCGACAGTTTACAGATTAATCTGAATCATACAGCCTAATACATACTATGTGGCTAGCGTATAACATACAGCAAATAAAACTACAAGAAATTGCCAACTGTCTACAAAGAATACGTTGAAACAACAAAATTGTAAAACACAAAATACATTGTAGGAGAAAACAAACAAGCACAACATACAAAAAAAATTGCAATGCGGCTGTCAGCTGTTTATCACTCCGTGTTCCCGCAAAAGACGTCTAACCTGCCTTTTGAGCAAGAACGACGACTTATACTTTAATGAGATGTCGACTAATTGTGAGTAAGCATTTAAAAGCTCAGGTATCTGGTCATTAACCGTCTGGCATCCGTAACGTGTTCTAACCATATTCCCCAACGTATCCTACATCTCTTAAGGGATACACAGAGTCTGGACGGCGAAAGACGCAAGAAAGGCTCTTCCATTTATTTTCTTTAGATATTTTTTGTATAGATATATATATGTCTACCTAACAATACACACATGATCATACTCTATACATATGCTTGTCGTGGAGCCGTGGTTTCATCAAACTGATGTTGCTGATGTCAGTCATCCATGTCAACAAATTCATAAGAAGGCCCGCTTTGATGATCAGCATGGGTGGTGCACGTGTGCTAAGAATACGTTGATCTGACGGAGCAGCGGTATCACGAGATGGCCACGCGGGTTAAACAGGAGGATATGAAGTGGCTATGAGACATCATAATTTTTCTATAAGTTAACGGAGCTCCGATAAAGCAACATCGATATCGCTGCGACTGTACTACAAATTCTTAAAGAAGAAACATCAGTCTTTCTGGGGACAGTAAGCAATAGACACACGCACACACACACCCACACACACAAATAAATAAATAAATACACATATATATATATATTATATATATATATATATATATATATATATATATATATATATATATATATATATATATATATATATATATATATATATATCCATGATGACTGTCAATCTACGCGAACAGACCTAAGAAATGAACGAATAAGCGAGCTACTGAACGAACAAACGAACGAACTAGAGGGAACTAACAAGGGAGTGATAACACCCCCCCCCCCCCACCTCATCCCTGCAACTTCGTTGGGCGAGCCCAATTGAAAAAGAAAGCAGGAATTCCTGTCGCAACAACAAAAATTTCTGTAGTCGTGACAGAAATTTCTGTCACGACTACAGAAATTTTTGTTGTACGACAGAAGTTCCTGATGTTTTTGTAGTTGCGATAGACATTTCTGACGTTACGACAGAAATTATGATGTCGCAACAGAAACATTTTGTCTCGGAGACCAAGAGTTCTGAAGTTGCAATAGAAACGTTCTGTCACGACAACAAGAGTTCTGATGTCTTGGCTACAGCTTTCTATCGTGACAGCGATTCTGACGTTACGACAGAAATTCTGACGTCGCAACAGAAAGATTCTGTCGCGACGACGAAGAGTTCTGACGTCGCAACAGAAATGTTCTGTCGCGACAACAAGAGTTCTGAAGTCGCAACAACAGCTTTCTATAGCGACAGCGACTCTGACGTTATGACAGCAATTCTGAGGTCGCAACAGAAACATTCGGTCGTGACGGCCAAGAGTTCTGAAGTCGCCACAGAAACGTTCTGTCGCGACAACAAGAGTTTATGAAGTCGCAACAACTTTCTATCGCAACAGCGATTCTTCGCAACAGGAACTCTCTGTCGGGTATACATATTTTCTGTCGTGACATTAGAAATGTGCCACTTTCTGTCGCAGCGCCATAAGTTCTGACGCCGCGACAGAAGCGCTTTCCGTCGCGACGCTTTAAAATTGTATGTCAGTTTCGCATCGGTGGTGTACACTGAACTCTTCTCTTGCGCGGTATGCAATCGTGAATCTCTGAAGCTGACATTGCTGATAGCACCGACACTGGTATTAAAGTCGACGTGGCCGATTGCTATAATTGTGCCGTGACGACGAGGGACCAGCAACGCCGTACTGGCCTCCTCCAAATCGGTCGTTGATCAGAATCATACCATCTGCGGGAATGGCTGTGAATCCGTTTTGTTTCGTTTGGTAAGATGTGGCACACAAGCCTGTGGACTTACATGTGCCGTTACACCAACACATTAGTTAATTTCCCAGAAATATTGCACAAGCTTTTGCGAAGCTAAAAAGATGTTTTGGGTTGTTCAACAAAGTTGTGCGAAAAGCTGTCTCACTCAGTTCTCATTATTCTGGTACAGCGCTGCCGTGAGAAGCCAGTATGCTGTCAGAATTAACACTCATTCACGAATGTGCATGTAGCTATTTTGCATTAATCACATCAAATATATGCGCGCTCAAAACTGTAAAGCGTGAGAGACAACTGTCGAAATTAGCAGTAACAACCCTAACAGCGTCCCCAATCCCCATTATCTCTTTCTGAATTTCTTATTTAATAGGGATATCATACAGCAAAATCGATGCTCTAGCACTCCGCGATATACCTGTCGATGGTAACAACACTTTTGCTCTCCTAGAGGTGCGGCAGTTGACGTGGTGGAGTGAAAGCGCACCTTGGCTCTTAAAATGCAAATGTAAACATCAACGCAGTCAGAGATTCTTACTGTCGACATAGCCAAAATGCACACTTGGAGCCATGTTCAGCCTAGCACAAGTTATTCATTGTGCTAGGTTATACATCCAACGCTTTCACCGAATCTTTGCTACCTTCGTATGGTCTTCAACTTTTGAGCCCATGAGGCGAGAATATATTTTTAGGCCTGTTAGTGAAGGTGGGCTGGGCTTAGTACATCTTTATGTGCGGCAAATAGTGTCTCGTTTCTTCTTTTTTAGCGATACTTCGCACCCTTTAATTCGGTCATACATGCAAGTCGCACTTGTTGATGGGTTACCTGATTTAGTTGTTTCTTCAAATTTTTTTTCGCGTTTATGCTCGTGGGGGTTCATGTAAGAAGGTTACTTAGCGGTTAGTTTCCTGACAGTTCGGTTTTGCACTAAATACTTGTACACTGTGTCTCGTAAAACGTTTTACAAAGATTTACTGTGCATGCTATTTACGCCTCCATTTTACCAATCACTATACATTAAATGGCCAGGCCACGATGTACTAAAGCGAGTTCGCGAAATGTATTTATCCTCTTGCTGCAAAACATTCTTTTATAAGCTTCATAGTGAAACCATACCGTGAAAACATGGCTACAAAAAAAGGGTGTCTTTGTCTCTTCTGTTAATTGTCGCCTTTGTGATGTACCACACACAATTGAACATTGTTTTATTAGCTGCACTGACGTCATCCTATTTTGGGATGTCCTCCGACGGACTTTAAGAAAAGGCTTTGAGATTAACGCTCATACTGCGCGATACCTGCTGCCAACCCCTGATAATAGCGCACCTTTCGATATGTTTTTTCTCATGGGAATGCACAGCTTGTGGAAAACGCGAATGATGGGCCGAAACGCTGAAACGGTGGTACTTACGAGGGTACAGTTTATCCAAATGACACTACACCTAAACCATGTTTATGATGGACTCGATATACAACCGGACTGGTACCCTATTTTGGTGACGTGCTTATCCTAACCACCCTTCTAAGGTGAAACAAACATTTCTACTCACAATATTAACGCTGTCTTTTCTGTGTGTGACTTTCATTGTGCCCTCCATTCACTGACTATGCAAGACTGGTGAATGTCGGGTTGAATGCTACTGTAATAACTACCATGAAACAGAGAAAAAACAATTGCACAGATAAAGAGAGTGTGAAGACTGCTCTTGCAATTACAGAAGAATTTTGTGCGGCTTCTGGTGCAGGCGTTAACCTTGAAAAAAGTTCAGGTTTTTGGTTTGGATTATGGGCCACAATGCCATCACATTACGCAGGCATTAAATGGAAAGAAGATCTGCGTTATTTAGGTGTGCCTCTCTCACAGTATAGAAATAGCAACGCTCATTGGTCGGGAGAAGTTGGCAAAATTCAACGTAAAGTGAATTCATGGCGAGGGCGGAATTAGTCAAAGTTCTTTCGTGCTGAAATGTGTAACGTTTTCTTAGCTTCCCGTCTGATGTATGTGCTGCAAGTACTGCACTGCTCACGACTTCGCCTTCAGGCACTGCGTCGCGCATTTGCAACATTTATTTGGAGTTCCAGTTGTGAATCGATGCGGCGCGACAATCTGTTCCTCCCTCTTGAACGTGGTGGTCTAGGATTAGTCCGTGCACCTCTTCATCAGGCAAATTGTTTCACGCCTGTTTTTCTTTCGAGACAATCACCGTCCATTCTTGCGTGAAATGTTGCAACTCCGTTTAGTTCATTATATTCCTAATATAGTAGTGTCATCAAATGCCAAAGATGTCCCACAGGCTCCTTGGGGCTTTCTTAAGGAGGTTGTTGACACATTTCTTTTCTTGAAAGTTAGATTCAGCCTGGAGTACGTGTTCACTGCGAGTCGAAAAGCAATTTCTGCGGCACTAGTGAACTCTGTTTTCCCAGATCCTTTGTATCGTGCACCTTATTTAAGCAGACCTTATCAGGATGTACTTAAGCGCGTCCGAAAAATGTGTGTACCTCCTGGAGAAAAACATTTTTCTTTAAATTACATTCGGAAACACTCCCTGTTAACTCTTGGTTGAATTCGAGGGATTGCTTTGTGCCGTGGTCAACAAACTGTCGGCTCTGTCCACGTGCCGAAACCATAGATCACTGCTTCATAGACTGTAGGGACGCTGTATTCTTTTGGGACATCCTCCAACGGACGTTTAAAAAGGACATTGACATGACTCCATATACAATTAGGTTTCTACCGTTTAAGGTTACGGGTGGTCCTCCCTATGACATGTTCATAGTACTTGGTTTACATAGCCTATGGAGAAGTAGACTGTGTGACCGCCATGCCGAAAGCCCGCGATCTACAAAGTCCTTCTTTCGCGAAAGTGCTGCTTATGTAAGAAGTGTCTACGCTGCGCAGGAACCTCCTCCAGACTGGATGCACTTGTTGGATGCATGTGTGTGTTTGCCTGAGTTTTAAGTGTGTAGTTGTGTCCACTTTGTAATACACCTTCAGTTTTCTTTTCCATGTAATACAGAAAAAAAATTGGTGTGGTGCAGTGGTAAGATGCTGGGCTCGGGATCCTCAGGTGGCACGTTCGAATCCCCGGCGGGGAAGTTTTTTTTTATATTTTTCTTTTCTGTATTAACAAATTTACATAGCCTTAAAGAGGTCTCTGTCAATTTTTAATTAAATATTGATCAAGAACTACACAACTTTTGACTACAGGACGTCACACTACAGACAACCGAACGAGAAAAACCAGAAACAACCTCCCAAAGTACGACAGACTGAAATTTCCTGTTGTGTTTTTCCAGTGGGAGAGAATGCGCTCTTTCTCTCGGTGGCTCTGTATCACAAGTCCGACAACCGACTATTAACCACCTCTCACCACAGACAAGCTGACCACTGACGGCCGCCAACCAGGAAAACGAGCGAGAGAGGCAAAGAAATATACTCGCTTTAATAAGGAACGAGTAATCTGATCAGCACATCGGCGTATATATTCTACACGTCAATTTCACTGAGGTCTGCTACCAAGTTACAGGGTATGTGCGCATCATATGTGTCGCGCAATTGTTCCCTCACCTAATCCAGATAATCACATAAAGGGACTATTTGCCGCTGTTTACCAAAATCCCCTTAACAGTGATGTGTCGTTTTGCACACTGCGATTTCTTTAGCTAACGGTGTCTTCCACTAAAATGGAACTGAGTTCTGAAGGGAGGTTACTTCGCGTTCCGCTTTACGCAACACTGAAAAGTATTCTTCCCAAAAGTTTTGATATCATTAACAGTCGTCGAAGAAGTGCCTTTTGCCCTTTTCGTCAAGTTGTTCTTCGACCATTTCGAACAAACATTATCTACTTAATTCTCGTCGGAAATGCCCTACGTTTTGGTTCATCTTTAGTTCCGTATTTGAACCATTCCATTTTTTTTAACACATTATTGTTTCCATAAATCAACACACAAAAGCGCCACAGGCTAAATATTTCTCTCACACACACAAAAAAATCGTTATTAAAGAAACAAAGATGCGACCGTTCCTTGTCTTTCCTTTGGCAGAAGCTGTCCGAGCTGAGCCGGAGGGCAAATATGCTTCTCGGACTGCCCCTTAAGAATCAGCGAAAATCATAAGCGCTAAATTACTTTTCTTCCTTCCCCTTCTTTCTGTTTTCCAGGCACCTTAAAAGAACGCGAGCGCATACTGACACAACAGCGATGAACGACGCGGCACAAACAACAAACCAATGTGAAGATAACAATGAGGGCTTCAAACTTTCCTCGCGAGTGCAGAATCATGCACCCGATTTCCTGGAAGAAACACTTAACAAAAGACGAGGGGATATGGGCAAAGCATACGCGGCAAGAACCAACCGCAATGTCTTGGCGTTTTCTGTATAGAATATATATGTGTTGCCAAGTGTTACAGCAAATTGATTAAAACTAAGTGATTAAAATAATGCGCCCACTGTTAATTTGTTTTTGTTTACTTTAACCAGCCGTTTCTGAGCCTCGTAGTAATATCTACGCTGCGCTCGATGCCCGCGATCCTACAAGCTATTCGTTTAAGCCTGAATGAATGCGATCTCAGTCACGCATCGATCGGAGCCCGCTGTTGCCAATCAGACTTCGAGGAAAGCAAAAAGAAGAAAGAAATATCGCTTTCTTCCGGCCTTTATTAAGAAGGCATTAGTACTGCTTTTTATCGCGAAACTGCCAGGCAACGATATCGCGAATTCATTGGTTTGGTTGCACTTTTTTTTACTTGCACGCAACACTTCTCCCGCAGTGTTTCTTTGACTCCCATATTCTTCGAGAGGCGCGTATGCTTCATTTGTTCTTTTTGCCAGCCTAAATAATTTATATACCTGTTCTCTAGAACTCGTGACAAACGCGAGAACCTTCATCGCAATAATTGCAGCAAGGCATTGTCTCTACAAAAGCGCGTGTTGCGCAGGCAGGCAAGCTTCGTAGAAACGACTGCAGATGGTTCCATGTTCGAAAGCACTAGCATTATATTTGACGGATGTTATATGGTGCCGCTCGTCTGTAGCTGTGTTATCCATAGCTATGTCATTCGTCCGTAACTATACAGGGTGTTTCAGCTAACTTTAGCCAGAATTTAAAAATATACCGACGCACTCTATAGACGACACGACCAAATGCTTGTTGCTCACTTTCGTATGTAGTACGTTATGCTATTTTCCGCATTTTGCTTAACTAGATGATTAGTCAAGGTTAATTAACCAACTTCTGAAGCAACGAAGCTAGGAAAAAATTCCAGTTAGAAAGTTGCAGAGCGGTTTGCAAAACGTCCGAATAAACAGTTTCTGTCTTCCTTTATATTAAGTATTAGTGTTATTCAGCTTACTGCGGATGCCCACGAAATCTAAAAAAAAAGAAAAAAAAACACCACGTGATATGCCCGCTTGCACGTCGTGATTGCAGTGCTCCCAAACGTTCCGCGCATAAAGGAACATATCACTTAGCCGGGTGTGCTGCCGCTGCGTCCGCTTGTCGCTATCATGAGCCGCCTACGAGGGAAGCACATCGCTGCCGTCAATCGCACAGCCAACGCCTTCGTCACTGCCTTGTCGTCTTTTAAGCGGTGGCACGCCCTGCTAGATGCTGAGTTCGTTTGTACGCGGGCAGTTTGGGAGCGCTGCAATCATGGCGCGCCAGCGGACTTGTCACGTGGTATTTGTTCTTATTTCGCGCGAATCCGCAGTAAGCTGAAAAACTGGATAGAAAGTTTGAAATTGGCTAATCGGACGTTTTGCAAAGCGCTCTACAACTTTATAATTGGAATTTTGTGCCTAACTTCGTTGCTTCAGAAGTTGGTTAATTAACCTTGACTAATTATCTAATTAAGCAGAATACAAAAATACCGTGACACAATACATCCAAAGGTGAGCAACATGCATTTTGGTCGCGTCGTGTTACAGTGCATCGGCATATTTTTAAACTTTGGCTAAAGTTAGTTGAAACAACCTGTATGTGTTACCAAGTACTGATAATGTAAGTACGCAGGCAATAATTTGCAGATAGTTCCACCCCTCAAAGCATGGTCGTCAGCATTTAGAAAGGCAACTTTGTATGTCGTTGTTTACACTGCATTTCATTTAGTGAACATTTCTATGCAAGAGTGGGTAAAAGCCACGCTGTAACGTTGTCCGTGCTCAATATTCCCCACACTTTGCAGTTTGCTAGACACAGGAGTGCCGTTTATTCAGCTATAATGGCAACAACGCTAGTACGAGTGGTTCTAAAAGAGCATTGTGGCATCAAAATTCTTAGGAATATAGTGCGAGAAAATAAGCAGACCCGAGGGGCTTGATTTTCTGTATTTACAACCATACGAAGAAGACAATATTTTTTCCTATGATTTCTGTAGCGTCGTTCTCTATTTTCTTCCTATAGTTCTGATTAAAAAGAAAAGCCGAATACAGCGATTTCTCCTGTTCTCAGCTCCTTGCTACTACAGCAGCAGACTCTCGTAGTGAACAACATCCCTTTCTCCACAACAACTGCTTGAATTGGCTGCGCACAAACCTCGACCTCGTCCTTGCTGAATTGCTTGCTATGGCCTCCGAGACACACGCGCATGCTCATCCGCATGTATCCATCACGCCCAAAACGCCGCATAAGATGCCATGCGCTAACGCTACGCGATATAGTTGCTAGTGCGTCCGGCTTCTGCCGCGCACTGACTGAGGAGCTCGAGCTCGATTCCAAGTGGCACTGTATAGCAGCCAATGTTCTGTTCTTCTTCGTCAGAGAATGAGAGTGAAGCTGAGGAAGAGAACGAGGCCTGATGCCGACTACGCGATAACGAAGACGGCGTTACCGAACCGACGAGACTGACGAAAGGACACGACCAACTCAATGCCCCCGCGTCTTATACTGGCTGTGGCAGGAAAATTTATGCCAAGAAATGATTCAATTGCTGGCTGGCTGACCGTTTCCAACGCCCACTCTTGAACGAATTAACTCACAAATACGCTGATGTTTTCACTAATCTCTAAAACAAGGTAGCAGCAGGCTCGCGTGTGTGCCAGATACAGCTCTTTCCCGTGTATCGACACCTGAAGGAATCATTATTGTAGGCCAGGTAACTCTCACCGAATGAAACAACAGCGTACTTTGCGCAGGCTGTCTCAATATATTATTTCACGGCTAGCCACTACGTGACTTTCCCTGGTGGCGTAGTGGCTTTGGCGTTGCGCTGCAATGCACGACGTCGCGGGAACGAATCCCAGGTGCGGCGGTCGCCTTTCGATGAAGGCGAAATGCAAAAACGCTACTGTGCTATGCATTGGGTGCACAATAAAAAAAAAAAGCCAGTGTGGCCAAAATTACACCGACGTCCGCGAATACGGCGTGCCTCATAATCACAGCGTGGTTCTGGCATGTGAAACCCTAAAACTTATAGTTTCTTTTTGGCCTAGATATGCTCTTTTTCAAGGATGCGCTCACGGTGTTCCAATTATTGCTTTTTTTATTTCTTTATTTTTTCCTTGTTTTCTGTATAAAGTTATTTCCACTATCGCATTTCTACAAAATTGAAATTGTATCTTCTTTTTTTCACAAATGCAATTACTGGCGAATATTTGGCATCAAGTGACACACTTTCATTCTACTTTTTCTTTTTCGTGACTTGATGAAAGCTATCCGGATGAACCAAACGAAAGCTTTTGCGGGGCTGAGGATAATTCGAGAAATGTGAAAGAAATAAGGGAATTCCGAATTTAGGCTCTCAACACTGTATCATCCACAAAGGTTCTTAATTAGCACTTGCGCAAAGTCACAGTTGCCACACAAGCTAGCTCATTTGCAAGTAAATCGTAAATCGTTTTGTGCAACAGACAACTAACTACTGATTTAAATGTAGCCTGTACGAACGGGAACTACGTCGTCCGGCAATGTCAAAATAAGTGCAAAAGCAGTTGTGGTTTTCACATCTGTGATCACCATGTGGTTCAGAGTCTGACAAGAAAGAGAGAAAAAAAAAATATATGAGAAAGGCAGGGGTATTAAGCGGCAAGACAAGCATCTGGTTTGCTGCCCTGAACAGGAGTATGGAACACAGAAAGACGAAAAGGAACGTGGTGAAGACAAGCAGGCGCTCGAAAAACACAATAAAGGTACCATTTTTTTTACTTGTTCGTAGAAACCGGCGGAATGAACGTGTTAAAAAGAAGTTGGTGGTTTTAAGAGCAGAACAACGATATGATAATGAGGGGAGTCGTGGTAAATCTACAGGTCCTAAGAACACACCATTCAGAATCAGTAAGAAAATAGAAAAAAGAACATGGTAAAATGAAAAGAACAAGAAAATTAAAATGAAAATACGGGCTTTGACGTGCGAAAACCATGATCTGATTTCGAGGCACGCCGTAGTGGGGAACTCCGCAAATTTGGACCACCTGGGGTTTTAACGTGCCTCTAAATCTAAGTACACGGGTGTTTTCGCATTTCGCCCCATTGAAATGCGGCCACCATAGACGGGATTCGATCCCGCGACCTCATGTACCCAGCATGCCACATACACACTATACCAAGGTTGATATATATATATATATATATATATATATATATATATATATCTACAAGGACGAAGCGGGCGCGCCCTGCTTGAGCTGCTGCAACTCTAATAGTATTGACCACCAATGGCTATCAGACCAGGCAAGTGCTAGGTCCCTTGAGCCGCCGGGCAAGGGGGCACGTATGCTCTGGCACACGTACCTGTTCGGTCACAACAGCGTCGTTCCCCGAGGGCTCGTAACTTGGAGGCGTGACTCGGTTTGTTAGGAGATCATGGCCCCACAAAAGCCGACCGCGCACGACTACCCTTTATCTTCCCGCCTCCTAATCCGTACAGCTGCTCTGGGCTAACGAGTAAACAGTGACCCTCCAACTAAGTGCGCTTATGTTGAGAACGGTAGAAAATTGGCAGAATCCGTGAAGTACACTGACCAGCATGTTGGGGCTTTATTGCCATTTCCACAGCCCCCCAAAAATGTGAGATTTTAGGGGTCCATCCAAGTGGACGAAGGGGTTCGTTCCTCGTAAAACGTTCTGAAAAGAGACGTGGATGTAAGGAGAAAGACAGGACGTGGTGCTTCGTGATATCCCAGAGGCTTACCGTGACATTGGGAGGGGGCTGAAAGCAGCGACGGGCGCTTGCTTTCCTTTCGAAACGCGGCTCCAGGGACCGGCTGTGAAGATTGGAGACGGATGATACCGCAGGTGTATAGGTCGTCGTAAAATCAGACATACCAACCATCTCTCGCTGCGTTAAAGCCGACTGCGTGTAGAGCGTTGAGCAACACTGCCCCTCTTCCTCAAACACGAGACCGCATGCGGGATCAGAGCCATAAAAATGTTGTTGAAGAGAGAAAATGAGTAAACAAGACACGTTACTGCATCGTGCGCACCACATTCCTCTCATTGGGAAGCATTCGCACGCTTCGTCGCTGCTTTCACGGCTTCCATAGATTAACGCTTTTAGGACTGCGACAGGGCTGGAGCAGGTTGGCACTCCAGTGCCGACCTGACTATTTGACCTGGATTTTTTAGAGCCCAGCTCTCAAGCACCTATCCCCGCCGTGGCTGCTTAGGGGCTATGGTGTTGGGCTGCTAAGCACGAGGTTGCGGGATCGAATTCCGGCGGTGGCCGCCGCATTTCGATGGTGGGGCGAAATGCGAAAACACCCGTGTACTTAGATTTAGGTGCACTCTAAAGAACCCCACGTGGTCCAATTTCGCAGAGTCCACCACTACGGCTTGCCTCATAATCAGATCGTGCTTTTGGCACGTAAAACCCCATAATTGTTTTTTCTTAGGCACCCTTTCCTGTGGCGACATCGGCGTTGGCGCAACCGAAAGAACTAGCACAGCGAAATATGAAAGCGAACGCGAAGCGCAGCGGCAGACGAAAGACGGCGATAGCTAAGAGAGCGAGATGAAGAGGGTGTAGCGGAACCATGAGGTGAGAGGCGGAGGAGGAGGGCATGACGAAATCGTGAGAAGAAAAGTGTAACAGCTTGCAAGACGGGCTGTGTGATGCCTCTTCCTAACCACACACACACACACACACACACACACACACACACACACACACACACACACACACACACACACACACACGCGCACACGCACACGCACACACACACGCACGCACGCACGAACGCACGCACACACGCACACACACGCACGCACACACACACACACACACACACACACACACACAAACACGCGCGCGCGCGCGCGGACGCACGCATGCAGACGCACACACTTTCTCTAGCAGCGACGATGGCTGCGGGATGGCGCCATACTAGCGCGCGTCGTCTGAGGTCGTGCCACACTTCGCTCCGTTTGCACCGTGCCGCACTAGACAGATCATCCGCGCCAGCCAATGTAGCGCAATATAAAAACACGTATACAGCTGCGCACAAATTTCGCAATGAGGAGTATCGTAATTGTCGGTAATTCCCGCCCCCGCCCCGCTAATTTTATCTGATTAACCATGCCCGTCCATATGAAAAATATCAAGAATACTTCAGTTAACATATTAACTCTTTCATCACTGTTACTTTTACTTTTATGGAAGCTAGGCAGAAACCTCCATTTACTTCATTCCGGTCCTCTGATTTCTCCTTTCGGTGATTTGATTCCTGTATTCCCATCGCCTCCACACGTGACTTTCGAAATCTAGCGTGCGCTTTCCTACTTTTCATTCCTTTCAACTGCGTGATATACGTGTATGTGTGCTTATAAAGGTGCCCTATTCTTCGCAGCTATTGCATTTATCTTTCTTGCCGGGTTTTTCGGTGTTTCGTTCCGCTTGTCGTCTCCACGCTGTGTCCAGGATGTGGAAACAAAAATTACGAAGTCTTTATCTCCCTAATGCCCCAATGCGAAATTTCAGCGCAGCTCCATACGGTTAAAAAAGTTAAATTATGGGGTTTTACGTGCCAAAACCACGGTCTGATTGTGAGGCACGCCGTGGTGGGGGACTCCAGAAATTTCGACCACCTGGTGTTTTTTAACGTGCGCCTAAATCTAAGCACACGGGTGTCTCCCCATTTCGCCCCCATCAAAATGCGGCCGCCATAGGCGGGATTTATTTCCGCGACCTCGTGTTTAGCAGCTAACACCATATCCACTAAGCAACCGTGGCGGGTATATCTATACGCGTTTTCATTTCGCGATATATTGGCTGGCGCGGACAGTCTGTCTCGTGCGGCATTTCGCAAACGGAGCGAAGTGCGGCGCGACTGCGTCACTAATCTGGGGATCACGAGAGTCAGTGCGTGGGTGACGCGTGGGCGCTATTCGCAGCAGCAGTCGCTGCCGACAGCGCTCCTAGACAACGTGCTCTACTCTGGCGCCATCTCGTAGTCGTCGTCACCGCACTACGCTCTTCGTCTCACCCTTTCGTCACACCTTCCTCCTCCGCTTTCCTCCTCACGTCTTTCATCCCCCCTGCGCTCCGTGGTCGCTTTCATCTTTCGCTCTACTTGTTTGCTTGCTTACACCGACACAGACAATCGCCGCAGGAACAGGCGCCTAATACACCTGACACGCGGGCAAAAGTAACGTGCTTTGCAGTAAACCTCTTTTGTTACTCTCAAGGACCCCTTCCAGAAAGGAGCTGCGCCGATGACACACGGCACCACACTAACTTCTTTAGGTGGATAGTCAGATGAACGCTGGGACAAAAAAAAAAGTTAGCGCTGCTTGTTAGAGCAGCAAGAGAGAAAACATTTTAAAAAGGTTGCGTATGTACATTACATGTAGCGATTGTAGAACCTAACAACTTTTTTTTTTCCATGGTTGATGGCGTATACTGCGCACATTCGTTTATTTTCTTCGTGTTTCTTTTGTGTTATTGCAGTGTATACGCAGTCTATTATGGTGCTGCCATGGTAATGCCCACGTTTCTGCCGTCCTTTTTCACGTTTGTGTTGTGATACGAACGACGTGGTGTGAGCGTTTGAGAGTATAGCTAGAGTAAATCTTGACTGTTCGACAAATCGCATTACCGCTAAAAACGAAAGCATTTTCGCAAGATTTTAACAAAAATACACTTATGGGGCACCGTGGTTTTGTGACAGGTTTCTTTCTGTTGACGAGTTGTGGACGCTGTGTACGAAATACCCTTCCCGCTCGGAAAGTAGTTGCGGGATCTCCTTTCCCGCAAAAAACTTTGCCGCAAGGGCAAAGTTCCTTTGCCCTTACGATCTTCTTTGCGATCTCCTTTCCCGCAAAGGAACTTTGCCGTAAGGGCTCAATCAATG
This sequence comes from Dermacentor andersoni, assembly GCF_023375885.2. Classification (NCBI taxonomy): domain Eukaryota; kingdom Metazoa; phylum Arthropoda; class Arachnida; order Ixodida; family Ixodidae; genus Dermacentor; species Dermacentor andersoni. The sequence goes on along the minus strand of NC_092815.1, from coordinate 63,000,107 downwards.
GGCGGACCATTTCCTATGTCAGAACCCACAGATTTCTTGGCGTAATTATTGACCGAGACCTCTGCTGGAGTCCGCACGTGGCCTACATGAAACGGCGCCTTACAGCAACTTCCCAGTTCTTTAAATACTTGACAGGAAAGACGTGGGGAATGCCAGTAGACGCAATGCTGAAACTCTACAGAGCTCTCTTTCTCGGTTTTTTAATATATAGTCTACCTGTACTGAACAACACCTGCAAGACAAATATTCGTGTTCTGCAAGCAGCACAAGCTCAAGCACTCAGAGTTTGCCTTGGTTTGCCCAGATGCACGTCAACAGAGGCAACTATTGCGATTGCTCGGGACCATCCAATGCAAACTCACATCACGGTGGAAGCCCTGAGAGCGCACATCAGACATTTTGCACGTGCCCCCTGTCACCACCTTGCAACACTACCTTCAGACAGGCACCAGGCATCATTCTCTACAACTATCGTAAAGTACAACGACAAACTTCCCTCGGGCTTCACCGCTGCATCTAAACCATCGATACCCCCTTGTTGTCTTATCAGCCCCACAGTCCATCTCACTGTACCAGGCATCGGAAAATAGTCTGAGCTGTCGTCGTCTGTGCTGAAACAACTGTCTCTGCTTCTTCTGCACGAGAGGTACGCGGACAGTGAGCACATTTGTACTGATGGTTCCGCAAACATCCATTGTTCGTCCGGTGCTGTGGTTGTCCCATCAAGAGCTATTACCATCAGCTTTAGGACTGACCACCCAACAACATCGGCATCTGTGGAACTGGCTGCTCTTCGCGCTGCACTTTGTTTCGTCAATCGGGAACCACTTAGACAATGGTCAATCTTCATTGACTCAAAGGCAGCCCTACAATCTGTGCTATCAGCTCTGCGTCGTGGGCCATTCGAACAGCTCGTATTTGATATTAGATGCCTACTCCATACATCACATGATAAGTGACACCACGTGTCATTTCAGTAGCGTCACTGCGGCGTGACAGGAAACGAAGACGACGATAATGCCGCTCGGGCAGCTCTTGAAGACACACAGGAAGAGGCCATACCACTTTCATGGTCCGACGTAGCCCGCAGACTTCGAGTGCTTGCAGAGGAGATCACGCTCTCTCTATCGTGCACACCAAGCAGCCAGACCAACCGGAGCAATCGTCAATACGACCTGGCCTCTTTGATGCACCTCTGTATGCCTACTTGACCCTGCCGAACAGAGGTCACTTTGCTTTATCGCTTATGGCTAGGGGTGCCCTTCACGAAATCTTACTCATTTCACATTGGAATGGCTGACAACGCTCTCTGCAATGCCTGTCTTTGCGAGGAGACGCTAGAACACATTCTGTGCTACTGTCCTGAATATAATGTTCAGAGACAGTCCTTGGCGTCCGTTCTAGCGCACCTTGACAATAGACCATTGTCAGTTGCAACTATTTTCACATATCGCCGACAGAAGACATCGCAGCTGAAGGCGACGAAGGGACTACGGTTTTTGAAAGAGACGGGCTTGGACAAGCGGCTGTGACAGTGATGTCAGAGTGACGGACTGTAACTGACGATGTGTGTGCTGTGTTACGTTCTCTCTCTCTCTCCTCCCCATCTCTCATCCCCCCATCTCGCTCCCATGTGTAGGGTAGCAAACCGGTTAAGCTAAACTGGTTAACCTCCCTGCCTTTCCTTCTCCACTTTTTCCTTCATTCCTTTGCCGTAAGGGAGATACTCTTTTATCGTGTGTCACTGTGCTTGAACGCCTTTCCGGTAGATGGTCCCCTTACCTAAAGGACTTTAGGGTGCCCGTGTGTCAGGGTTATAATAGCTGCGCTTTAAAACGGTTCGTAACTCGCCGAGGTGGTTCAGGTGCTTTGGGCGTTGCACAGCGAAGCCCGAGGGCATGGGATCAAATCCCGGCCGTGGTGGCCGCTTGTCAATAGGGGCGAAATTAAAAAGAAAACATCTTTGTACCGTGAGTTTGTGCCCATTAAAGAACTCCAGGTAGTCAAAGCTAATCCGCAGTACCCCACCATGGTGCACCTTATAATCAGATCGTGGTTTTGCACGTAAAACACTGGAAATGTTGATGTTAATAAATTCAGAACGTTTCGTAGACAGTCCTCGCAAAGCTCACTCGTATTCACCGCGAAGAACACAAGCTGACGCCATGCTCTTGGTAGCGTTCCCACCAACTTGTTTGATTTAACACTGCGGTCATCCTGTTATTTAGTTGTAGGTCTCTCAGAGTTGTTTTGCGTGTACATCACTTGAAAACGATTGAAAAATAGACGTTTTTTTCCACACTCTAGCAAAAGTATCTAGAAATAATTTTTTTCCCCCTTAGGTATTTTCCGCCTGAGTATGGAAGCGCGCTCACCAAGAAAAAAGTAAATTGCATCTTTAAATTTGAGCTTACGACATGATATGTTAATTTTGTGTACGCTTGGTTGTTCATGTACCTTTCTGTCTGCGACCTTCTATTGCATTCCTTGAAACCAGATTTAGCATTGCACTTTGCCTGCTTCTTTCCGCAAGTGCCTACGGCATAGATGAAACTTCGGAGTCTAGCACGACCAGTTGGAAAAACGAGATTCCTCTCAATGGAAAAGAGATACACGCGTCAATACGCTCTTCGGAAACTGCGAAACATCCGGATGACACAGCGCTTACGCTATTCGAACGGGATGGCCCATAGAATGAATGACCCAAATAAAGCGCCAGCATTTGGCAAAGTCGTTGAGGCGCTTTTACCGCATGGTTATTTGGGTGTGAGTACTCGAATTTTTGTTGCGTGCAAGGCACCTAGAGGTTGTTAAGCGTACTTACATAATAGTCTCCTACATAGAGTCTATGGCTTACAAATCCTGTGAATAAATTGTAAGCACCGCTGCACGCATTTATGCGTGCTGCGTTCCGTGCGGAAACTCTTCCCCATAGAATCTGTCTCCAAAGAAACGCCATGGGTTCGTTTCTTGCCGGAGGTTCAGCTTACTGATGCTTGTTTACAGTTAGTTCTAGCAACGGCCTCCGAAGCCATCACGAGGAAACGCCCTCACCGGTCTCTGTGCGGCAGCCCTTAAAGTTGCACCTACGCAGTTGCACCTACGCACCTTCGCAAACAAAACGACGGCCCGGTCTTTGAGGTTCGTGCTCCAGCCATCCACACAAGACAACGTGGGCGGGGGAAATGCAGAAAAGCGACAAAATGAGAGCAAATGAAGCTTAGATAGATGTATATATTAGGGCGAGCCAGAAAGTCTTTGCCCCTAATTTTATTAGCCAAAGTAAGGTACGTAGAGGTAATTAGAAATATACCTACTATTTTACGTACCTTACACTATTTTTCTACATAGTCTCCCCACCTGTTCAGACGTTTCTCCCTTAGCAGCCCTAAATTTGGGAGATGTTGCTGTCAGTCAGCGACACACGCGGCCTCCCCGAACGTTCATTGCCATGGAACGTTATTGTCGGGAGTGTCGAAACATATAAGTACTTAGGAGTAACATTGTCATATGATCTAACATGGTGCGCGCATATCACTAACGTAGTAGCGTCTACGAACAAAACAGTCGGCTTTCTTAAACGTCATTTACGTCACGCGCCTGAACGCTTAAAGTTGCTGACTTATAGATCCCTTATCAGACCAAAACTTGAGTACGTCGCAGCCACCTGGAGCCCGCATCAGGTGTACCTTGTAAGTACACTTGAGGGAGTGTAGAATCGTGCAGCCCGATTTATTCATTCATCCAGTTCGTATGACACCAGTGTGTCACCCTTAAAAACAGAATCATCTCTGTTGTCTCTCGCATTTAGCCACCGCATCGCATCTCTCTCCCTGTTTCTTAAGTTTTATTACAGCAGTCGTGACCGTCCGAGCTTTATTATCTCACCAGCCCGCATATCTCATCGTACCGGCCATGCCCTTCAAGTCACCCGGCCGCGCAGCCGCACTGTTACATTCTCCGCTTCCTTTTTTCCTTGCAGAACATCCGATTGGAATGGCCTTTCCCACAGCATTGCTGCTATCACCTGTCCGACAACATTTCTTCGAAATGTAACAGACTGTCTGTCGTGGAATTAACATGTAGTTACCGTCGTCAAAAATTTTTTTTCCTGCATATCCACCCCGCATCTAACAGCCCCCTAGAGTAATAATAATAATTATGGGGTTTTACGTGCCAAAACCACTTTCTGATTATGAGGCACGCCGTAGTGGAGGACTCCGGAAATTTTGACCACCTGGGGATCTTTAACGTGCACCTAAATCTAAGTACACGGGTGTTTTCGCATTTCGCCCCCATCGAAATGCGGCCGCCATGGCCGGGATTCGATCCCGCGACCTCGTGCTCAGCAGCCCAACACCATAGCAACCCCCCCCCCCCCCCCCTAGAGTGGACCTTAAGATAATAAAATGAAATGAAATAAAAACTCGTCACCGCTTCTTGCGAAGTCACAACACCACCACCTCACACTTCTCGAAGTGAGACGCCTTTCCCCATACGTGAGCTGCATTTCCCTGTGAATTTCGATGTGCGTTAGTCCCCTTTGCTCCCTAGAAAACAAATCACATTTCGTTGCTCGTACGCCGTGGACGTGGGAAGCACAACCGCCATCTTCAACGACTGACAGCAGCGCCGTGCCGCGGAGCTACTGGTAGATAAGGTCGAGCCGGTCCAAGAAAGGTCCGCCACTGGAAACGGATATGTTGACTTCGCATTTAGAGCCCTAATTTAGCTAAAAAATATGGGCAGAAATTTTCTGATTTGCCCTCATATATACATAAAATTGAAGTATGGGGTTTTACATGCCGGTACCACGATTATAAGGAACGCCGTAGTGGAGGACTCTGAAATAATATTGACCAACAAGGGAGCTTTAACGTGCCCTCAATATACGAAACACGGGCGTTTTTCATTTCGTCCCTATCGAAATGCGGCTGCTGCGGCAGGGATGCGATGCCACGATCTTGTGCTTAGCAGCGCAACACTAATACCGTTGAGCCAGCGCGGCGGGGTTCTATGTATACATACAATTAGTTTAGAGATTTTAATCGCGTGCTCTTTTTTTTACGCGTCGTTATATACGTCCTCCTGCGAGAAACATATGTGAGCGAGGTATCCACGACTGATAAACATATACTAAAGGGAAGAAGACAGGTCGAGACAGTCAAGAGCGGAGAACAACTGCATGCAAATACGGCAGCAAAGTAGGTTCCTCCTGAGCGGCAACAAAAATTGTCGTATCAGCCAGAGCTACACGGCTAAGGTGACTTGGTAGTGAGGAAGCAACGCACGAAACATGGCACATAGTGAAAATAAGCTGATAGGAATAAATAAAGCTGCACATTGAAGTGATTGAATAGGAAGTGAGAATATATTTCCTTGCCTTTCTATCCTCTTCATATTTGGGACTCGCCCAGGTTTGACAACCTCCTGGTTTAAATGTAAATTGCATTTTCCTAGCCCCCACCCTCATTATTCTGGGACGGCGGGCTCATTCATTCAATGTGTAAGGTCTTATTGTTAGCCGGTGCAAGTATTTTTTGTTGTTGTTGTTGTTGCATTACATCTTCTGCATCGCTGCTCTTCTACATGCCTGACGCGCATAGAGTAGCATAGCATTATGCAAAAATGAAACCGGATTGTGCGCATTGGCTGGAACTCCTGGTTTAGCCTTTCACACCTGGGAACGTCGGATCGATGGTGTTTTCAGATCAGGTATGTATGGCAGGGCCTTTGTGTGCGTGTGACCCACACTGAAAGCCAAATGACTTCACCTCATATCCGAGTTTTCTATTTCTCCGTCCTCGCCCCTTCTTTTCAGATGTTTGTTGGCTGCTCCAATCTTCCGCCTTCTTATGATTGCGCCTATCCGCGCCAGTACTTCGCGAGGAAAGGAGTATTTAAAAGAAAACGAAGTCTTATAATGTTGGTGATGAAGGCTGGATGGGTTAATCTTCGTTCTGGGTTTTCCTCAAGTAAATAGCTGTTTATGCGCACTTCAAGCAAGTACGCCAGAGCACAAGGAGTGTGTATGTGTATGCAGAAAATTTGCAAAAGAAAGGAACGACGGAACTGCGCTCGGATTTGAAGCAGAACGCAGCAACTAAAAATAATGTGGGAACAAAAGCGACAGTCACGACGAAAACAAGTATTGATGTATTTTTTACTTGCATTCTGTTCGTTATGAATTCTCGTGTGAGAGATATCTTTTCTGGAATTATTCTTTCTCGCCACTACGTTTGTTCTTTAGTTAACACTGCCAATGATGCATGAGAGATCACAGGCTGCCACCAGTTACGATTGTACATCAGACGGCGCTTAGAATAAACTTCCTCTTGCACTCACAACGACAAGGAACCCTGCGCAAAGCGTACAAGCACTCTGGCCGTATTGCGCCCTTCCGGAAAAAGTAAACAATCATTTAGAACAGTGGGTCACCTTGCTAGTTGAACGAGTTGAACCAGTGGAACACCCAGACCTGCACATGAACCATCAATCTTCACCTCTGCATTGCTGTGTACCTGCACCGGTGGAGAATGACAAGCGTGTATACTACATGCAAGCTACTTCGTCCAGAAATTTCAGTGAGAGGATACCGGAGAGCAGATACGGACAGCGGGAAAGAAAAAAGAACGGATATGCAGATTCCACGCGCTATGGGCATTGATGTAAGAGAAGCTTTCTGGGCTGTTCGCGTTCATTGACGGTGTAGCGGCGATGCTCACGGTATATGAAAGCCGTGACGTGGTGTTAAACGTTACTAGTGTTTGCCCACATAGTACACAAAACTCACAGTGAAATGTATTTGCTCCAGGCGAGTCGTGCGCCACTGTCTTAGCCTGCAAGAGCGTTAGCGCAACCAATCCCTCACACGGCGCATCGCTGGTGGCTGGAATGCTGATTAGCTGGACCGCAGCTTGCGTGTTGTTTTCTTGACGCAGTAATGCCTTAATGCGGCTTTACATATGTACGCCCTGCGTCATTTGTCCACATGGACAAACTAGTAGGGCGTTTGTTTCTTTACAAATAACAGAAACCTGCCATACCGTACATCGAAGTAATCTTTTTTTACAGTTTGTCCGCAACCGTTGCTATGTGTTATGGAAGGGTTTCTTTATTGCAGAGACCCCTTGGAGGCCTGCTTTCCGACGTTGCCTTTCGCTTCTCCCGCGCTCCTCTCGTGTATGCAATCTGCCACGAGGGAAGATTGGCAAGGCTGTTATTCAGCCGTTTAGTCACAGCGTTGGGATTAGGCATTCTCTGTCTCATCTGCCCGCTATTCTATCTCCCCTCTGGGCTGTTGCACGTGAGTACAAAGGTAAGGGTTGCCGCTCCTGCAACACTTGTGCGGGTGGCTCACGTGTAATCGCAGTCGTCCAGACGTCATCGCATCGACGGCCAGTAGAGCCCGAAGGCATTGTTGCAACGGCCAAAGAGCTGCACAGGGCATTGTGGCGATATCAACGGAATTATCGCTGGAAAAGTTACGTGAACCCTTCTCCCGCGCCCTTGCCATGTGCACTATACACGTTCTCAACTACCTCCCGACGCGGCGTGCAAGCCAGCACATGGCTTGCACGCCGCAAATAAAGCTTTAGTTTAAAAATTCGGGTAGCCTGTATTGGGTCACAGCCACAGTTGGGTAACTGAAACGTCTTGCGCGTGCTGTTAAGAGTGTATGGGCATTACAGTACAGAAATAATGAGATCAAATACAAAAGTTGTATTTATCCATACATTACCAATCTTGCATTCTTAACTTCTGTATAGCCAGTAACCGTCCTGCGCCCTCACCTTGCAATCGTGCTCGCTCTCCATGCTGAGTAGAACCCCCGTGATCAAAGGTGATGGGTGTGGACTGGCATACCCTTGTCTTGATTAGGTCTCTTCACGCTATATTCGGACCCTACGTGTTGAACGCGGGGGTGCCACCGCCGAGCAGCCGTCCAATTTCTGTAACAAATTAAGCCTCATAAATTCTTGAGAAGAGGTTTGTGTTTGCTGGATTATCTCAGTATGGCAGAGTGAGCTCCCTGAAACGCGACCATCTCAGCTTTGATGGACCAACGTGCCGCCGAGCTACGCATTTCTGAATGTTGAGCGAACGGCTAAATTTAGCTCCGATTGTTTCATGAGTGGTGCGACAATGCTGCCATCTGTGCACGCAACATTTGCATAATCGAGTTAAAATTTTTTCGTCTACGCTAGATACCAAAGTAAAGCGTCTAGGTAGTAGTGTTCCAACGATATAAGCGATAATATTATTATATGTTTTGTTTACATATTGCTACGCACATGCAACATTACATTTAGTTTTAGCAAACGGCCCTCTATGCTGGCCACAATGAAAGGCGGTTCATGTCAAAATAACAATAAAGAAAAAAGAAATGTATTGACGTGAATAAGACGAGTGTTTCGTTTGCTACCCTAGGGGGAATCTAGGGTGTAGAATGGTTATTTCAGTAAAGCAGGATAATAAAAATAATATAGAAACAATAAAAGAGGCAGAGAGCTAACCCTATTAACGCACAAGAGCATGCACAGCAACATTATACACGGTCACTCAAAATCATGCGCCTCCACCGTGGCGCTAGCCTGCAGATTGCTTTATGTACCAGCGCAGGATGTGGCCACGTACGGTGGCAATAATCATCTAAAACGTTACTGCTGGAGTTCAGCCGACGCTGTCCCCAAGTTGAATGCTGAGGCGTACCTAATACAGGGTGACGATGAAAAATTGGGCTCATTGAATGAATGTGTCTTGTAGTTTGGAAAGAATAAAGGAATGGGGTAAAATGCGGGACACACAGGAGCTTTTTGGTTAGTTGGCGAATTACAATGTGTGAGTTATATTGGGATCGAAGTGATAACAAATCCTGAGTTAACTTCTTCAAATTTGTTTCAGGAGCAGATAACCACGAAAATTGTTTCAGTGGTATTTTCTCCGAATCTTTTGTAACGTGTAGCCTAAGGTAAGCTTATCTTGAAACGCGAAGTTTTGAAGCGAACCTTTGTCTCTTTTTTTATTGCGAAAGCAATAGTGCTCGCACTTTCGGCCCATCTGTGGTCGTGGCGCCTCCTTACTCAGCTACGCGTCACGTGACCGTGTGACGTCACGCCAGACCGAGAGACGGGGCCCCAGCTCGCGGCATCGATGGTGGAGGCGAAGCCTTGCGCGCCGCTGCTGCGGCGCTACCGAGAGAGGGCGCTCGCTGGTGTGACGACACGCTAGGAGGATAAATGGGGTTACAGCTCGGCTCCTCGCAGTGGTCGGTTCGCTGCCTTGCGCTATGTCGGATGATGTATAGCCATAAGTTTAACAAAGGGCAACCATGTCCACACCATCAGCCGAACCAAGGCGCAGCCAAGGGTATTGCTTTCGCAATCTTCCAGGCTTAACCAAGCTAAGCCTTCAGTCAATTTTTTTTTTACTTTGTCGCTGCTGCGGCTGCCGGCTACTTATATTGCCGAAGAGCTCTTTCCGAATGTGTGTTTCATACTGAATGTAATGTCGTCACGCCATCATCGTCGCACAATTGTCATCTTGTTGGCTGCTGGCTACGTCTTTGAATGACTGATTGGTACCAGACATAATGCGAACACCGGGTATAACTTAGCTGCCCTAGTCTTTACTGTTGTTGTTGTTGTTGTTGTTGTTGTCGCCTTCGTCCTATAGCATGTACCCTCCAGGGGGAGTGAAAAAGGTTCGCAACGGAAACATAATAACAGCTCCTTGCTTCCCGTCAGCTTAGTGGGTTAACAACATCGAGAAAATTGTCATCTTCCATTTTAATGTCTTTGCCAATGCGTTCATCTCTGCTTTTTGTCACTCGCGTTTGCAATAATTTCTCCTCTTACGCTATGACAATACGCTAACATATACTGGACATCAATTCGGCGGTCGTCACGAGCAATAGAGGCGAACGTCGTCACAATGCATTGTGCGATATAAGAGGGCCTAATATTTTCATTCTCCAACTGGCTGGATGCCGTAGTGAGTGGTTCTTCGAAATACAACGCAGAAATGAGCACGAAAACAAGAAACAAGATAACTATTAATCCGCTGATCAAGCCTACAGCCATGATTGTGGGGCTTTGCAACTATTATTGCAATCCGTCGCCCAAGAGAATCACGTTGTGTGAGGATAACCTTTAAGGGAGGTAGCTTGCCGTCACACGTGAAAGTTTGATTCTTTCATCATCCAGTGCCAGCGTTCGTTCCAAGATTTCTTCAGTGCCGTAATTGTTTGAAGATGGGGCATGTCAGCAGCATATGCAAAAATTCGACCGTGTGCCCAAAATGTTCTGAGCAGCACAGCGCTGATGCTTGCCGTGCGACTGATTTCAAGTGTGCCAATTGCTCTGGTCTCCATGAAGCATTGTCGAGAAACTGCCCGAGACACAAGGCATAGCTGAAAGTCCTAAAACAAATGGTGAGAGACAACTCAATGCACAGAAAGGCCGCCACCAATGTGCGACGGCGTCGTGTCCACCGTTACCGCAGGTGATCTTCGTCTACTAGAAATACTGATACCGTCGTGAGACAGACGCTACTTCCTGCAGCTGGTGCTCCCAGGGCGCTCACCCACACTAACAACATGGTGCCTGGTGATGCAGTGAATACGTCTACTACAAGCAACTGGCCTGCACTTCCGACATTATGTCTTCCAGCACAACAAAGATTGACGGTGGACTACCGACGCAGCAGTGAGGGCACAGATCCCGTGCGAGGTCAAGACAAGCAAGTCATCGCCATAATCAAATCTCTAATGAAAGTAATTCGCGTGTTGATAAATAGCATGCAGACGCCATCCGCTCAAGGTGCACTACAAGTGCTGGACGGCCGAGATCCGGTTCTTGCGAGCCTCGAGTAGCAAGCACAACGGCTCTAGTGCGTCAGCCTTTTCTCAGGCAAGTCAAGGAAGCGTCTGGTATGCAATGGAATGTCCGTGGACTGAAATCCCATATTGCTGATTTTCGCCATTACGTTTTCACCAATCGATTCCCCGTTATTGTCGTCTGTGAACCGAACCTACAGAAATCCGTCCGGATCTCAGGCTATGAACCTTATGCGTCATCGACTTGTAATGACATTAGCAAAGTTATCATATACATACGGTGTGAAATGACTTACGTTGTTCAGCCAGTGCGGCCACATGACAGCAATCAGTATGTCTGCTTGACCTTGAAAAAACCGGAACTTACGGTTACTTCAGCACGCGCTTAGCTCTCTCAATCAAGTCGTTTCGATAAACAGAGACTGAGTGAAATTATAGAGGCGACTCCTGGTCCATGGGTTGTTGTTGGAGACTTCAACGCGCATCATTCACTTTGGGAAAGCAACAAGGTAAATTCCAAAGGAAGAAACATCGTGTCCTTTGCTTGCGACCATGAACTTTGCTGTCTAAATGATGGCAGTCCCACGTTTCTGCGCGGCCGGACGTACAGAAGTTGTTTAGACTTGGCTTTTGTTTTGCGATGCCTCATTCACTGCGTCCATTGGTTTACAGACACAGAAACCCACGGAAGCGACCACATTCCTACCTACCTGAAGTTAAAGGCCTAACAAAATCCGCTCCATCAAATTTTAAACAAACAATAGATTGGCCCGTGTTTAAATCACTTATGGAAGACGCTTGCCACGAAGGCTTTTCGTCCACACTAGAATTTGAGATTGCCAAGGCTATGCTGGATGCTATGCGTTCATTTCGGCCATTGGAGAAATACACAGATTTCGATGCGGAGATAAACAGCCTCCGTCCAATCTGCCGGAGAGAGGAGCGATGGCACAGACGGACGAAATCTGCCTACGACCTGAGAGAGTCGAGACGCATTCAAAAGAAAATTCAGCGTCGCCTTGCTGTACTGCGAAATCAACGCTCGAAATCATTTTGTGAGTCTCTCGATCCGCGTAAACCTCTCTCGGTTGTCTGGAGAACAATCTGTGGACTTCGAACAGCTTCTCAACAGCGCCGTCCATTTAAATCTTTAACCCTCCATCAAGGACGCCGAGAAGTCAACACAACCGAAGATTACTGCGCAAGAACCACGAGTCCGGCGTACACGTATTCACCTTGCGCACCTATTCCCATTGTCCCCACTTGATCCCGAGATCCTCGCATGGACGCGCCTTTCTCCATCGAAGAACTGGAGGCCGCACTTGCTGGGAGCAGGCGATCTTCGTCACCAGGACCTGATGGCATCCCTTACTCTGCGCTTGCAAACATTGGTCAAGAGGTCAGAGATGCACTTCATGGCCTATACAACGCATCATGGCATGACGACCTGGTCCCTATACCACGTGGAAATCCAGTCGCCTTGTTTTACTCCTCAAGGCTGGCAAACCTCCATTGGAATTGTCTTCTTACCGTTCAATAGCACTGGCCAGCTTTGTCGGCAAGGTAATGGAGAGAATGATCCTTACACGGTTGGAATGGTACTTGGAATTTTTTAACGTCTGTCCAAAGGTAATGTTTAGTTTCCGACGCGGACGCTCGTCAATAGCGTTATCGACCTTGTAACATAAGTACAACACCAGAAACATCGGAAACGAATCACTGCGGCCTTATTCCTTGTTGTTAGAGGTGCGTATGGCAATGTAGATCATATTGCTATTCTCGACGCCTTAGAAGCTGTAGGGATTGGTGGACGCACCTTTCACTGGATACGCAACTATTCTTTATTTTGACTGAAGACGGACCAACGCCATCTAGCTATACCAGTCGTGGTGTACCGCAAGGCACAGTACTCAGCCCTACGCTTTTCAACCTGGTGCTCATTGGTCTTGCTGATACGTTACCGCAAACCGCTCCGCTCTCCGTATATGCAGACGACATTTGCATATGGGCTTCAGGAGTGACACATGTACAACTCCGCGCGCGACTTCAGAAAGCTTCAACGGCTGTGTCAACATATCTAAGAAGGCAAGGCATGGAGCTTTCAGCTGAGAAATGTGCAGTCGTTGCTTTTACTCGCAAAGCGATGGCCCCCTACGCTTTGCGGATTAATGACCAAACTATACGATATAGACGAACGCACCGATTTCTTGGCGCGATCATTGATAGGGACTTGTCTTGGAGCCCTCACATCTTGTACATGACAAAGCGTTTGGCCGCCATTGTGGACCTTCTTGCGTTCCTCGGTGGGAAGTCCTGGGGCGCAACAGTACCATCAATGTTGGAACTGTATAAAGCACTGTTTTTGGGCTTCCTGCGGTGCAGCTTACCTGTACTAGGAAATACTTGCATTACAAGTATCTGCAAACTCCAGAGTGTTCAAGCACAAGCACTAAGAACTTGTCTCGGTCTCCCAAAAACTACATCATCGATTGCGACATTGGCCATTGCCAGAAAGGTTCCTTTGACAGTCTACATCGATACAGATGTCCTGAGAGCACGCATCCGACAAATGACTCGGATTCCCTCCCACCATCTTGCTTGCCTGCCAGCAAAAAGGCCAAATTCAACTTTTGCCAAAAGTAGTATAAGACATCAGTCCTACCTGCCATCGTAATTTACGCCTGCTACACGATTATCCGACCCGTTGTGGAGTCTGCACCGGCCGCAAGTGCAGTTGACAATTCCAGGGACCAGAAACAAAGAAATAAATCTTTGAAACAAGCAACTTGGGAACACATTCCCAACGTGCACAGACATGTCTACACAGATGGTTCGGTGAAACTCAACAGCTTTGCTGCTGCAGTCTTATCACCGCAAAATCTGAATCAATCAAATAAAAAAACTACATGTGTGACCAAATCGACGGGTGCAGAACACGCGGCACTGTGTGCTGCACTTGATTTCATTAAGCAAGAAGCACCGCAACAATGGACTGTCTTTAGTGACTCGAAGGTCGCCCTTCAGTGCATAAAAAGCCCAATGCGCCAGGAACCCAGTGAACAACTGGCCTCAGAAATTCGACACATATCTCATCACATTCATGATCAGGGACACAGCATAATCTTTCAATGTCTTCCAGGACATTGTAACATCAGTGGGAACGACCACGCAACAAAGACTCCCGATCTGCCTATGAAAGTGGTCAACGAGTCTTCATTCCGCTTTCGCAAACAGACGCTGCGGCTGGGCTGCGTTTGATGTCCTGTGATTGTATTTTTCCCCTGTGGGACTCGACCGTTTAAACTATGTGTCGTTTGCGCTCGTTGTCTGCGGACATACGGATACACCTCCCGCCTGGGTTACCACCACGTGAACACACGATGCTGTGCCGTCTGTGGGTAGGCGTTGCCTTTACGAACTCATATGCTTTCCTTATTGGAATGGCCAACAGCCCCACGTGCGACACATGCAACAGCGAAGAGACGCTCACACACATTATCTGTGTCTGCCCGCGATATAGTGCCCAGAGACAAGTGCTGTGCAGAGTACTGGACCAGTTGGAGAATCGTCCACTATCAGAACTGAAAGCTTTAGGTCAGTGCTCTGAAAGAATATCCGCGTTGAAGACCTTACTCGCGTTATTAAGGTTCCTGCGGTCTACGGGTCTTAACGATAGACTTTAAGAACGCCGCCCACTACCGCTCTATAGTGTACGCGCTTTGTTAGTGCTCGTCTCGCTTTTCCTCTATCTCCCCCTTCTACTCTCTTTCTCTTTTTATCCCCCTTAACCCCTCCCCCACGCAGTGTAGCCGACCGGAACTACCTTTGGTTAACCTCCCTGCCTTCCTCTGTATTCTCTCTCTCTCTCTTTGCAATGAAACTCTCCCTCGCGTCTTGATTGTGTCCTAATTTTGTAGTTTCACTCACCTTCTCTCATATTCACGTGCCCATTTATTTCACCTTCTATAATACTTCCCTTCTTTATCCCCTTCCCCTTTTCAAATATTCGAGTGACCTTTCCCGTTATTTCGTATTCGCCGATTTGAAGGCGCTGAGCTATGCTCACTAAAGGACTGCAGAAACTAGCGCCGCTTCCTCTTCACAATCTCTTTCTGTCTCAGATTTGAGTCAGAAATGTGGCTCGTCGCCGGATGGCTACCTAACTGCCATGGAATTCTAAGCGCCTGCTCGAGATCACGACTTTCCGCGTCTTCGGCTAATCCAGCAGAATGAGTAACTTAGCGCCATATGTCATAAGCAATTTACTTTATCATAACACATCCGGTATTTTTGCATATGATTACAGGCTGCTATGGTGTTAGGCTGCTGAATATCGCGGAACTCTAAAAATATGCCGAAGAAAATTTTAGGCTGTTTTCGACTGCTTTTCTTGTATCTAGAACTAAACTATCTACCTCCTTGCTCTCTGCAGTTTACAGCTTCTTCCTGAAAAGTTCTAATTTGCCACGTTTCACGCAGTATTTACTGACGGCACAAGGTAAACTGAAAGGAAAGGTGCATTGTTTCTACGCGGGTCAAGATGTCAGGAAGCCAGTGCGCCTTTATTCCTGAAATAACTTTCTTGATAACTTTATTAGACCGCCCAGTTGACGACACTTGCAATAAAAGGCGAAATATCAAGACTCGATGATCTCAAGGTAGAACGTTGCATGTGCTTCCAAATATAATGGCGGTGGTGGTGGTTGTGTAGCAACCCTAGTTTGGGTTACAGCCGAACATAACTCAATAAATCACTTCTTACGTCTTTAGTTAAATGGTATTGCTGTTTTTTGCTTGCTCTCTTCTCATCCGTTGTATATATTTGACAATTTAGAACGGCAGAAAAAACGAAGAGAAAGAATAAAACGCGACACGTCAACGCGGAAGGCTTGCATGGCGAACACAGAATTTGCTACGGAAGGCCGAAGAGAGAGTGGCAAAAGTAGCGCAGCGATTCCGGCATTGCTGACATTTCCGGGCTCGACAGCAAGCACTACGTAAACCGAAAACGAGAAATATTGAAACAAGCGCCACCGAATTACCTCCGTAACGACAACGACAGGTTGACGTTTTCTGCACCTTATATATGCTCGGGCGTATTTAAGATCTTCCACATGTCACAGGCTTTTCCCTAGTCTTTTCTCTTTCTCTCCTTTCCGCCCACTTTATTGGAATACACCGGAATTATATTCGTTTCTTGATTGTTTTCTATTCTTCCTCCAGTAATGCCAGCTTGCCAGCTTCCCTAATACGAAAGTAGAAGATGGCAGATGATGAGCTGCCACTATTTGGTCTCCAAAGCGCTAAAATTCAAATCATATTGCTTAGACGGAAAGCGAAAGACAGTGGCGGTGCCCCCATCCTTTGCTCGCCGGAACACGGTAGCGCTGGGGAAATGTATAACGCAAGGTTGTCTGGCGGGCTGGAATTTTACTTGCCGCCCCCTCGCCCCCCCCCCCCCCCACCGCTGTCGAGAGCAGCGGAGGGGGGAGCAGGGGGATAACCACTATAAGATGGTAGAAACAGCTCAGTTTCTGCGGCTTTCAGAACGTGGACAGCTTGGAAAGCAGTGAATAAAAGCCTCACCTACGGGGTTGATGTACTCCTGCGAGCATGAGCTACCCGAGCTGCCACCTCCGTATCCAAAGCCGCTGTCACGACAACGGGAGCGCCGGGTGTGGAAAGTGATTGCGCGGAGACGATGAGAAGTCGTTAGTATACATACTTTTTGGAATCTTTCTCTAAAAGAGAATAATGGGAGACATGATGATGTTCGTTGCATTGCTTCGACTACTGTATCAGTCTGGATTCCTTGCTCACGCTTCACTGCAAAAGAAATAAAGTTCTAGAGCAAGCAAGCGCTGTCCTTTTTTACCCTTTCTTTTAATTTTTTAATGGGAGCTACTTGGAAAAATTATTTGGAAATAGAGAAATTTCTTTAGAAATGAACTGAATGAGTACTATTCTATATAAGCGCCTTACTTGTATGTGTTGTGATTGCAGAAGTGAAATTTGTCTGATTACACAGTTCACTGTACTTAATCAGCTGTATATACCTCCAACTTCCGTGCCGGGCACTACAGCGTTAGAAACGCGTATGTTGAATGTGCTTTATAGCGGTATTATGAATGTATTGTCGTTTCTCATTTTAAGGTTTGGGTTAGGCAGACGAGAAAGGAGATGCCGCAAGATGGCAGTTTTTAGAAGTCGAAAGGAAGGACGAGTCAGCATAAACACCAATGGCGAGCATATTGTTTAAATTATTGTTAGTACCATTGCGAATTTGGCGCTGTCTACTGCAGGATCCTGCACTACTCGCCTCCATAGCTCCGATTTCTCAAGGACAATGTGTGTCGACGTCACGACCACCGATATGGATGGTGTCAAGCTGCTGAGTTGTGCATGCTGCGTCTATGGTGGAAAGTCGGCCTTCTAGCGTGAACTTCTGCAGCTTTCCTAAAGCGTGCATACATGTTTTCCGGCGAACCATCTGTGACAAGTATTCGCAAGATAAATAGTACTGACCATGAACATGGAGCGGCCATCACACATACTTATAAGGAGGTTTACGACGCCAAAGTACAGGGAGACGCGCTCACGAACGTGTAAAGGGAGTTTCCTAGCAAGACGTAAAAAATGTTTCCAGAAAACATTTTGCACGACAGAACATTTTGCAAGACGTAATCCGCTTGCCGGAAAAGAACAGCCATGGCAACGGCTGCTGTTCGATCTCATAATGCAGACAGGACTCCTATTATCTCCGAAGGCACCAATGGATTATTAAAGCGGATATATACGACGGATAATTGAGAGAGAGTGCTCAGGCCTGGCCTGATTTCTGTGAATATGCCTGTTAGCGTAACTGCTGGCAGCGCGAGTGTGACAAAGTTATGAACATGCCTTTGAACCTGGAAGGCATCGCGTAGACCTGGTATAAGATCCCTATTACGGAAAAGGCAGCACATTCTTGAGCAGCACATTTCTGTCAAATAAATTGCAAATATGTTCCGAAGTTTGCACAGGGCAATTGCTTGCAATTGCTCTCCGGCCTTCTTCTTGAATATTTTCTTTAAATGTCCCTTATAATAATGGTACTACTAGAGCTTATGCAGTGTCAGGTTGAACGTGAAGTACCCCAAGCTGAAAAACACCTATCTATTATGAAGCACTTATTTGTTCAGGAACGACAGCATGCGACGATTGAAATGAATGCCATTAAAATAACTGTGACATTTGGATTTCGAAGCGAAAATTGTTGTTGGAAGGCAGACGGCAAATCTTGTATGTCCTCGGTAGACGCTGATACCATCTTGATGGGTGGGGTCGGTGTCACCGCAAGAATCAGGAGACGGCTACGCAGGCGGGCATCGTGAGGAGGAAAAAATAGAAAAAATGTGTTCACTTTATTGGTACATGGTTTGGACTCTATCCGACTCTCGAGTGGTTCTGTCTAACAAGGGGGCCAGCACGGCCTCAAATAACCCCTCGTGTACAGCCGATACAGTCGGCGGAGAGGTCCCCACCGAAAGCATCATTCACTTCTCGTGGTCTTGTTTGTGGTAGTCGAAATCTGTTTGTGGTTGCAACGCCCATGGATGTGTCAGTGCCTGCGTGTTCAAAGCAGTCTTGTGTCCCCTTCTCAGGTTGTGAAGTCGTCAACAATCCCCTATTTATGTCCTCCCTTTCGCGTCCGCTCAAGGCGTGGCTGGGGCCATAGAGGTGACGCTTTTTCGGTGATGAGGGCGATTAACTCGACACGCGAAAGCGAGCTGGAACGTTTCCCACCATTTAGAAGTCAAATTCCAGGCGGATCATAACAGCCCCTCCGCAGCCACTGGAGGTCTCGAGGGCGTTCCAGCATCCAAGCACCTCGAAGAGACCGGTAGACCCCGTGCCTCTGCTTTATTTCGCCGTTTGTTCCAAGGCCAGCCTGGTGACACCTTTTTGAAATAAGCCGTGCCAAGCTTATGGCACAGCAAACAGAGAGCACCCAAATAACTGTGAGGACTCCCAGGTGCACACGTTCTTCAGCTAAAGCATTATTATTATGATATCTTGAGCCCTCGTTCGAGATTCGCGAGAAGAAAAAAAACAAACTTCAGTGCGTATTTTAACCAACCTAATGGCTAACGTTTTTTGTTTGTCTTCCCCGAGAAAGCCACGGTTATTGAGGTATTGAGAACGCATTGAAAGACAGCAAGAATGGGGCTAAACAGAAATTCAAAGCAGACAAGCACACCCCATCCGAAAAAAAGGGGCCGTTACTATATGTTGCTTCATACAAGGAGGTTACGGCTGATTGTCTCTACCTGTGATTGTAGATTAAGCAGGCACGTAACCAAAAAACAGGGGGGAGGGGCGGCCCCCCCCGAACTTAAGTTCCATACACCCTCCCCCTCTATCCGCCCAAGGCACCACTCCTCACACACATTCCCAAAGCATCGAGAAATCAATCTACTCGGTGGTCAGCATTTTGGTGGTTTTTACAGCGAAAGCAGTGTATGACTAACTTCCGTAGTTTTTTTTTTTTTTTTGGCGTCTGCTAACAGAAAAAGTCATCACGTGGGCCGATCCTGGTGATAGTACAAAAAGGCACAATGGTACAATGGTACATACCCCTGTGGACTCGGGAAAATATATCGCGCCCTTCGGAATATTCGGGATGGGCCCAAGTATGGGGAGTGCTTAACGCCTGGTTGACCTCCGCCGCAGCTCGGCCCGCCATTGCACTACCTTCGGCATGGACCCACGTATGGGGAGCACTTAACGCCTGCTTCACCTCGATCGTGGGTTAGCCCGGCATTGCACTACCTTCGGGATGGATCCAGGTATGGGGAGCGTTTAACGCCTGCTTTACTTCCACCGTGGGTGGGCCCGGTATTGCAATATCTTCGGGATGGGCCTACGTATGGGGAGTTCTTAATGCTTGCTTCACCTCCACCGCGGGTCGGCCCGCTGTTGCACCATCTTCGGGATCGGCCCACGTATGGGGCGTGCTTAACGCCAGCTTCACCTCCGCCGAGGGTCGGCCCGACATTGCACTATCTTCAGACCGACCCGCAGTGGAGGTGGAACACTTTGCTTTTCGTTTGAGAGCCTTGGCTGTCGTCAGCTTTCGCTGCCATTCCATCTTCACAGTGCGGAATGATAGTCAATTTTCACTCCTTTTGGATGGCGGTAGTTATTGGCATCTCCTGGGGTGTGGAGGCCAGTTTTCTAATCTATTTGGTGCCCGCGCGATTAACTCAAGATGAATTCAGTTGTCGCCATCTATTGCAGCAGGCAGGGCGTAGTATGTTGTTTTATTATATTATATTATTTTATTTATAATGCCCAACACAATTTTTATATCACCATCTATTCAACGATCACGCGCCTCCCTGTTGCTTCAACGTTGCTCCCTGTTGCGTTCAACCTTCTTTGTTTAGACTTATCCAGGCACCAGGAAAGGAATTCGGTTCACAGTCGGCTGGTCTGTGTGCTCGTGGAACGACTTGTGGCCGGAGAAAACGCGAGTTGCGTTTAATTTTGCCTTTCGCTTCATTATTTCCTCCAGTGACGGCTCGCCGCGACGCTGACAGATCCTCGGAGCCATATATCCGCGATATGAGTTAGATAAGGTGGAAAATAAGATATTGCGAAACGGCGTCCATCATCAGACCCTGCAATAACCGTTCAACCCATAAGCAATATGACTGCCACCCGTTACCGCATCTGGTTCTTCCCTTATTGTACAGCACTTTTCGTGCAAAATCGGCAACTGGAAACAAGAGTCGCAAGGAGATGAGAAATTAAGCGATCTACTAAGAGAGAAAGCCAAGGCAACAGCCAAACAGGGAGGAAAAGTGAAAATTGTTTGTGAAAATATTTATAGATCAATATCTATTTGTTTAAAAAGGATGTAGAGAAAACCCCGCCGGAAGTGCAGGAGAATTCCGTGTGTTTTGAATGACGCTTCTACAGTTATCATTCGAGCCGCCTGACGTAGCCACTTTCCTGCTGTGCTAATGGGGGGGGGGGGGGGGGGGGGGGGGGGGCGGGAGGGCGGTGTTTCTAACTTTCCGCGGTGGGCGCAGTACTTCTAGAACCGCAGGGTCCTGCACTCTACGCGGCTGTACGGGACTGGTGACCACGCATCCTTAAGCAACTTCCCAAATAACAACACGAGTTGGTTTTGCTACTTGTTAGAGCCGTAAACGAGGGATCGAAAAGAACTGTGATTATTCCGCAAATATAAATTTCTATGTAATTTTTCCAGAGCTAATTAAAAAAACGCTGCTTGAAATCTTTATTTTGCACCTTCGTTTGTTAACTTGCTCTTGGCAAGGTTCTTCCTACGCACATTTCGTGCGCGAGTCTATTTGATGTGGTTCTTTGTGTGCCAAGTAAAGAAGAGGTGTTTCTGACAGGCGTACCTGTGAGATACACGTTATTTCAATTCTCTTTTGCGGCTTTACGCTTCTTTGCGGCAAATGGTGGGCATTATTCACATTTATGCTATTGTAGTACCCTCCCCCTCATTTGCATAGAAAAGTTACCTTGGGTTACCCCCCACGAAAAAAAAAAAAATCCTGCGTACGCGCTTGAAATTAGGAATGGGGCGATTCTGATTCTTGGTTATCTAGTTTAGCCTGCGGTATCCTATACAAGGCCTGGAGCTTCTCCCACGAGCCTCAACCACAATTAGCCAGGACGTGTACTCACTGTCGGAGGGAACAGTAGTCCTAGCTTTAACATCCATTGAACCTTGGTTTCCAAAATTTGCCTCTGTCCAGGCGAAAACCGGTTGGGCCTGCACATTGTTAGCTTAACCGATACCAGCTTAATGTCATGCTCTATGAAGTAGTTATACCTGGCCGATCAAGAAAACAGCCTTTAAGGTCACCCATGAACTCTCGCAGTTCACTTTGCTGGCGTGGATCTAAATCTGGGTCTGCGCCTAGGTCCGCGTGAACCTTATAGTGGACGTTCCTTTGGCGACATTGGATAATTTTGTTGGCATTGGGAAATTTTATTTCCACTTCGGGCTCTTTTATTGCGAGATGAACTATGGGTGCGCACGCTCGATATGGCGTCATTAGGTTCGTGTGGCAGATCCTCAGCGGTTTACGTCTGCCCGGTATTTCGAGGGCATAGCTGGTGTCTGAGAACATTTATAGGACCTCCGAAGGTCTTTCCCAAATTTCGTCTAGCTTGTTTTTTTTCTGGACTTCGTCAACAAAAGCACCTTATTTTCTACAGTGAAAGTTCGCTTCCGAGCGTTCCTATCGTACCATACTTAACCTTCATTATTACAGTGAAAGCTGTATATGACTTATCTTCCGTAGTTTTTTAGGTGTAAGGCAACAGAAACGGACTTAGCAATTTCTAACAAACCCATACATTATGGGTTTCATTGTCTGCTTTATGTGTAATGATGTATGACGCAGATGTCAAAATGTGGGACAGATTAGAACGCTCGCCGTGGGAAATAGCGTGACGTCAATGTTATTGCAGTATTTAAGCAGGAGAGGTATTGGCGATAAAAGCAGCTGCATTATCAATGGGGGGGACACGTATAGTTCGTACACCCGAAGAACAACATGCGTACGAGGAGCGCCGAAGGGGACTTGAACGAGAATGTAAACGGCGCCGGCGTGGAACGATCACTGACGAAGAACGTTGCCGCGATGCCGAACGTAAGCGTCAATCGCAAGCCCGGGCAACTGTTCCACTCTGTGAAGATGAAATGGCAGCGAAAGCACTTTGCTTTCCGCTTGAGAGCTTTGACTGTCGTCAGCTTTCGCTGACATTCCATCTTCACAGAGTGGAATGGTTGTCATTTTTCCTGGGTAACCAGCCCAGCCGTTGCCCTGGCACCGGTACAGGATTGGAGCGCTGTATATTGAAGAAACAGCGAGCTGATCATGCTGTACTCCCTTCGTGCCTTCGTACTGTTGGTATAAAGACCACGGCGGCGCTGAAAAGTGATGCTCTCCCTGGCTATTCCCCTTTTTCTTTTGTTATTTCAGCTTGTCGAGGGATACATCGCTGTCTTGTTCTGCCGCAATTGCCTCTTTATCAACCTTGAGTAGTCCTAAAAACATTCCAAATGTAGGAGCACCAAATTACTTTTTAATTCCTCTGCTAACCCTTGCTGCGCTCATCGTTCTTATCTAGATGCCTTCTAGCTAGTGCCTTCTCCACGGCTTTTACTAGTTATGTGCTGTGCTTCCCGAGTGTATATGTCATGAGGCATATTTTTGGCTTCGTTGCTGTGCTTTATCTCCACCGCGATATCCTGACCTTTAGAAGACGTGAGAGCTTGGACCGTATAGTCGCCAAGACTTAGGCTCTTATTCTTTAACAGCCCCCCCCCCCCTCCGTGTCCGAGTGATTTAAAATTAAGTGGGGATAATGATCGGACAGATTTTGCGATACTGCGGCTCCAGTAAGAAATAGTCCGATCGGCCCGCTCGCTATGGGCTCGCTATGGGCAAGTAAACGCTCGCTTCACGCTCGCTGTGGGCAAGTAAACGCTATATTCCTCCAACTACGTGCCGGATCCACACATATTCGCTGTGAAATCCTCAGGTTTCACATGCCCGGGGTGGACAGTGTCCACTGTCACAGCTGAGTCCCTAAGTACCTTGGATGGCATTCCGTTCACTGCTAGGTCGCGAAGTAGGGGGTTCTAAGGGCGTCAAGTTGTTCCCGTCGTTATTCAAAAAGCAGAAAACAATTCTAGGATGCCGACAGCTGATGGGAAAATGTTCAGGCTCCTGGCAACGAAAACAGACGACCGCTTTTCTACCCTCACGCTGTGTCCGTTTTAGAGCGCAGTTCTTAGGTGCCCGTTCTTGCGGCGAGCGTCGGCATTGTCCCACGGCGTAACCAAGCAAACGAGCAAATTGGAAGATGAGAGCGAACGCGGAACGCTGCCGGGGATGAAAAAATAGGCGAGAGGGAGGAGGCGCGAGGATGAAAGCGGAGAGAAAGGTGCAGCAGAACCGTGAGGCGGAATGCAGAGGAAGGTATGGTGAAGGCACAGTAAGAAAAGCGTAGCGTCGCGCAAAACTTCTGATGACCGCTAGGATATGGCGCCAGAGGGGCGTGCCGCTGTCGTCTGTTCACCGAAGGCATGATGCGAGCGCGTCGCCCGATACCATATTTATATGTACGCAACGCGCTGCATGAATGGAGCCCTATTTGTGGCGCCTGCTGTGAATCACGCCCACAGGTCACCCATGCGCTGCCTTCTCGTGATCTCTCGATTAGCGAGTCAGTGGCGTCACACTGCGCTCCGTGCGCAACGTGCCGCATGAGACAGAGTGTCCGCGCCATCCAATATACTGTGAAATGAAAACACATACAGAGCGGCGCTCAAATTTCATATTAGGAAATATCATAATCGTGTTTGGATTTCGCTCGGCGCGAGCGGCAGCCGGAGCTCCAACAAGAGCGGCAGCGCCGATGTCGCGTAAATACCCACCCTCAATCGCCAGAAGAGCAAGCAAAGCGCCAGCGGAGGGAAGCCGCTACCGCCGAGGATCGACGACGAGAAGCACAAGCCCCCCCGCCCCAAGCACAGGCGGAGGTAAGGTAACCCTCAACTTCAAAAGTAGGAGGCCGAGCAGAGACGTCGACGCAGAGAGATTCCTCTCAAGGAGGGTGCCGATGGACAGTTCAAGAAAGAATTCCTCGACCATGAGTATGGCCACAGCTGCAAAGTATGTGATAGACTGTGGTTTGATCACAACCTCACGCAACTGAAAAATGCACGGAATCCCGAACCGAAGCTTGAATCTAGCAAAACGACGACCACGAGACAAAAAAAAAAAAAAAACTTTCAGGAGAACCACGCTAAACACGAGTTCAAACTTGAGAAAAGGACCACCAGCTTGGCTGTTTTGGCAATTTTCACTGCGTGGAACTGGCTTTACTTTTTCTTTCATCTTTCGCTGTGGTGTTACTCTAGCCCGAAATTTCGGTCGGCACGTCTTTTTTACCACCTCCATCTTCTTCGTTGTGAACTTGGAGCCTGTTTTCCTCTTTGCTGGATTTAGTGGGCGACCTGAGGCGTGTTTTCTCGGATTCGCGGCGCGTGACGAATTCATCTACTATCATTTCAGCAGGTTCTAAGTCTTCTACGCCCTACCTATCTTGTATCCACAGCAGCATCTCTTCGTTCAAGGATCCATAGAACTGCTCCATGCAGATTAGCTCAACAAACTTGTCGTGACAATTGAACGCGTCTTCCCCTTTTAGGCACTCAACTGAATTGGCTTTCAGCTTGTAAAGGAAACCTTGAGAAGACTTTCCCGGCGTTCTAACTGCCTCCCGAAAACGACGGCGCAACAACTTCGCTGAAAGACAATATTTAATTAGCACCTTTTATTTCTGATAGTCATCGGCATCGTCTCTCGTTAACCTTGCAGTTATTTCGGCTGCTTCGCCAGGAAGAATGGTCGGAATCTTCCGTGGCCAACTCTTTAGAGCCAACCCGTTTTTCTCCTAAGTTCGCAAAAAAATTAATTAGGAACAATCACATGTCATTGATGACCTTGTACTACGACATGAGATCCCTTATTTTTACTCCTGCTTCACCTGAGCGTCTTTCATTATGAAAGGTTACTTGCTGATTTCCTGGCTAGATACCGCTGCACATCCAGTTCACTTAGCTTTATTTCATGAGCTCTGTGTTCCTCTCGTTCCTTTCTGCAGCTTCGTTTTGATCAGTTCTTTGACTTTCTTCTGCAGCGTTTCGTTCAGTTTTTTTCATTTCGTCTCTCTATCTCTTCCCAAGCTTCTGAAATTTCGTCCTCATGAGCCCCGCATTTCTCAATCGCCTCAAGAAGCTGCAGCGTTCTCTGACTTTTCCCGACCTCAATTCCCAGCTCTTCACAAAGTAATAACAACTCTTGCTTTCTCCGTGTGCTCAAATCGATGGCCATTCCCGAACGAGGACTTTCTTACTCTGCTGTGACGGGAGGAAGCTTTCAACAGGAGCCTGCACACACAGAAACTAATCTGGTGTTTTAGAAAACACACGAGCTAAACCTGGCAAATTCTCAAAGAAAGTCAAGCTCTCACCATTCTTCTGAAGCCCGGACGAAGCGTGGAGTATCCAATTGCTGCCGATCAGCTGATACAATCTCGACGGGGTGAAGTGGGCCTTCACGGAAAGAATCGGGAGACGGCGACGAGGATGGGCATAGTCATGATGAAAAAATAGAGAGAGTGTATTCACTTCAATGGTAGATGGGCGTTACTCTACCCGAGTTTGGAGCGGTTCTGCCTAACACGGGGCCAGTGCGGCTTTAAATAAACCCTCGCGCACAGCCTACACAGTCGGTGGAGAGGTCTCCACCGAAAGGGTCATTCACTTCTTGTGGTCTTGTGTGAGTCGAAGTCTGCTTGTGGTTGCGCCCATGGAGGTATGAGTCCCTGCGTGTTCAGCTCCGTCTCGTGTGCCCTCGTCAGGTTGTGAAGTCGACGACCTCCTCCCCTTCATGTCCGCTCAAGGTGTGGCAGGGGCCAAAGAGGCGACGCTTGAGTTTCGAGGTAAGTATTGACACGGAAAAGCGAGCTGGAACGTTTCCCGCAGTTGAGAGGTCAAATTCTAGGCCGATCATAGCAACGCTACTAAACTGAAGACAAAGAAAATACTTGAAAACATGCATGACGGCCTCTCTACATGAAACAATTTTACTCACTGACCATTCCAAGCTGATTTGCGTTCCGCCACAAGTAAATGGAAATGTTGTGAAAGCACTCCTTGGCAGTGGAGAGTCAATCACTGTAGTAAAAGAGAAGAATATCTCAGAGCAGAATATAACCATACTGCCGCCATCTACTGGTGCGATTGTAACAAACAAGGCCGCCATAAACGGGCGGATGTGCTCACTAGGTATCAGCGCAAAAGCGCCTCGGAAAAAGCGCTAGTTTTTAGCGGGATGAAGTAACAGATGCTCTCGTTCAGTTCGTTAATGCAAGAGTTCAGTTTACACTTCTACTGGGATAGCGAAGCTACCAAGCAAGACAATTGCCGGCTGTCTTCCTTAACAGCCCTGGGGGAAAACCCTCGCAAACACTGTAGCTGAAGATGTCACTAGAATTTACCTGTAGAGATATTTTGCGTCAGAAAGCCGCAACCAGCAACACTCAAACACATGCGGTGGGAGTGCAATGTAGTTATAGGAGGGATGGCAGTTACTCCGGAGACCCTGTCATCGAGGCTGCCGCTCTGCGCAGCTCAGACCCCAGAATCCAGACGTGGGCAGTCCAGCTAGCCCGTGAGGCGGCGTTGAGGCAGGGCCTTGACGTTCCCCCGTGGGAGACCTGAGCCCAGGTCGCGTTAAACCTTGTCGGAGGTACAAGAAAGTTGTATCCATCCATCCATCCAAAGCCGCAACCAGAAGCACACCTTTTCATCGCCCTGTGCAAATTCCCAAGATGCCCATTTCGCGCTCCCAGTCATCTGCCGCTTTGTTATTACTGCTAAAAGTTGGGCCACGTAACCGCAAGAAAGCTACCGATTATATTAGACACTTCACTGAAACGACAGCAATGCCGAAAGATAGTGCCGCCAAAATAGCGAGTGTTCTCTATATATACTAGGACACGTAAACCCGAGCACTCATGACCGACAGAGTAGTGGCCTTTACCGCGGCGCGATCCTGCATTACACTTACCGCAAGACTCATGCCTACCACACTCATACGAATGGCCTCACAGAACTCTTAAGTAAGACCATCGACAGCAGGTTAGCCGTGTCCTTACGCTGATCTTGAGCTCAACACATAGGGCGTCATTCTTCAGCAAGTGACTTTCTTAACAATACGGCAACACAAAGAACAACGTGGATCAGGCTGTTAATTCTACTCTGTACACGGAAAAGGTCGGCGATGACGCTCGCTGCTGCCAAGCATCGCACACTAGGCCAGCATTGCTCATTGCCTCCAGTGAGCCGAAGTTGAGTTGAGTTGAGTTGTTGTAGGCTACTGGTGGGATTAGCCTTGCAGTTGCTGCCGGCAATTGCTCCACCGTAGCGACACTTAAAATAAGTAAATCGCATAATCAGACACAGACCACACAAAATACAAATGGTCCCTCCTCAGTTCACCACGTGGAGGCCAAATCTGTGTCCTGTAGGTAATTTAAAAGAAGGCGAGAGACCTCCTTCCTACACAACCCGTTCCCGCGCGGGAAAACAATGTCTTGAAAAGAGCTGTGAGGAACTCCTGTCTTCTTGAGGGACCCGAATAACACCCTCCTTTCCGCGTTATACACAGTACAGCACATTAGGTAATGTTCTATGTCACCGCACACACCACACGTTGAACATAATGGTGATAACGCCAGGCCAGTCTTATACATCCACGCAGGGGTTCGACAGGCGAGCAGCGAGACTTCGGCTCACTGGTGCACAATCTCCAGTGAGCCGAAGTCTCGCTGCTCGCCTGTCTGCGTATCAAGAAGCAACAAAAGAGCAGCGCCCAGTACAATGTTCGACAGCGCGATGTGGTGACCACCATTCAGTTTGTAGACCAAGTATGCCGACGTACATTTACTGAAAAACTTTTGCTGTAGCATTTAAAACAGCACAAGTACTCCGACGTGTCTGTACACCGGATTACATTTTCGTGAACGATGGATCGGCGCTGGATACGATCGGATGTCACCCATGTAGCGAATCTCAAAACCGTTCAAATGTTTTTCTTGCTTGCGTTCATAGAGGGTTTTTCACGTAACTTGAACCAAGGATTTCAAGAAAAAGTGCTTAACCGTAACTGAGTTACACCTACGACATATTGTGTGCCGTCATGTGACGCTCCTTAGCGTATCTTCATATTGCTCTCCCCAGCGTAGGTTAGCAAACCAGATCTTCCCCTTTAGTTAACCTCTCTGCCTTTCCTCTTTCCTCTGCCTCTCTCTATATTGCGCTTAATTCGTAAATAAAATCAATTGGGCCAAGAGAAAGAGAGAGAGAGAATGAATAGGAAAGGCAGGGAGGTTAACCAGATATGAGTCTCCGGTTTGCTACCCTATACTAGGGATGGGGGATAGGGGTTAGAAAAATGACAGAGGGGAAAACGCCAAAAAAAAAGAAGAGAAAAAGAAAAAAAGCAAAAGCAATTGTGCCAATTTGTTAATATTCACTTTAGGGCTAAGTGCATTTCGTTACGTTATATAAGGAATTTGAAAATGACCAATCCAGTTTTTTGTGGCAACATGTATGCTGCGTGGTGATTTTTCCGGCGTTTCCGGCGAAAGCTCGCGAAATATGAAATTAAAAAAAAAACACGTGACTGCGCTCGTGCGCTATCGTATTGCAGCACTCTCACCCGCGCTTTGTGCGAAAGAACCGTGCACGTGGACCGTGACGAAGTGAGCAGCCGCGACTCTAGGCATCGACTTCACAGTGCGTCAGCATCTTTGACAGTGGTACGGTGGTACTCGGAAAGGAAGCACCACCCGCCGTGGTTGCTCAGTGGCTATGATGTTAAGCTGCTGAGCACGAGGTGGCGGGATCGAATCCCGGCCACGGCGGCCGTATTTCGATGGGGGCGAAATGCGAAAACACCCGTGTACTTAGATTTAGGTGCAGGTTAAAGAACCCCAGGTGGTCGAAATTTCCGGAGTCCCCCACTACGGCGTGCCTCATATTCAGAAAGTGGTTTTGGCGCGTAAAATTCCATAATTAATTAAAGGAAGCACCGTCGTCCCTGATAAGCGATAGGCTCGACGCGCGGGTGAGCGCGCTGATATACGATAGAGCACGAGCGCAGTCACGTGGTTTATTTCATATTTCGGGGCCTTTCTTTAAACAGCGGAAAAAATCACGACACAGCATGTATGCACGTTTCCACAAAAAATTGGATCGGTCGTTTTGAGATGCCCTCTACAACGTAACGAAACGTATTTGATCCTAAAGGGAGGAGGAGGAAAGAACTTTATTGTGTGCCCTGCGAGTTGGTGGGGAGGGCCAAAGGCCCCGCCTAGGGAATATTATTATTTTATATAGTTGCTCTTACATAATTAACTAATTAAGCGCAATATCAAAAAATGTCCTAAGAAGCACCACATTACGGCAAACCGTATGTCTTGGTGTCATTCAGTTGCGGTTAATCACTTTTTTGAAGTACTTGGTTCAAGTTGCGTGAGACACAGTGTATATGATTTCTTGCGCACTGTTTGTGCTTTCATGTTCCGTTTCCAGCACCGGGGCGACAAATTAAATAGGAGTATTGTCCCGAG
This sequence comes from Dermacentor andersoni, assembly GCF_023375885.2. NCBI lineage: Eukaryota > Metazoa > Arthropoda > Arachnida > Ixodida > Ixodidae > Dermacentor > Dermacentor andersoni. The sequence goes on along the minus strand of NC_092815.1, from coordinate 62,970,031 downwards.
TACATCGTCGCATATTTTTTCGGTGACCACTTTAAGCGAATCAAGGACATTATCACGTTATCGCTCGGCGCAGGAGACGCTTACTGTGACAGAAAAATTCGTGAACGCTTTTGCCAGTTGTTCAGTGAGAGAGGCGCGTCTAATTGTACGGCACCCGTGACGCGAATTTTTTTTAATGGAAAAAGCCTTGCATGCCCCGTGAAGCGGCAAATGCGGTGCACGTCAGCCACCAAAGTCGGATAGCAAGAGAACACACGTGACCAAATGATGACGTCACGTTCCCGGCGCTGGACGGGCTGCGGCTCGCCGTGCGAGCACCCACGTCGAACAGTCACGGACGCCGTGGCCCACTCTCAAAAGTGAATTAAGGCCGAATCTAGTGAATTAAGGTGGATTAGAGTGGATTAAGGTAGGTTAAAATGGATTAAGATGGATTAAAATAGTACTGATTAGACCAAGGTGGATTAAGGTGGATTAAAGTGGAGCATTTATTTAAGGCGATAACTTAGACAAGTCCTAATGCTTACGCATTCGAATCACGTAAGTGAGAGTAAAAAATTCTTTTTTAAAATCTCGAATTTGCGCGACCGCTTAAGACAACTATGAAAAGCACAGGGACGCAGGCATATACCATAGTAGGTAGACTTGGCAAGTGAATTTAGGTTCCACCAACGCTCATCGTAGCCCCTCGCAGATATTGTCGTTGTCTTCTCTATCAGCGCACAAGTTTACCCAGTAAAATAAGGTTGATTCTTTAATGATTCAGGTAATGTTTCTGCTCCTTTACCGTCACTCCACCGTTAAAATATGTTCTTCCTTATAAGTGCTCCTAATGATTCCATAATTAATGGATACTAATTGACGTAACATATCTTTCTAAGTTTTTGCTTGTACATTTGGCCTTTGAAGAGCTCCTTCAGTGTTCATTCCACTGTGGAAGTGGCATGGTCTTGTCTGACAATTTCTTTTCTTGTTTTGACGTACTCCATTATGGCTACAAATAGAATTTTGTAGCATTGCCTTAAATATAACAGAAACACATCCAGAGAGAAGAGCACAAAAATGTTTTGCTAGCTATCTATGAGGTAGCCAAACCGCACAGCATTTTTTTTCTTCCTCCTTTACCTGAAATAGCAGTTCAAGTATTTCCAGGTACTTACTGAGCGCATTCATTACCGTCTACCACACATACGAGTAACTTCGTAAACACGTTTCTGTAGCATGCTCATAGCACAAGAATGCTCTGCATATAATGCGTTGGTAGAATAATGTTTATTGCAAGTCAGTTCAAAGAACAAATTACGGTGGTGTCGGGCCTTCAGAAACAGGCTTTATAAACCGTTTACGTTCATAAGCGGTAAGAAACATCGCGGAGGCATTTAGTGCGATCGGTGGCGCGTTTTTGCTGGCCAGTGTAACTCCTTTTCTTTCGCTTTCAATGGAACGACGCCAGCGATATGAGACGTCTTGCGTCGCATCTCCTTGACAAGGCTGAGCGCGGTCTGGTTAAGGAGATAACCAGGGATATGCTTGTCATTGCCCAGCAGCTTGTGCAGTAAGCCCCATTACTTTGAACTATACCGCCTTCTTTCATTTGCAATTCTTTTCTGTCTTTATAGACGAAAAATGTGTGCTGAAAGGAAAAGGAAAAGGAAAGGGGGGGGGTGAAAATTTCTCATTGCCTGTAATAGAGATAGACAAGCGAAAGAAGTATGTCAAAACAGCTGTTCCAGTTCTGCACTCTCCCCCGCCATGGTCGCTTAGTGGCTATGGTGTTGGGCTGCTAAGCACCAGGTCGCCGGTTCGATTACCAGCCACGGCGGCCGCATTTTGGTGGGGGCTAAATGTTAAGATACCCGTGTACTTAGATTTAGGTGCGCGTTAAAGAACCCCAGGTGGTTAAAATTATACCGGAGCCCCCCACTACGGCGTACCTCATAATAAAATAGTGGTATTGGCACGTAAAACCCCATAATTAAAGAAAGATTAGTTCTGCACTCTCGGTGTGAAATGAGATTTCGATGGTAAATAGTGTGTAATATCTTCCGGTAAGAAAACAAGTGCCCTTGAGCTAATTTGCCATCCCTGCTCACAACTAACACTAAAAAATTTTGGGAATCAGTGTGTCCGGAGTGACAGGACAGCAACATCATTTTACATGATAACGACCACATTCCCATTCCAGACCATGACTGTCCAAACGCGTTCAATTCATTCTTTTCATCAGTATACACTATAGAAGATGACTCAAACGTGCCTGAGGTACCTGATCTTGACTACCCTTTTTTACAGCCCATCGACATTACTGTCGACGGCATCGCATCCATTATAAATAATCTGAAAGTGTCCACATCAGCAGGCGTTGACGACATAAACTCAAAGATACTAAAAAAATACGATATCAGTCTGGAGTAAAATATTATCTCGGATATTCCGACAATCGCTATCGACAGGTATGCTTCGCCAAGAATGGAAAATCGCGAAGGTCATTCCCATCTTTAAATCTGGCAATAGAAATTCACCACTAAACTGCAGACCCATTTCACTTACTTCCATCTGCTGTAAGATGCTAGAGCATATAATCACCTCCCATATTTACAATCATTTAGAGAATAATAACTTTTTCTTCACAAACCAACATGGATTTAGAGAGGGTTTATCGTGTGACACGTAACTATTTGAGTTCACGACTAAGTTACATTTTAATCTGGACAAAAACCAGCAAACTGACTGCATGTTTTTAGATTTTTCAAAAGCCTTTGATCGCGTAGCTCACTGCCGACTAATTTCTAAACAGTCTTCGTTGTCCTCAGATTCACTAACCCTATCTTCGATTCTGAACTTTCTTACCAATCGGCAGCAGTTCACCGTGGTTAATAATTTTTCCTCCCCGCTCTCTTACGTTTCCTCTGGTGTGCCACAGGGCAGTGTCCTCGGTCCACTACTTTTCCTGATATATATTAACGACTTACCGAATAAGATTTCCTCCCATGTGCGGATTTTTGCTGACGATTGTATAGTTACCGAGAAATTGCTTGTACTAATGACCACGTAAAAATTCTAAATGATCTTGACCTTATTAACAGTTGGTGTAGAACCTGGCTAATGTCGCTTAATCCAGATAAATGTAAAGTAATGTCTTTCACTCGCAAACCTTTCCTTTCCGACTTCTCATATCACATTAATAACAATCCTGTGTCTGTAGTTACTTCTTTTAAATACCTAGGCGTAACCCTGACAACAAACCTTTCCTGGACTACACATATCAACAACATCGGCGGAAATGCCTCCCGATCCTTGGGATATTTACGCCGGAACTTCAATAAGACGCCGACAAATGCCCGCAAATTAGCCTTTACATTTGTTCGCCCTAAACTTGAATTTGCTTTTTCAATATGGTCCCCTCATTACATTTATTTAACCACTGTGCTAGAATCAGTTCAGAATAGAGCCGCTCGATTCATTTCACAAAATTACAACTGGAACGAAAGTATAACGCAAATTAAAAACAGTCTATCAATTCCTTCGTTGAACACTCGTCGTGATGTAGCACTTATATTGTGGTTTCACAAATACGTTCACGGACCGAGACCATCACCAATAGCTCTGCAAGTTTCCCCATTCACCTCACGAAGATTGCATAATCATCTTTCACGCGCATCTACGGCAAAACAGACGCGTTTAACTCATCTGCGCTTCCACGTGTCATCCGCTTGTGGAACGACCTTCCCGATATCCTGGTAGCTGAAGCTAACAAAGAAAAATTCCGTCATGACATAAACATTCATTTCTTAATTAAAAAAAAAACTTCTTGCCTGCGTTGCTTCCTGTATGCTTTCGTTCTTTGTATCTTAGAATATTAAAGTTTGTGTAAACTTGACTCTTCGTTGTACTATTATTAACATAGCATTGTATAATTGTATAATTTTGTATAATTGTTTGCTCTTTATACTGTGTAAAATTTTTGTTTCCCTTACCCAATGCCCATTCTTCGGGCCTGTAAGGTATTTTGAATAAATAAATAAATAAATAATGGTTGTTAACAGTGGTACAGCCGGGTCAGTCCTCAGACGAGCTCGAAGCTCCGGATGATGGTGTATGTCCCGAAGGCATTTTCTTGCTCTTCTTTTCCCTCTCTGGTCTTTCTCATTTCGGCTTTCCCCTCTTTTATTGAATGTCTGCGCTTCATCGGCTCTAGCACCGGCTACGCTGGTTCTCCGCTGGCTTTAGGCTGTCGAAGCGGTGGATGGAGTTCCTGCTGCCAAAAGGTCTTTACAGTAATTACCGCACCGGCTTCCCAGAGCGGAGCACTTTAGATGCTGTCGAACGCTGCCAGACGTGGCTTGCCTTCCCTGCTGGATTCGTTTCTTCCATCGGTGCAAGAGATCGCGAACAGATGCGCTAATAAACACCCGGACGGAGCATTGTTCTCAAGTATTTGCAAAGTTATTAAGAAGCCGACTTGCTTCTACGGGCACTAAAAATATTTTTTGGCAGTGCTTAATATTATGGCATTTCCATTTGTATGTCTGCTGCTTCCCGCTCCATTTCCTTGCCTTAATACTTTTTTGTTCACCTGGAAAAAAAGTATGGGTTAACATGACTTATGGTTTAACATGACGCTGAGACATGACGCGTACGGCCTCGCACAACCAAGGCCTTCTTTTATAACTTCCCAGCATTTAGCAAAAGTGGTTGTTACAGGTAAATTAGTGAAAGTCACTCCTACGCGCTTTTTGTAAAATACGTAGAACTCATACTTCCTCGGAGAGAAAGATAAAGTTTGGAGTTGTGCATTCTACAACGCATTCTCGGGATCGCACTGTGTCTGGCTGCCACTTGGCAATGCTAAATTACATTCAACGGAAGAAAGAACGTGTAACCTACAGTTGAGAGAGAAGAAAAACAGACGACGGACCGCATGCACGGGCGTACGTGTGTGTGTGTGTGTGTGTGTGTGTGTGTGTGTGCGTGCGTGCGTGTGTGTGTGTGTGTGCGCGTGTGTGTGTGTGTGTGCGTGCGTGCGTGCGTGTGTGTGTGCGTGCGTGCGTGTGTGTGTGCGTGCGTGCGTGTGTGTGTGCGTGCGTGTGTGTGCGTGTGTGGGTGTGGGTGTGTGTGTGTGTGTGTGTGTGTGTATGTGTGTGTGTGTGTGTGTGTGTGTGTGTGTGTGTGTGTGGGCGCGCGTGTGTGTGTGTGGGCGCGCGTGTGTGTGTGTGGGCGCGCGCGCGCGCGCGCACGCTGTTGAGCACCGAAGGAGGAAAAAAACGAATGTTGGTACACGTAATAAGTTTGCAGATGGTGGCAAAAATAATAACACAAAGAAGAAGCGCCAGGAAGTAAGATCGCTTTCAATTACCAAGCCGAGCCTGCTGCCAATGGTGTCCTTCGCTAGCATTGAGCTGAGCGACCTCTACTAACGTTTCGCTGCACGCACAGACCGCCTTGGGAAAAGACGACAAATCCCTGCCGACGCGATAGCAGCCGCGGGAATGTTGTCTCAAATGAAAAAAAAAAAAGAAGCATGACCCTCTTCTTTCACCGAATGGTTTTGCCTTGTGGGAGTGCCATCATCGTCCATTTAATATAGTCGACACGTGTTCACTTCGTCGCCGAGAGCCAACATCAGTCTGCCTTTCACTGTCTCGCTATATGTCAGGCTTTTTCGGGGATGTCTCTGGAAGAGCACTGTTAGGAAGCCTTTAGCGTTTGCTGAGAACGAGACACGCTTCTCGCCTTTACGCTTCATCAGAAATTCACCTGTATCACACACACAATACGTCGCACACATAAAAAACTCACACGGTACAGACGACCCTGACAAAGTCGCAGATTACTCACCCACGATGCGCGATCGAAGAGAAGATACATATAAGCGAGAGACACACTGATGTTCTAGTGTTATATTGAAAAAAAGAATCATCATCATCAGCAGCATCAGCCTATTTTATGTCCACTACAGGACGAAGGCTCCTTCCCTGCGATCTCCAATTACCCTTGTCCTGCGCCAACCGATTCCAACTATATAGCACCCGCAAATTTCCTAATTTCGTCGCACCACTTAGTCTTCTGCCGTCCTCTACTGCGCTTCCCTTCTCTTCCTACCCATTCTGTCACACTAATGGTCCAACCGTTATCTAATCTGCGCATTACATGACCTGCCCAGCGCCATTTCTTTCTCTTAATATCAATTAGACTATCGTCCATACCCGTTCGCTCTCTGATCGAAACCGCTCTCTTTCTGTCTCTTGAAGTTATGCCTAGCATTCCTTGTTCCATCGCTCTTTACGCGGTCCTTAACTTGTTCTCAAGCTACTTCTTCTGGTGCTCCTGCGCATTCTTTCATGCAGACGGCGCGTCACAGTATCTATCATCTAGAGTCGTCATGTCTACGTTTGAGTCTCAACGCACGCGACACGTGCCGAAAATTCCGGTTTCTGCCTGCCGAGACGAATTGGGCCTTGAAAAGCTTCTTCAAGGACTTCCTAGTAGAAACGAATGAACAGTAAGGAATCAAGAACGACCACACTAACAGACTAAAAATAAATAATACTAGCACCCGCAGACTGATCGCTCGCTCACAGGCGGGCAAGAAAGTTTGGCGTTCGTCACAGAAAATATGTCCCACTTTTCTTGTGGCGTGCCACAGACAGATTTAACCCCAAGGCCTACGGTTAAAAATGATCTGCGTCCTTCGTGGTTTGCAGCGTTGGTTAACTCTTCCAGAACTACTCTTACACAAATGCTCATACATAAATGCTCAAGAAAGTGGTCGAGAGGATGGCGCTGTGGTAGCGTCATTGTAAACGCAGGTGCAATGCAAAAATAGGGGTTCCGTTCCCACCTGCGGCGAGTAATCTTTTCTTCCATTTTCATCTCCATTTGCGACAACATTTGTGTGATTTTTTGAAACATAACATATTATTTCCTCTGTGCTTATTCTGCCGTTTTTGGGTGTTTTATTGGTATGGTTGCGACTACCAAAATCCAACTTCCATGGATTATCTTATTCTCCTGACAGGTTCCAAACGAGGGAAGAAAGAGACTTTATTATGCAGTGAAAGTACTGACGTGGTTGGGGCCCTTACTCGACGGCCCAAATGGCTGCCGCCATTGCTCATGCCCGTCAAATCAGGGCCAGCCAGACCTAAGGCTTCGAGCAACGGAGGATCGCCTCTCATTGCGCTTATGTTTGTTGGGGGATCCTAACGGGGAGCTCGGTATAGTGACTATTCTGACACAGGAAACACGTTTTGGAAGTCACAATAGATTCTCGCACCTTACTGCTCCTCTTGTGCAACAAAAAAAAAAAACTACATGTTTGTTTAAATTGCGGAATGTGTGCACTGCGCAACATCTTATGGACACAATATTGTTTTTTGAGTTAGTACCCACCACATTGCGTTACCTTGGAAAAACTGGGCTGATGAAATGGCAAAATGGACCGTGGATATGGTGGCATATGCGTTATTCCTTCCTTCAACCACGACATAAGACAGATCGTGAAGAAACTTTCCATGGAATGGCTTTTCACCACGTGGTTGAACGATTCAGCGAAAAGATCTCTATTCTGTATGCAGTGGAGTTAAAATTTGAACTTTCTGTTAACTTACCCATAGACATGGAAAATGTGTTTATTCAAGTTCGGTTACGTGTAGCCTTCAGCAGACACTCCCGACGTCAAATAGGGCACGATGAATTCGAAATTCGTTCGAGGTTAACCAAATTGAGGCCTCTCGTATGTACTAATATATTTTCCGCTTTATGCCCAGCAGAGGTGAGAACTGTGCGTCAACTCTATAATAATGCCGAGTCCTGCGATTTATTTCAGCTTTATTCTGGAACCGTCACGTAATCCAAACACTGAAAGGAGGGATGGAGGATCGTATGCTGAGCGCTAGTTTTCTTTTCTCGCTTCATGCAACGTAGCCTCAAAGTACGTTTCCACTCTGATTTATTTTTTAACCTTCCAATAAGTGTGACACCACGTCAGTCATTATTAATTGCTTGTTTGTGTTTTCTGTAACAATCAACACCTTCGCGTTTTTTTTTTAACTCCTAGCGCTCCAGCTTATATAGATGTGAAATGGTGTAGCAAGACGCCAGACGCCTCCGATTTCTCCATCTGATTTGCTACTTAAATATATCTATTTTCTTTAGGGTAAAATATCTTCTTTCTTACTTTCGGGTAAAGAAGTTATGCAACACGCTTCCCCACTCGTTTATTTCAAACAGTTCCAGCTTTCCTGTAGGAAGGAAGTCGTCACTGCATGCCGACGATGGGCGTACTTTTCTTGCCTTGCTTCGCACGTGTCACACACGCGGGCTCCCTTCACTTTTATTTCTTACTTTTGACATTCAGCCCTTGTCGTAGTAAATTTAAATTCACGTCAGCAGACACTTGGGCCTCGAGCGTTGCAGAAACGATTTCGAAATTTTGAAAGTTGTTGAGCAACTCTCCGAACTGCCTGCTCTTCGAATCGGTGTTCTTGTGTATGCCGTGATAAATTGGCAACGAGCGCAACAGTACAAAACGCGGCGGATATCTTTGTTATCCCCTTTTTTTTTGTACCCTGTTTCTAACTCTGTGACAAAAGAGAGCAATGCAATAAGTAAAGCAGCAAACGAAGCGCCAGCCAAATTTTATGCCGTCGCGTCTGTAATCACAATTTGCGGCAGTTCTCAAGAGACATCAATGCATGTACAGTTACAATAAAGAAAGGCGTAGATATGCTCCGTATGTTGGATGTTAGCGACAGTTTTCTTCTTGCCCAATTCGTTCTTCTGCACAAATAAACGTACATTCTTCTTAGAGTAGTTCAACCCAGCGAAGTTCAGGTTTTCGTCACTCAATTTCGGGAGCATTGCCCACGATCTGCAATACCCGAAGCGCTGTCTCTAATACAAAGCCTTGAATCAGGTTAAGCCCTTCCTCAGTTTGAATATTAAATTCATTCTGCGTAGAACGCAGCACATTTGATTGTATGCAACTAGGTAAGGTCATAAGTCTTTATTAGAGGGTAGGGTAGATGTTAGACCAGGTATGGACGGGTTAATAAAAGATTGTGTCAAAATGCCACTTTTTCTGGCGCCTTGCGTACATGCGTGAGTTTCTTCTTGTCCGTTGTGTAACAGTATGGCGCAGTAAAACAGAACATTGCCATGCAGACGTGAGTGTAGCTTTTGCTGGCACTGTGTCGGTTGGGGTGATTCACTGATACAATAAAGTTACTGGACTCAGCTTGTTTTCTTCACGGCAGTTACAAATTAAACGAGTAATGTTGCTGTTTCTACGATGTCTCGTGTAGCGCAGTACCCGATATCGTCTAGGTTTTTTAATTTATTGCCTTAACTTCTCGCAATATGGTCTTTCGTAAAGGACTTATTTTGGGAATTTTAGTTTAGCGTCCCCCTGCACTTTATGGGCCATCTCTGTGTGTTCTGGGACCCTATAACGTAAAACTATTACAATATGTTTTTATTGCAATCTCCTGACATCATACTTGTGTAATCACCGACGCAAGCATCGGGCGGTGGCCCGCAGGGTTGTCTGAAGAGACCAGTCAAACGCTCTCCTCGTTCATAGGAGCTCACTTTTCTTTGCTTTCAAAATGAATAACATTGCCTACATTGAGCGGTTTTTCGTTTGTAATTGGTTGCCAGGAGGCGAGGAGCACGCTCAAGTGGAGAGGGTTTCGATGGGGCTGAGCCAGCGCACTGAAAATCGATAACCCGGTGAAGACGGTGGTGCCGGCGTCTGCAATTGGTCCGCTTTCCCTTACTTAGCTTGCGGTGGCTGGTCGAAAATCGCGGCGGCATGCAACGGAAGGTTAAGAATGCTGCTAAAACGGATCCTGAACAAAGAAGAATGGGCAGAGCGAGGTTATAAACGTGCCGAAAGTGCTCGAAAACGTTACACGCCCACGCGCAAACATTTATTGTACGCAGATTAACCCATGCTCTCCGACAGTAGCCAGCGCCTAAGCGATCGGCGACAGCCATTTTTCATTCCTTTCAGAACGGGCCAGCCTGCGGCTATTCCGAAGAAAATTCAGTTTTGTTCGGCATATTAGTGCATTTTTGACGCGTACACGTCACTCTGACGTGGTGAGCTTACGCGGATTTGTGAAGTCATTTGACAGGCAGGTAAAGTGGTAAAACTTTTAACCAATAGCCGAGGTCTAATGGCGAAAAGGCGTCGAATCAGAAAACTATTTTTGTTTTTTTCGGTTCAACCATGCATAATCAGTGTGTACACGTCGTATTAGATGGGGAGCTATCGCGGTTTTTGTGATGTCGCCTGACAGACAGGTGAAGTGAGGGTGGTCCAAAAAAGCTTTTGACCAATCGCGGAGGGCTGAGTGCATATAAAAATTTGGAATAGCTTCACGTTATAGCGCCCCGGGAGCAGGTGAGGTCTGTGTCGGTCCTGTGTGTGTGCCTCTTAATATATGGGCTGCGTCGAGGCTTTCAACGCATTGTAGAATTTGGGGGGGTGAAAGGGTGCGGAAAGGAGTTTGATAAAAGTTCCCGGTGAGATAGCTTACAGGAAGATCTGCGTATTCTTACTTCTTTTTTCGTATGAATATGACAACTTAATGATCGTGACGCACATTCTATGTAGAAGACGACGATACCAACCCCTCTATTCTTCTAGTTCCATGCAACTTCCGCACAGGTCGAAAGTGGTTCACCATCTCTTGAGTTATGGGGCTTATATTTGGTGTATGCAGTAATAAATGCCCTGGCACTTCAGATATGGTTAAGGACACACAATCACGAAGGGACAGATAACCGATTTCTTTGTTCGTTAAAGGAATAGATGAAAAAAAAAAGATACGCACATAAACACACTCAGACGCGCACGCGCTCCAGCGGGAACATACGGACACAATGTCACTTAGGGTAATTCTATTGGACGTTAAATTATCGACGTTGCTTTTCCGCTTCTCAGCAGTTCCTTCAAGAATTCGCATTTATCCGGCGCACATATGCTCGATCCTAAACTCACGCCCACAGTAATTATACCTTCTTTAGCCAGTGCGAAAAGTGGGACGGGGATTAATTAATTTTCCCAGCACCCTTTCATTGTTACTTGCTTTATGGAAGGTTGTTCCAGTCTTCGTTCATTAGCCTTTACTTGCGCGGGAAAGGAAGAGTATCAAGAGGCCAGAAATTTGTTGTGCCCGAATGGAGAGTATAGCCTTGTTGGATATCTAGTTTCTCTTTCCGTAGAAAAGTACCACTGAAGAATATGAATATGGGAGGTTAATTTTTCGTCTCGCCTTCCAAGGAAGCAGCAGTGAAGGTAAGCATTCTTTCTCGTGGACCAACCGTGTTCCCCCTCAATTTGCTGTCTTTTAGAGCGTAGATCTTAGTCCCATCATTCCTGGGTTGAGCGTGGGCGTCCCTCTGCGTAACCGCGCGAACGAGCTCGTGCAACTGCTCGCGCGTTCGTCGTCGTCTTCTTCCACCGTGGCTCCGAAGCCGCTCATCATTCCAATGTTCCCATGCTGCCCCTCCCTCTGCTAAGGCGCTGACGGCACTGACCCACTGCCAGTCGGCGCATTGATTTCGGTCTGAAATTCTTTGCTTCAATATATCGAGAAATAGAAACACGTATCTTGGTGCGCTCAAATTTCGCCTTCAGAAATATCCTAATCGTCGGACCACTTTAATGTATAGTATTCTTTTTGTTTTCTGTTTAGTTCGCTATATTTTAAAGCTTACTTTATTGGCACCGTTACGGATACGTCGGGCAAACCACGAAATGAAAGCTACAGATAGAATCTGAGAGAATAATTTCTGTAGTGACCGAAGTTTGACTATTTCTTTCATTTTTCCAGCACGCTTTAGTAAGCGTGATCATGTGCATCCTGCAACTTGTTAAAATAGAATGTGACACTTTATTTCTACATCATCTGCTATACAACATCTCTCAATCCCCTTTAGTTTTCTACAGTACTTCTCCGCCACCTCGCTTCTACTTATTTAACGTTGTTCCTATGCTCACTGGCATGCTTGCCAACTGAGAATGTGAGGCACGCGTTAATTAACTCGTTTGCTTGAGTCGCGCACGTGCCAGTGCGCGCGAGTGCTTCGCTAACAAGCAAGGATTCGAGCATGCCTTCATGACCGAGCAATTAACGGTGGCGCCTGAAGTAACGGGCAAGATAAATTAAAGGACTTGCCACTCTCTGTTCTGAGGCTTCTTGTTCACCGGGTCCTTTTTGTTGATGTTCGCGCCTCGGTAGACATGACATGCGGTGCCTTACCAAATGCGGAGATGGGGACGTAACAACAAAATATGAAGGTATTCCATAAAATTATTTCAAGTAAAAGTAAAGAAGAAACTTTTTTTCACTTCTTGCTTATAATTGAGCTAGTTAGAATGTAACAGCATTCCATTTCGATGATATATTTTTACCCAACAGCTGCGCGATGAAGCTGAACGCAATCATGCCAGATACAGGCCTGAAAACAAGGGTATGCTGAATGCTGACGATGATTGACGAATAAAAATTGAGAACGAAGAGAAGTTCACACACCACATTTTCTTGACTGCAGCAAATTTCCGAAGGAACATTTGAGCCAAGGATGGGATCACCTTGCTCCCCTACAGGAGCGTTTTATTTATTAATGTTCCTACTGGAGTGTTTTATTTATTAAAGTTCGGCAGCATGTACTCCTGTAACATCTGAACGCGAAAGCCTGCGGCATACTTGGCCAGGCGCAGTCTCGCATCATCGTGTTGCTGCTTCCGCAGTGCGGCTTGGTCGGCTTGTTTTCGACGCTTAGATGCGGGCTCGTATAGCGGTCTCGTATAGCGCGGTCGGATTCACACCAACAACGTTTCTCTTCGACTTTACGTTGCATCCGCTCAGCAGGGGATTGAAACGCATGCTGTTCCGTGGGTTGTACGGGTTATTTCAATGAGTGTACGCCCGGTTTGCTTCCCTTTGCTGAGTGCATGTAGCCTCAGCCTTACGGGGTTATGAGCCATTGAGAATGTCACGTACCTTTATTTTCTTTTTTTATACCACTCGTCTAGACGTCACAATTCTGCACGTTGTATGCATGATTCCAATGAATGTATGCACTGTACGCTTCCCTTTGCTGAGTGCTCGTAGCCTCTACATTACTAAAGGGATGAGCCATCACATTTTTTTTGCTTGCTTAGAAAGGTATGAGCCATTGCTGACTATGATAGCTTTTGCACCATTGGACCTGACAAAGCATTTATTTCAAGGCCATCAGGTTTAGGAACCCCTTAAGGCTTTCGCATTAAAAATATTGGCATGTTATTATTGAGAATTCTGCAGAGAAGCGCTGGCAAACTAACATGTGAATTGATGGAAATGTTTTACATTCTAGTGAATGGCAATGCGTGATTCAGCGATGCCTATATATGCCATACTGCCAGGTGATGAAGAATAGGTTTTTAAATACGTAATTAGGCTAATTTGACGAAAGTTTGATGTCACATATCCGATCTTCCCTTCACTATGTGAGTACAATACTATGCGCAGTTCTTGCTGACTTCATTGAACTGAGAGCCAGTCACAGCTAAAATTGCGAGTAGCGTCTGTCCAGTGTGTCTAACCTTATTCTGTATTTTTTCGCCAACAATAAGAAACCAAGCCCAACAAAAGCTGTTATTTCCTTGCAAGCTTGGGAAGCTGTATTTAACTAATGCAGTAAAGGAGTTCGACGTCTAATGAGAACAAAGAAGTATATTAACGAGTATTACCTGAATTCAGGACAAGCGTACAATACGTGCTTTTCGCTTTCTGCGATAAAATAGAGGCACAATCGCGGCTCTGTAAAACTTGAAGCAACAAAACGCGTTATAGTAGCTAACTTGAGCAAAGTGCATTTCCAAGTCCGCGGAAGCGTTACAAGCATGGTTCATTTCCGCTAAGAGAAAATGGCAATATCCACCGAAAAATTCTTGTTCGCAATCAGAACCTCATGGTAACTTATTTGGAATGATGATATTGAAGGGACAAGTAAGAAACACTAGAATTTGGAATTTCAAGCCACGCTTTAAAAAATAGAAAAGGAATTGAGAGCTTAAGGGTCATTCGACGCCATTCATTCCCATACCGACTTTCGCGTATCGACCACATAGGAACCAATCAAGAGACAGTTGAAGAGAAGTGTATCATACAAAAGTTTCTAAATAACCGCTTTGGCATGCTCGGGAGTGTTTTGAATTAGGAAACACGTGAAAAAGCATTTTGTGGTTGGAGACAGCAAAAGAAAATACAGCCACGGTAACTTTTATTTGCCGCTTTTTCCTTTTATTACTTCTTAGGTATCACTCTCAGTTGCATGGTCTTCCATTTCTTTCGCTTCTCTGTCTAGCTTGCGCTTCATTATGCCTTTCAGAGCACCAGCATTTTTCTATCAAGCAGCATTACTTGACGAAAAGAAATCTAGTGTCCTGTTTCAACTAAGGTTGACGTAGGCAACCCAAGAACAGTTCCTATGCAACGGCGATCCCAGATGTCGTACTTTGTCCAAAAGGAAAACATAAGAGGGTGTTCCAAGCAACATGTGCCAAAATTTACATATATATGAGTGCCACGTAGCTGGACAGAACTAAGGTAATGTTGTGTGCCGTCGCATGCAGTGTTTTGTACATCGCCTAATTAACTAATTAATTATTATTAAATAAATAATTTCTCAAATATTACAATCAAATCAATACTGTCAATCAGGAAATTGTAAGCTATCATGAGAAACTCCCGATCAATCTTTGCGTTGCTCAATCCGTGCTACATAACAGTTTTTTTTTTCCACGTCCCAAACGAACCCGCAAAAGCACGTGAGAAGTGCCACGCGAGTGGTCGTGTGGCTCTTCTTCGCGTTTTGAGGGCTTTCTATAACGCTTTGAAAATTTCTTTATGTAGCATGTATTGAGCAGCAAAAAGATGCATCAAAAATTTTTCGTGATGGCCTCCAAGTTTTAGAGCGCAGCTGTTAGGCGCCCGTTCCTGGGTTGAGCGTCGGCGTGATCGTGCAAGCGCGCTCGTGCCACTGCTCGCGCTTTTGTCGTCGTCATCGTCTTCTACCACAGCTGGCTCCGAATCCGGCCATCATGCTAGCGTTCCCACACTGCCCCTCCCTCTTCGAAGGCCCTGGTGGCACTGGCCCACTGCCAGTCGGTGCGGTGATTTCGGTCCCAAATTCTTTGCCTCGATATATCGCGTATAAAGCTGCGTATATGAAAACGCGTATCAAGCTGCGCTCCGATTTCGCATTAGGGAGTATTATAATAGTCAGACATGTTATTGAATGGCAATGTTGCTCTTAAGATAATAGTTGGGAAGTTAGTTAATCATTATTGTGACTACTTTCGTAATTAGGCAAAATGTAAAAATAGTCTGACTTACTCATTCTGACGGCGAGCAACATTACCTCGGTTCTGTACAGCTACGTGTCAGTAGCATATTTTGAATTTTCGCACAAGTGACGTGGGACACCCTCTATTCTACAGCGGACCATAGATGTAGGAAAAAAATGTCGCAGTTTTGCCTTAAGGCGAAGCATAGATTGCGATAGCAAATTAGTGGACAGCTATACGAAGTAAGTACGAAGCTATACGGACTGGATTCCGAGGGAAGGGAAGCGTAGCAGGGGGCGACAGAAAGTTAGGTGGGCAGATGAGATTAGGAAGTTTGGAGGGTCAACATGGCCACAATTAGTACATGACCGGGGTAGTTGGAGAAGTATAGGAGAGGCCTTTGCCCTGCAGTGGGCGTAATCAGGCTGATGATGATACGAAGTAAGGATAGTAGTTTTATCTGCCGTGTCAAACCACAAACATAGGCATACTAACTGAATTAACAAGCATGGTGTCAGGTGCGCACAAGCAAGCGTAAACGCCTCTCACTCGATCACAGCGGAAACTGGCTGTCAAAACGATGGCATGAGGAAACGCGGCAGTAGCAGCGAGCGAAGTGACATTCGGGCTGTCTATCGCTTCAACGCAAAGTGAGCGCCGAGTACAGCACGCACAAAGCTACGAGCCACGAACGCACCTAAACTCTGCCCCCAACGCAGATCACTCTCAAGATACGGCCGCGCAACCGCGTGCAGCGGCCACATGCGTAGTTGCAAGCGTTAGAATATGCCGCTAGAATATGCCTTTTAATGGGATTATCATTCTTTGGAAAGTCCTGCAAGTTTGCAGCACGCCTGTCTGTCTGTCCGTATTAACCTCTTTCAGGTCAACTTGGGTCAACTGGGCAGTGCATGGCCCAATGGGTGGAGCATCGGGCTGGTGTGGTGCGTGAACCTGGTTTGAGACAAACCGCCGGAGCAACATGGGCTTTGTATCGTATCTATGCATCGTATTTGGCGCAGCGCTGGCTTCGCATCTACGGCATCTGGGTCGTGACCGATATCTGTATCGCACATGACACATGGTGGTCATGCTGGTCACATGGGGGACACGCCTTCATGAGTTTGAATCGCAAGGCGCGAAGAAGGGACGTGCATGCAAGATGATCGAGTGCCAGAGCGCTCCAACGCGAGCGCATACAACGGTAAAATGACAATGGTTCACTTACATTGTCGTTGAACCATCGGCTAACACTTTGCGACGTCGATCGAGCCGATGTCCATCTGGGGACCCGACACAACGGCGCTAGTAGCAATGCCACCCATGCCTCAGCCGTACAAACGCTTCGCTGGTCTTCAATACAAGGCTAACCATACCGGCGCGATCACGTGACCAAGCATGGCTGTGCCCGAGCGCCGCTGCTCAAAACGGTATAATAATGCGACTAGCATTCTTAACTCACTTGCCCCATACAGATTGCAAATAACGGTGTCTTACGTAATACGGTGTGTCATCGCATTGCTTGCATGCTAAGTTAATTAACGTCGGCAGTCACCGTGAATTGAGTCCTGCCGGAATGTGGTATCACACATAACAAATATTGCAGGTCACAAATTTAAATCACCCCTACACTGTCATGCGGACTGTTGATCATGAAAGAGAAACCGCGTGACTAAATGCGCATATAAACGAGCCGCCCTGGCATCATGAACAAGAGAACATATGCCAAATCATCTGATAATTACGAGTCGCCACGCCAAACTGCGCACAGCAATATGCACGATACAAGTCGCTACACGCAGATGACCAATGCTTACAAATCAGCCAAGCGTTTTGGTAACTGACCTCCTCGGCACCACTGATTTCTAGGACGCTGTTCAATTTCTTGTTATCAGATAACACTGCTCCGACGGCAAAATATATTTCATTATTATGTTCCATCTTCCGCCTTCTTCACTGTAACTATACGTGACATGCACGAAGAAGAACGTTGTGTTTAGAGAGCGTCCGCCTGGCCTGGAAGCAACGGTTCCACAAATGCCGCGTAGGTTTCTTTTTATTTCACCTTCTCTAACATATTCTGCTTTTCCACTATTACTGCCAAAAACCATTGCGCTCCTAACGCAAATAAGAGTAGCATCAACGAGGAAGATAAAGGAATGAAGGAAAAGGTAAGCGGAAAATGAGACCTCGGCATGTGATGAATAAGCAAGAAACCAAACACCTCGATGTGACAGAGGAAGCAGAGATGAAAGCAAAAGAGAGAACGCAAAATGAGAACCGTCACCATCGGTCGGCGTGGCTGATCTGCCACCTTGCGTGTTCCGGTACCCAGTATCTCCGGTCGAACGAACCAGGGTCCCCCCATTATGTTTGCGTCATTGATCGCAATGCATTTTCGTAGGATTTCTTTTGATCGGTAATTTTACCTTCTATGGAGACAGCGAGTTTATTTTTTTTTATTCTTCACATGTAGACAACCACCCTCTGCCACTATTTTGCCTTTATCACGCGTTTATCTCTCACCCTCCCTATTCATATATTTCGAACCAGATGATGCAGCTACTTACCTATCTTCGATTGTTCTCCGAATGTGTTTCAATATCTTTTTCCAAACCTTGGCAATCCTCCTGGCTTTCACCATTTTTATTGATATCCTTGACCCATTTTCGACCTCAGTGCGTTGACGGTTCGTGTTTTATCTCTCGAGCGCTTTTTTTCCCATGCGGTCTTTTTGTTTCTTTGTGCTGTCGCAGTGGTCAATCCACCTTCGCACAGAGACTTCTAGAACAAGTTTGTGATGTTTACTTTCTCTTTTCAGGACAAATACACCTCAAATGATCGAGGGCTGCCAGGTAGTGGTCTACTAAGCCTGAGAAAAAGAGCCAAAGTTATGATACTGTATGGTTTCTCCTAACGCGTACCGATGTAAGTGATATCGACGTTATGCAGCGTGGTTAAAAACAAAGCCACGAGATATGGGAAGAGTTGTCTCCTTTAATTCGACTGAATTGTTGTCGTTGTTGCCTGAGAACAGCCACTAGGGGGACTGGCCGCACTGGAAGTAATGGAAAGTGCACCCAACAAAAGACCTAGTGCTCAAAAGCAAAGAATCCAAAAATGCAAAACATTAGGCAACTTAAACATTATCCAATCTTTTAGAGGGTTTATTCATAAAAAGAGGGAAATACGAGACAAGCGCGTACACTTCGTATTTGTTTCCTACATGCAACTCGCGTGCGCCTTCGCTCTTTTCTTCGTTGTGATGAATCTCGGAGCAGCAGGGGGTGCCACAATACTGGAGGGACCTGTTTTGGAGGGACATGACATAAAATAGGCGCACTTCTACACATTGTGTTGTTTTCTTCTAAAGCTCGACGATAGCATGTTTGTCGTCGCAGCAGACGCAGCAAGGACGAACTTAACTGAAAACACCCAGGTCAGCTTTCTTGCTCATCGCACACGGCAGAAGCAATTTCTCGTCGTAATTGATTTGAGTGGCACTTTCTCAAAATACATGATCCATACCTCTAATCTAAAGAAGGGCATGGAACACTCCACCAGCAAAAACGAAAGTGAAGTTTCCCGATAGTAGCATGAGTTCGCTGTCTGTGTAGCACGCGTGCTTGTAGTTGCGCAGATCAGAACTTCTACTTATCATTCTTTTCTTTTCGTGGCGAACGACCTTACTCGGCCACTAACTCTTATGACCTCCCTGCCTCCCTATGCATTCTTTTCTCGCTCTGTACATCTAACTTTCTAGGCTGCTTCATTGTTCCGTACTGCAAATTTATATAAGTCCTAGCATTATATTTATTCCTGTAAGCTAATAATCTCAGACGTGAAAGAAAAACGGGTAGAGCATTGGGCTAGATTTAACTGCAGGGAAGGAAAGATCTTTATTAAGTTCTTGTCGTGTTTCGATACGATGTATTGCTCCATCCTTCCTCGCTTTAGACATGCTGGCACGCAGGAACACAAACTTACATAAACACAAACACTCACACATAAGTGGAAACTTGCGGACAAACACACCTTCTCACACACACATACACCAACAAGTACGCAAATACACACGAATGCGCACTTGGGAAAACAGAAACACCGGAAGAAGGTCTGCGGAGTATATGTTCCATTGCCATGCCCTCGAGGGAAGCATTATAGAACTGAGATAACTACTGGACCCGCTCTTGACTAGGGCTCTCGTGCTCTTCTTCTCTTTTTTTTTCCCTGTACATCACTCCTTTGGGAAAGTGCAGACTTGTGGTGTCCGAGCAAGAAAGCAAGCCTGCCCTTTTTGTGGCCATATACAATACATATACAAACCAGCTACGAGCCTTCGTACACTCTTTTGGTCGCCACGCGGAGTTTTTACCCTCCACGATCTTTCTCTTTTGTGCCGTTCCCTCTCAACTTTTCAATATTCTATAAGAATACAGGTCACGCTGCTGGAATAAGCTTTAGGCACCCGCAATGACGGTTTCTCTGATATGTTGAGCTGCTATGGTTGTGTATTCGAGCTCGTTAGCTTCCTGCATTTTGTTTCCCCAATGCGCTTTTGTTTTATTATTTCTATTTTCTATTCATTTTACATCCATCTTGGGCTCTATGTATAGACGATTTAGTACTGCAGGCAAAAGACGAGTGCACAATGCTCGTTTTTTCAGTATCCTTGGCTTTATTCTATAGAGAGGATAACGGCATTTTCTGTAATACATGATGTAGACTTCTTTGTGGTTGCTATCGTCGTTGCTGCTGCTGTTGTTGTTGTTGTTGTTTTTGTTGTTGTTGTTGTTGTTGAGCGCCGGCTTTCCTTATTACGCTTGCGTTTTCCATGTTTTCTTTTTCGTTATTTCTTGGTGTAACGCTCTATTGAGAGCTTACGCCTCCAGGAACCAATTCAGTCGTTAGGTGAAGAGAAATATTTTATGCGACAAGATGAAAGGGCCCGAGATAATATCCGCATAAACAAGTGCAGAGGCCATTCCACAGGTGAGAATCCGTATATAAAATGCAATACAATCATATTGCATTGAGGCATAGCTTGTGTTTGCACACTTTCTTTGGCTCACGCATGCTAGATGTTGCTTTTTTGTTACTATTTTTATAAACAATTACTAACGCACCCCAATTGATGCTCTCCTACTCTGCGAACAACTTGCATACACATATTCGTTATATAATACGTGAAGCGAGGTTACCAATTGCCGAGAAAGAAAGGAAAAAGCCTTCATTTGTAGACTTTTGCCAAAAATCTGACCCGTACCGCAGCGCTAGTGCTCCCAGTGATATCACTGAAGTGCATCGAATCTAGGAAGTTCACAAAGGCAGAAATTCTATTTAAGATTGTTTCACTTAAAAAAAAAAAATTAAGAAAGGGAACTGCCGTGGGAATAAACCTTCTAGGTGATGAAGCTTTCAACTGCGTCGAGAGCTCAAAAATATGTAGACAGTCTCTTTCAGACTTCACCGCAAGCGTTGGAAATGACTATATACGGTGGTCAATAGCCAACATTCAATTTGCCAAATAACTATTAGACACGTTTGTCAAAAGCAGTACATGACAGGCTTGTAACAATGTCTTTACCGTGAGACAATGTTATGTGGCACCGTCACACGATACACTACTGGCTCTCTGCCCTTTTCCACCCCGAAAGTTTTCAGACGCTCTTCTATAATTGGTCTAATCTTACTTGTAGCGGTCGTTTCTGCAGCATTGACGAAGTGCTTGGACTTTCTATTTGCTAACCGTTACTGCGCTTTTTTAAATAGTACTTTTGCGTCCCCCAAGGTTCAAGAGATTGCCCGTTCCCAGTGTTTCCTTCTCAGTCTTTTTGTGTCTTTAAATAAACAAATTATATGTTAAGCTCCAACACGCTCGTGAAAACACTGTCCAAGGACGTGTTTTTGAACATTACGAGCCTAGAATTGTTTTATTCACAAGAATAGAACGACGTTAGTACTAAGTTTAAGAGTTTGTTGCTTAGATGACGTAGTATTCTTTCTGCGGAATCGGCTATTTTCTTCTATGCCTAACGTGCAGGATTCGAGCACTCCAGGGAAGATGAAATGTTCATTTGATCTTGATCTTCATTTTCCCGCAATATATAGTGAATGCGTCGCTATAGGACTGCAGTAGCCTGCAACAATATCGAGCTGATTGCGAGGCTTAATTTTGCGTTCGAAGTCTGATGTTCCAGCGGCGCTTATTGAAAGGACAACAAACGGGGTCCGCCAGTAATACGAAGCAGGTAAATAAGGAGAAGCAGCACAATAATATGGTACCTATATGAGGAAAAAAAACAAGTGTACAAGGAAGGGACTTAGCTGACAAGGTATTACGTAAATATTGAAAAAACGCAACAAAGTTAAGAAAAGTTCTATGAAATGCATGTCTATGTCATTCTTTATTCTTACCTTTCGCGCCCCGCGTCCTGACCCAGCTGCCCCACATCGTACTTTATTGAAGACAACTACTCGCTCTCAAAACTCTGCGAAAGCCCCCGACATCGCGTAAGAGAAAAATATGTTCTATCCCAACTAGGATGTTTAGGCAATATTAAAGAATAATTAGGGGTGTAAGACATTCGTAAATAATTTCACATACTTAACGTCGTAATATGTTGCACTGCAGACAAACAGCCTCGATGCATAAGATCGAACGTGGTGTCGTACGTCGGGAGACAGAAGGAGCTGGCATGTCACCGAAACTTCCTGATAAAAGCATCCCATTCGCGAGGCATGTGCTTTTCAACTCTTTATCGTGGCCTCACATTGCACAGTACATACACTTATGCTTACTTTTGAAACGATGGCATGATGCAGTGAAAGCTACCACTGTAATCGACCTATCAGGAGTGTCAAAATGCGAATGTACATTTCCTTACACTGCGTGTCCCAATACGTAATAACGTTATAACCTCCCGAGCTCTATCTCTTGGTCAGTTGCAGGCGCCGCAGTACTTCTTGTAGCTTGAACTCCATAGGGACGTTGTTTTGAAGTACAGTAGCACAGTACCGCTAGGGAGGCATAATGCCGGAAACAAATATGGCCCACCTGTAATAAAACACCAGTGCACCGGCAAAATGATCGCTAAGTTTGAGCCGGCGTTGTGGTGGCTACAAAATTAGGTGTACCGACCGAGCCTAGTTCACCATTTCTCCGCAGCATGACGCAAAACTGGCGCTGCAGTCAGTAGAGCGGTTCTCCTGGGTGCCTCGTCGTCCGCACGCAGGAACGAGTGTGTGTACGCAGGGAAGACAAAATCCATGTGTGAGGATATCGCAGCCGCTGATTTCACCTCTGATGTATGCTTCGATTACCATTCTGTGAAGTGCTAGCAAAGCTGAATGGGTAATTGTGGTATCGTCAGAAAACACGAAGTGCTGGACCTATTTTTTAGCTTCTATGCAAGAACTGCGCGCTACAGCTTTAGCGGTTTCGAATGAGTGCGGAGTTATTCTGGTGCTTTAGGCTGTGAAAGAGTGAGTTGTTTTTGTTGATTTGGAGCAGCCAAGTGTCATTTTAATAAATACATACATGAGCACAGGGGCTACCTATGAGAGACGCTGGCAGTGGGACATTCTGTAATACGTTTTTCACCTCCTGAAAGTTATAACGGAGGCCTAAATCTAAGTAAACGAGCGTTTTGTATTCTGACCCAGTCAGAACGCGGCCGCTGGGATAGTAAACGAACCCATATGGCCCGCTTAAAGAAGAAATAACATCCTTTAAATCTGCTACAAATTGAGTAAATCGTTAGTACGAAAATATGCGAATAATTATTATCAAGACAAATAGTATCACATACGTGAAAGTAAACGTTTTTAATCTCATCAAGCAACGATTTCCTTTTTTGCCCCTTGCATGGATTGCCCTAAAATATTTCAAACATATATTTATTATTTTTATTTGTAGATACTGCAATCCCTAGTTGCGATTTTAGCAGGGTTGAGTAGAGATGTACATTTGCTAAGCAACAGGGGAAAAAAATAAGGTGCAATAATATATACAAAGTTCAATACAAATAAGAAAAAAAAAACATTTTTCCTGGGAAATAAAGTATGCAATTGCTGCAGTAGAAATCACACTTCCAGGCCAGAGCAAAAGAGGTATAGAGAAGGCAGTGAAACTTTATCATTATCTAATCTATTCCATTCTGTAATTGTCCTTGGAAAGAAAGAATATTTCAAGCAGTTATTGCGAGTGGACAAAGGGGTTATTGTTAGGGTGTGCCTCTGTCATGTAGCCTATCCGACAGAGAAAGAGATTATGTCCGAAGTCGCTACTTTGTAATGGCCTTTTATTACCTGAAATAAAGTTTTAAGCGCAATACACTGTTTCTTCCGGTTAGAGTGGGAAATTTAGCCTTTGTTAGAAGTGATGTGATTGAAGTGCGCCCAAAGTTGTTATAGATGAAGCCAACTGCCTTCTTTTTTTTTTTTTGCAAATTTTCTATCTGATTAATGTGTTTTTGAGTGTAGGGGTACCAGATAATTGCCGCATATTTTAATGTTGTTTAATGTTAATGTTGGATTTATACGCAAGAAGACGAACAGCAGGCGTGGACAGTCTTAAAGCTCACCTTAGAAAAAAGAAGCTTTAAATTAGCAGAAGTAGTTACGTAATTAATATGCCTCGCCCAGCTCAGATCTTTCGAAATCCAAAGACAGAGCTACTTGAATTGTTCAGCTTCGGATAGCTAAATACCTAAAATGAAGAGGATTCTTCCTGCGGCTAATTTTCACAAATACGTTTTTTTTTTTAAATTCACCTTCATTTGCAAGTCTTCCCACCAAGAAACTACTTTCCGGAACGCTTCGTTTAACTGTAACTGATCCTCAGGACTGTTAATTTCAGAATAGATAACGCAATCATCAGCGTACAATTTAATCTTAATATCAATGTCATTTACAATATCATTAATAAATATCCACAATAAAAGGGGTCCGATAACAGAACCTTGGGGAACTCCAGATTGTTCTGAAAGCTCAGGAGAACTGAGACCTTGAAAAGAAACATATTGTTGTCTGTTCGAAAGATAGGCTGAAATACAGTTAAGCAGCTGGGCTTTTCCAATATTGTATCTGACTTAAACAGTTTTTTAAGAGGAAGGTTATCGAAGGCTTTGGAAAGGTCCATAAAAATTAAATCGATTTGTTTACCTGAATTTATTGAAACAGCGAAATAATGTACTGTAATGACTAATTGAGTGGATGTGGAGAAACCTTTTCTGGGGCCGTGTTGGGCACTATATAAAATATTGGACCTGTCTAGAAATTCAGAGATCTGTTTGTGTGTCATCTGCTCAAGAGGCTTGCATGAGGTTGAACTTAATAGAATAGGGACGGTAGTTTGTAATGTGCTCTTTGTTACCACTCTTATGTAGACGCCTGATTTTAGCTGTTCTCCAGTCACTTGGAATCTGCCTATCACACATTGATTTAGAGAATAAAACATGTAAATACTTAGAAAACCAGGGAGCGTAACACTTCAGAAATTC
Source organism: Dermacentor andersoni (assembly GCF_023375885.2). Classification (NCBI taxonomy): domain Eukaryota; kingdom Metazoa; phylum Arthropoda; class Arachnida; order Ixodida; family Ixodidae; genus Dermacentor; species Dermacentor andersoni. The sequence goes on along the minus strand of NC_092815.1, from coordinate 62,945,182 downwards.
ATTTGAGATGCCATGGGGCCCAGGTGATTTTTTAATATCAAGCCTAAGAAGCAAATTCAGTATGCTTTGTTAGGTGATGACAATGTCTTGTATGGGAAGGTGCGATGCATGAAAATTTTATAGTATGCCAATATCCTTTGTGAACACAGATTTAAAATGTAAATTAAAAGCACTTGCAATTTGACCGCTGTCTTCACATTCATCATCATCATCATCAGCCTGGATACGCCCACTGCAGGGCGGAAGCCTCTCCCATACTTCTCCAACTACCCCGGTCAGGTGCTAATTGTGGCCATGTTGTCCCTGCAAACTTCTTAATCTCATCTGCCCACCTAATTTTCTGCCGCCCCCTGCTAGGCTTCCCTTCTCTTGGAATCCAGTCCGTAACCCTTAATGACCATCGGTTATCTTCCCTCCTCATTACATGGCCTGGCCATGCTCATTTCTTTTCTTGATTTCAACTAAGATGTCATTACCTCGCGTTTGTTCCCTCACCCAATCTGCTCTCTTCTTATCCCTTAACGTTACACCCATCATTCTTCTTTCCAATAAACACTTCAGAATAAACACAATTAATTTGAAACAATTCATTCATTCGTGAAGTGAGTGTAACCGGCCTCCAGAATTTCTCGGGGGACGTTGATATAAAGGTCGGAAGCTTGTCGCCATAGTATTGCTGCTTGTTGGCAGCTACTTGAGAACTAAAATGATCTGAAACCTTAGAATTTTTTTTCCTGTAAAGCAGGCGCGTCCTTAGAGGTATGTTTTCTAATTTTTAAGCGCCTAAGCTGCCTTTTAAGTTGCAATGTCACTCGAGAAATCCAGGGATTTCGAAGTTTTTTTATCACTATTCGGGAAACCAAAAGATCGACGTGGCAGTTTACGAGGGACTTAAATCATTCCCACAAAGCATGAATGTTCTCAGTGCTGCTCAGCAAAAAATCAAGCTCAAAAGACAGTATACTCAACATCGATACATCATCAGCTCGCGAGAACTTAGGCATATAAATTTTCATAAAGCGCTTGCGTAACAAGACATTGGAGAGCGTTAATAATACAGCCAGGTGATTTGAGATTCGAGTGAGAATTTCGCAGCAGCTTTGTGATGTGATTGGTCCCTTAAAAGGAACATATCTAGTATTGGTGGAGGTAGCTGTAATTCTCTTAAAGTTTTCAACAACTAGAAGGCGATCAAACTCAAGCGCTATATTTATCATTATTTCGCCACACCTATCTCCTGGAACACTTAGTGAAAAAGTGCCAATCTACATTACAATTACAATCTACAAAATTAAATTCTCCTGTCAGGATAATTCGATCACCAGGTTTTACATACTCAGCCAGATACATTTTAAGCACATCAAGCACTTCAGGGGAAGAGTTAGGTGGCCGAAAAATAGCTCCTATGACATACCTAATGTTATTGTGATAGGTCTTGCCAAATATACTCTCGACATCAGGTACGTCAGGCATACTTATCATTGTACCCCTTTGCTACCACGATATTTCCTATGGATACAGCAACCACCTGGCACAACTTCGCTATCATAAGCTATGTTACTTAACCATGTCTCAGTTAGTATAGCAATGTTCGGGTCACAGGCTTCCGATATTCCTTCTTATACAGTACTTTCGATTTTTCATCCCTTTCCTTTTCAGAGCTTTTCCGAAAGATTGTGCGCCTTTCGCGAACCCTAAGCGATAAATCCTCCGAAATTGACTCATTAGAGCCCTTTGGCTTGTGTGCAGTCCTTAATACGGACATCTTTTCACGATGATCGAGGAACTTAAGAATCACAGATTGCATTTTGTTTTCGCTTGTTCGCCCAAGACTGTGGCATCTTTCGATGCTTGCTGCTTTAACCTCTAGCTTAGATTCAAAAAACGTATTTACTGCTTTCAACAGTTCTTGGGGCGTTTCATTGCAAGGTTCTTGAAAGCCATAAATAATTAGATTATTTCTCCGACTGAAATTCTCCAAGTCGTCTACTTTGCCTGTCGGGGAGACCAGTGCGGATTGAATCCTCTTCATATTTTCTTCCATTTCCTTCAATTGAGTGGTTATACTAGGCGAAATGTATTAACCTGGCGCTCCATAGTATCAACACGCTCACTTGAGGAGGTGATCTTATTTATGATGTTTTCGTGACTGGCTTGTATGTCAGCAATTGCTGATGGCATTGTGTTCTGACCAGCAAGTAACTGTTGTAGCCTTTCTTTCTCAGAAGGGCCTGGATTAGCTTTATATCCCCACAAGCTAGAAGGTCAAGATGTATAGAACGAACACATGTGACAAGGTATTCAACCCATGATGGGAAAGGTGTAGCAGGAAAAATTTGTTGTTATTACGATAATATTTGGTAGGTAAATATCTACCGACCTGGATCAAAAGCAATACGGGTTTCTCAACATGTTGCCAGTCCTGCCACTAACATGCCCGCTCCACTAGGAATCCATTGGAATTCGCTAAATATATTAGAAAAAATAAATGTAACAAGCAGTGAGATTATTTACGATAGACAGTCGTTTTCACGCAGCAAAAGTACAATGTATGGTAGAAACGGCGCAAGTACGAAAAATGTGATGCCCCGCTCTTGTGTACCTAGCTTCGGTCAAAATTTCTATGGGCTACACGTAATTGGAACCTCAGGCCTCTCAGAGCAAGCTCCTGGTTTGTGCTCCAGGAGAGCAGTGCGCCATATCGTTAATTAGCGTACGGAGAATTGCAGTTCTTAATTCTGAAACGCTGCTCGTTTGGACAAAGTGCCTAAAGAAAGCAAACGCACAAAGATCACAGCACTAGAAAATCACAACGCGGTAAAGGAAGTGACAAACAGAAAGCATAAATACAGATATTTTTTACGTATATCCGCATACACGCACATAACATACATCTTGCGTATTACGTTTGCACCAATGTTAACGGTGTTCTGCTTCCTCGTTTGCGTTTCTCCAAATCGGTCGCCGTGAGTGAAGGATGTTCCACCCGTCTCAACCACAAGGCGCATTGCTTCTCAGCGCTCACTTTCTCTCTGGTGTATTTATTTTTACCGTCTACGTTTCTGACAGTGATTCGGCAAGTCAGCGTGAAGTCTTTCTTTTTCTTTTTTTTTTAGTTTTACCAGCGTGACGGTACTAAGTACGAGTGCTATGCCACTGCCAGGGAAAGAAAATATGCGGAGATGGTGAGCAACAAGAAAACTTTAATTCCCCAAGAATATAGCGCTGAAATCAAGGAGAAAAGCGGGAATCCTTGAGGAAGTTGTGGAGCGTAGATATGTAAGCTGCAGACGAGCCGCTGCCAAAGCTTTGAGCATCAACGGAGAAAAGGGAATAGAAAGAGAGGGTGTCACGGAAAGAAAAAAGTGGCAGGAGCAGTGGACATCAAGATGGAATGAAAAGCCGAGATGGTGGTACGGAAGCCTCAAAACAAGCGAGAAAGAACATAGTATGTCGTCTTCGTCAATGTTTGTTCTGACACACCGGCGAAGACGTAGCGACGTTTTCATCGGTGCCTATTTTAGTTTAAAGAAAGATGGTCGAAAAATAAAGAAGGCGAGAAAAAGGTTGCAGAGGAACGGTGGTTTCTTTAGCCACCACTTTCATCCGTGGTTTCAAAGGGCTGCGGAAAAGGTCTTCTTGGCGCTAACGGTGCAAAAGAAATGCCTGGGTGCTTCCATCCTTTATTTTTTTCAGATACCCTTTTAATATCGGCAAATCTTTAAGAATTCAGTATAAGCGTGAATTTGCCTGCTTCTTAGCGTGTTGCGCTGTGCGCGCTGGCCTCTATTGGCCAGTCGATGTTTATACCTATATCGCTAGCCGGCCAGAGAAAGACCAGGCGACCTCTCCTCCCATTTGTACCTCTCTCGCTCTCTCTTGTCGTTTTCCGGATGCCAACTATTTCGTTACAATGTTGGGCGCCTGTATGATACACCCGCTTGCATCGCTTGTAGCCGATATTGAAGTTATGAACATGTGTATGTCTCTCTGCCTGCAGTGGAGGGCGAAAGAAAAGGTGACGGGGGGGGGGGGGGGCGCTTACACTGTATATACTTGTAGGTGCTACTGCTGTGTGGGGCGGAGTAGCACTTGCCAAATCGTACAGCTATCGCATATTAGAAAATTAAAAGGGCAGACTCTCCGCATCTGTACTGAACGTACATGGAAGAAACTATTGATCACCGCCTCTGTCACTATTTCCGATTCGACGCATAGCGGCGGAATCCCTAGCGTGTCTTGAGTAGACTTGACGATCGGCCTTCTACAGAAGAAAAGGTCGAGCGAATATGGTGTCACAACTCATGCAAGTCACGCCAGCCCTTGGAAGATACCTGGCAGACTTGTGTGCCCGACTGCAAAAATTATGCGCATCATCCATCGCAAGCGCATAATTTGAACACATGGCCCTCTCGCAACTCTCTGCCACTCCCGCCTCCCCGTCAACACGTAATAGTAGTAGTAGTAGTAGTAGTAGTAGTATTTATTTCGGCCATATTATACAATATACCCCCGAGGATAGGCTAAAGGAGGCAAATAAATCATGTCGCCTGGCAGGGCCATATTCCCGGACAAATCTGGACAAAGCTTCCATTAAACTCCCCACCTTCCCTTACCTCAGTCTCTAACCACTGAATACGAGCTATAAATGAACCCTGTGTTTTTTTTACTGATATCAGGATAATGCTTTAACGTTCCTGCCTAAAATACCCGTCGCGGTGGCTAAGTGAATACGGTGTTCAGCTATTGAGCTTGAGGTCGTGGGTTCGATTCGCGAGCTCGGCGGGAGCATCCCGATCTGGGCGGAATGCAAAGAAGCTTGGGTGCCGTGCTGCAGCGTAGAGGTTAAGGAACCCTCCTTTGCATAGAAGATAATCGGAAATGCGTTACTGTAGAAATGAAAGCTAAATAATGAAAGCCGTGGAAATGAAACAGAAAGGAAACGAAATGAATTATTTAATTAAATGCTGATTACATAGCCATACCGCTTTAGAATGCATTATTCAATATTTTGGACAAATTTTAGGCACTCCAAACGAATCTTCGCCGTCGGCCTTGCCATGTGGCTCCACACATCTTTAGGCATATCTATATATATGTTTATACATGCCACATATGACGTATATGAATGCTATAGTATTTAACCATCCGGTTGCTTAAACCAGGCCTTATGTTGTTGCCTCAATTGTAGCTGAGAATGTTGAGCACAGCGGCACGCAAGCGAAACGCGTGAAACATAAATGCTTGTTATTTAAAATCTTCTTGGACTAATAAATATTTCAAGTGCAGAAAACATATCAGTGATGAAACGTTAAAGTGGTGTAATTCCACTGGCGCGGTTGTTTACCGGCAGCTTTCGAGGATGCCAGAAGCGTTGGTACACCAGCGTATGTCACGTCCGCATTAGTTGCACCCGCGTATTGTTAGAACATTCACCGCGGAGTTCAAGCGCAACATCACCGCATACTTATGTTGAATTCCAATGGCGGAGTCGGAGCAAGTTTTTCTGTTCGTTTCGGAGCAAGTTTGTTCCAGTCACAGAGTGAAGGCGGGAGTAAGGTGTTCCAATGAGAGAGTCGGCGGGGATTGAGAGCGGGAGTCACTCCGTGGAGCAGAAAAAGATGCTCCCCCAAAATTGGCGGAGTGGACCGGAACTCTGCGTGACGTATTTCATTTACCACGTTTGTCTGCTGAGAGGCGCCACCGGTCACGACTCGCGAGGAAGCAAAAGCTGCTGCACGCTTGGCGAGATATCCATTCCGCACTTTAAAAAAACAACAACAGGTGAACAGCGCGGAAGGGACAAGTGACCGGTGCGGCGGTGCTGGGAGCAAACAGCGGAAGGAAATGACAACACGCAAGGTATCCTGGGTAACTCGGTGATAGAACTTCCGCTTCCGCCTTGCTCCGGCGGCGCAGGTTGTGTTCCACTCGCGGATCTGGAGGCATTGCTCTACGCCAGAGTCTAGTGCTCGCTCGCGGAGTCCGTCGGCTGCTACGATTCCACCATTGGAATTCAACATTATTCATGACTCCTAGGCGTCCATATCGTCATTCTGAATGTATGGCAGACGAACGCAGTAGGAACAAAAGTAAAGAAAGACACTGTATTATGCAGGGTGCTTCACGTAACTTGAACCAAGGATTCAAAGAAAAGAAAAGTGATTAACCTCAACTGAATGAAACCAACGACATGTGGCTTGCGCTCATGTGGCGCTCCTTAGGACATTTTTTTAATATATCATGCTTAATTAGTTAGGTCTCTATAATCAATTATGCAATTTTTCTAATATTCCCTTCAGGGCCAAGTGCGTTTCGTTACGTTGTAAAGAGCATTTCAAACGACCGATCCTTCTTTTTTTTTTTTTTTGTGGCAAATCGCGTTTCCGGCGTTTCAAGAAAGCCCGCGAAATATGAAATAAAACCACGTCACTGCGCTCGTACGCTATCGTGTTGCAGCGCGCTCCACCGTGCGTCGAACCTATCGCTTATCATGGACGACGGTGCTTCCTTTCCGTCTGACCCCGATAAAGATGCTGACGCACGGTGAAGCCGATACCTAGAGCCGCGGCTGCTCACTTCGCCACGGTCCGCGCGCACGGTTCTTTTGCACAAAGCACACTGGAGAGTGCTGCAGTCCTATAGCGCATGAGCGCAGTCACATGGTTTTATTTCATATTTCGCGGGCTTTCTTTAAACGCCGGAAAGAAATTGCCACAGAGCATCGGCGGTGCCACATAAATTGGACTGGTCGTTTTCGAACGCCCTCTACAACTTAACTAAACGCCCTTCGCCCTAAAGAGAATTTTAAAAAATTGCGTAGTTTATCTTAGTTAACTAATTAAGCACGATATAAAAATTCCCTAAGGAGCGCCACAAGACGGCAAACCATATGTCCTTCGTTTCATTACCCCCCAGTTGCGGTTAACCACTTTCAAAATTCTTTGTTCAAGTTACGTGAAACACCCTGTATAACTGAGCTGTTGAAAAAAGTGACACGTTGCAGCCACTTTTTTTTATTTTTTTTTCTATTGAAGCTTTCCTAGTATTCTTCTTTTTTATTCTCTTTTCTTTCTTTTATTTTATGCTCTGAATTTCAAGCTCATAAGGTCGAAAACTTTCTAATACGCTGATCTTTCAGCGCACTGCGCGGTGGGAACCAGTGACGTTCACGGCCGAAGGCGCTGATTCATGCCAAAGCTATGCCCCCACCTTTTACCCCTCTCCTTTTATAGGAACAGGTGTACATGGACCAAGGATGCTATAGCGTAAAGCTATTCCAAACTTTTCTATTCCAATTCGGCAATCAGCCCTCCATGACCGGTAAAAAAAATTTTCGGGCCACCCCCACTTCCCCTGTCTCTCATGCGGCGTCACAAAACTGCGAAAACTGCGAATCTGATATGATGTGTGCACACTGATTATGCATGATTGGGCCGAATGAAAGATAAATAATTACTTCTCATTCGATGATTTTTTTAGCCATAATACTCTGCCATTGATCCAACGTTTTCGGGATGCGTCCACTTCGCCTGTCTATCACGCGACGTCACAAAACCGCGAAAACTCATAGCGTCAAAGTGACGTGTACGCGTTGAAGACGTATTAATATGCCGAAAAAAGAACTGATTTCTTTTTCTGAATAGCTGGAGGCTGCCCTATTTCGAAAAGATGATGGCTGCCTACCAATTGCTGTGGCACTAGATACTGGGAGCGGCCGCAGAGTACGGATTTATATAGCACGTATAATAAAAAAATTTTCGTGGCACTATAACGTGATCGAGCCCTTTCGGCACGTATGAGACATTACTCTGCCAAGTATTATTTGCTGAGGATCCATTCTGGCGGCATTATTTTTAATGTTCCGTTGCACGCCACCGCGCATTTGAACCATCCACTGCAAACTATATAAGTATGGGGAAACGGATTAATCACAGACGTCGGCACCAATCCGTCGTTCTATGATTGGAATGAAAACTTTGTCAAACATTTCTTTTTCTGCGGACATGCTCCTAACTGCACCTGAAACCCGAGCGAACCAGGTTCGGACGAATCAAGATGTCGGCATGTGAGCTGCGCAGTTCAGGATGCAGATGAAAGCAGCAGCCGCGGACCGCCAAAACACCATAGTCGCGGAAGCGCCTCATGTGGCGGTGAAGAGAAGATACCAGCGGGTCTTGGGATAGGCCGGTGGGGAACGAGAAACAGCTTTCCTGACAGACGGGCTAATCCTCTCCAACTCAGCGATTGCTTGCTGAGGCAAGGCCCTCGTCACCTGCTAATCTCGGCTCCCCTCCGGTGGCCTCCGCGCCCCGTCCAACCACATTAGTCTCTTGCGGCCATCAGAGCGGGTGCACGGGCGAAGCGCCAGAAGCGCTCGGTGTGCCCCCCTCTGCATGCAATGCCCCTGCACAAATCGTGCGCATTTGGTTTGCTTTGGTGCCTGTGCGTATGTCTCAATTGTAGCGAGAGTCATCCGTGTTTTCATTTTCGTGCTGGCCTGAAAAAAAAAAAGAAAAACGACGACTCGCCATTGTTTGTTTGCTAGCTCATTCTCGCGCTCTTTGCTTTCTCCTCCTTCTTAGAAGGCGCGATTGGGCATGTTTTTTTTTATTGTCTTTCAGGTTCCCGTGATATTATTTTTAAAAAAATCATGGGCCATTCCACTCTATGAAGGTGGATGACGAAGTTTAGCACACGACACAGATATAATGCAGAATTTTGAACAAGGGTAAGAACACATTTATTGTCCTAATCGGTGCTCATCATGACGATAGGTACGCACACACATTCTCGTATCACCTCTATTACTATCTCTTATCTATATGCTACCTACCTGAGAGTCTACTTATCTTGAAAATTGTGCCTATTGATGACTAATCTAATGAAAATGCATATCGAAGTGATGAGACGTATATAAGCTTATGGATAGAATGAAGTAATTTTGCATAAAATTCGGGAGCTGAGTTTTCGCACACGCAGATTTGTTGACAATCATGAAAAATCCACGGAACCCTAGTCATAAACATCTTGACTGTAAAAAGGACGGTGTAAATAAAACGAACTTGAAGCAGTAAACTCAGAAATGAAACAAAGGAGGGTATTTCTTCCCGTAGATTCGCATGCAGCTTATACGCTCTTATCTGTAATGACAGCGCTAATGGAATAAATTTCTGCGACCTTGGGGTGCCGTGCTTTTAGCAGCACAAGAAAAACAGGAGACTACAAACTGTTGCAGTGTGATATATTACAAAGAAGGTACTTATGTATACGTGCTGAATTGGTAGCTTTTCTTTTCTTTTTTTTAATTTTAGGCGATAAGGCGCTAGCGAGCATGGTAAGGACCATTGCCATCTTCGTTTCTATTTTTCTAGCCTATATGTAGCCCCACTATGACTCCAGCGACTTCAGTGGTTGAAAGGCAGCACTGCAACCTATTCAGTGAAGCGAGGTAAACGAATCATGTGTAGAGAAAGTGTGTAAAAATGCTGTCACTGTTAAGAAAAACGAAAGAGCTTTGAGGAAACAAAAGGCTGTTTAAGAAAATGCTGTAGAGTGTTGATATAGTTCTTTTGTGTTATTACAGTAGTAAAGAAAACAGAACGCTCTATATAACTTAAACCCTCAAAGCACTCCGAAGTGTTCATTATTGCCGATACTCCTGGATTCTTAGAAAATTGAAAGGACAACACACCCGGCTAAAAATATTAGACTAGTTAATCCAGCTCCTGACTTCAGCATGTCAATGTAATAATTTTTAACCAGAGGAGCTGACTCACTTGGTTGGCTGGTAACAACTTTAGTGATAGCCCTGCAGAGCTTTCGCCGACGTGGTTTCCCACGAGAGGTCTCCCACCTGGGGACGTCGAGGTAATGCGCTCTCGAAGTCGAGGCCGAGAATTTCCATGGTGCCTCTCAGACTGCCGTCGAGAACCTGGTGTTTCAGTTGTATCATTACGTCTTCCGTAGACAGGTGTGGGCGGAATCCTATGATCGATGGTTGGTACGCCCCTTTCAGCTCTAAGTGGACTTGCCAGTGGTTAAACAGTGCGGGCTCCATGGTGTTGCCGACGCACAACGTTAGCGATATGGGGTAAAGGTTGTCGAGGCTCGGCGCTTTTTCGAATTTTAGCATTAGGATCGTTCTCGTAATTTTGCACTGTTGTGGGAGGCTTCCGTGCTGCCAACAGTCATTGATGTGTGCCGATGTATGCCAGCAGTCATTTGTAGTTGGCGGCATACATCAGTGACCGGTCCTCGGCCTGCGTCTAGATCGGCGCCGATTTGCTGTGGAGGTTGTGCAGTGCCGTCCTGATCTCGTCTGCACTAAATAACATTATCCAATTCTGCGTTCGTATCCCCCTCATACGGGCTGTGTTGTGCGGTCGAAGTGTGCGGCAGGTACTTCACTCGTAACCGGGCGGTCACTACATCTTCACGGTGCTTCTCGAGCTCCTTGTGTAACAGACGTGCGTGGCAGTCCCTCTGGTGGGACTTGGTCTTCGTTTCGTCCAACAGATACTTCAGCAGCTTCCGCGATTTCCCGTTATGTAGTTGGCCATCCACTGCATTGCATAACTCGTCCTAGTGATGGCGGTTGAGGATGCGGCATTTTCTCAATGTTGCTTTTGATTTCCGCTATTTTCTCTCCGAGTCTCTGATTGAGTCTCTGTCCCTTCTATCTGGACAGGACGGAGTTCTTCGCCTGGTTGAAGTGCACCAGGCGGTTGTCCATACTGTCTGCTTCGACATCGGTTTCAATGGCCCTGGTTGACGCTTTGGCATCCGCGGCCAGTGAGTGGGTCCACGCTTCGATGTACAAAATCGTATTTCCTGAAGATTGTTGTTGGTCTCATTTCTTTCTAAAATCTTCCTAGTCGGTCTATTCAAAGTTGCGCTTACTGCCCTGTGCTTTCTCCGGCCTCGCAACGCGTATTTAGACGATCATGTTGTGATCGACAGTTATCTTCTTTGCGAATGCCCCCGCCCTGTTGTCAGACTAAACGCCGCATGCAACAGCCGCTCCACATCAGGGAGGATCCTTGCGCCGGTCCTAGCTCGCTTGCATGCGGAATCATGCGAACAATTAAAATTTGGAGTCGGATATCTCGGAGCACAGACACGCTAGAAGAATTATTCCAACTGATACTGTATAGAAACACGACTGTCTGTAACTTTTCACAACAAACATACTCACCTACTGCAGTCAACAAAATGTTAATTCTTCAATTTCAGTTAATTGGGCTGCCGACAGCGATAATTGTCATCTCGCTTTGTGTCCCCCTGGCCACATAACTTTTCACAGGTGGCACAGTGGTATTCGCGTGCCTCACAGTGCGTAAATTTAGGAAAACCATGAAGCTTAATTTTGAACACCATGTATAGGAAGGCGACTATGTTCCAAGCACATTCTTGACTGATAAGAGATCTCTCCCTGAAGCCGACAAGACGATCAGGGTCAAGAGATGAGAATGTTGTCCACAGAAGTGCCGGTGATGCGCTAATAAGCACAGCGAGGAGACGATCTTTTACATACTCGGTATAAAAAAGCATGGGATCAGACACCTTGACATGTTGACCCACTAAGAGTACTTAAAATAATATCGTGCACTGAAATATAGCAACAGAACTCCGAAAAATAGGGAAAATATAAAAAAGAGACGCATGCAGAGTCGCGAAAGCAAAAACTCCGCTCAGGATTCCCGTTGTAGAAAAAAATCCGATGCGCAATTACGCTTGAGAAACTTCACTCGAAACTCTGTGGCATTACTCCTCTTTCCTTTGTTTGTGTTTCGCTAATGATGTTCTTCTTTTTCCCCTTCTTGAATCGCCCCCGGCGTCAGCATTCCTTGCGCCTTTCAGCCACCCAAAGCTGTCAGCATCGATCGCTGTTCACCGCGTTGCGACTCTCTGAGAGGAATAAAGAGAAAAAGCGAAGACAGAAGTGTGGTTTCGAAGTGAAACTTCCTCTCCTCGTTTTGGAAGCGAGCTGTCCGCTGCTCAAATGGCAGGAATAGCTACTGGCTAGTATACTAAGAAAGAAAGATAGAAAAGGCAGACGCCAAACAAACACATGGTTGCGAGACAGCAAGAACAAGGAAACGGAGGTTCGAGAAAAGTGCGCGCACAAAAAAGGGAGTCAACGTCACTCTCGAGGAGAAGAAGCATGTGCATTGGCGTGAAAGCAGAGTGGCAGCCATTTTAGAACGCGGGTAGCTGAGCTTCATCCGTAATTTTTTGTGCATGATGAACTACACACGCAAGCACACATGCTAACGCAGACACACACAGACGCTTGCACATGACCCCTGCCCATACCTCCCAAATTATTGCGACAAACTAAAAAGGCAGCCATTCTTTGTTTTAACTTAGCGCATGTATGCACAGTGCTTCAATCTCCCGCCTATCCCAAATGGTAGATTCCTCTTAGGACAGAAAACGAAAGAAAATACAAAAGAAACAAATGGGGAGACGTGTGTCTCTTTAAAGAGTTCTTCTTCGTCGTAAACGGTGGGAGTTGTCCAAGCTTTGCTTATCAAAGGTTAAATGAGTGGCCAGTGATAAAGACTTCTGGAATAATATCAACTCGAGCGTTTCTCGTTGCACAGCGCTAACCATTGTGGTACTCCTTTCATGCGTTTTCCTCGCGTGTAACACACGTAGAAGTCAGTTCAGCCGCAGAGGTTCAGCTGTATTAAATAGCACGTCGTCATCAACATCATCACGAACTTTAGAATGGATGCCACTCAACACGCTCTTCTAATGTATGTTTTCTTTTACGCATCGCCTTCTGTACCAGTCATACCATTAACGGGGAAGCTCGCCAAACACACGGAATAAACAATTATTACGTGTCCACCGCATAGAAAGGGGTGCAACATAAGCATGACGAGAGAGAACAAAAAATATTTGGCAGCTGCCGAGTCCACATGTACTATGGAGAAGACAGAGCTCTTATCAGTCATGCACGTACCGTTTTCTCGCGCCAACCAATGACCGCGCCTGGCTACTGGGACCCTCCATGACAACTTCAGGGTTGTCACACGCGCGCGCGCACGCACGCACGCACGCACGCACGCACGCACGCACGCACGCACGCACGCACACACGCACACACGCACACACGCACGCACACACGCACACACGCACGCACATACACACACACACACACACACACACACACACGCGAGCGAGCGCGCGCACAGGACTCGGAGAACAGCGCGTGAGATGAAGAAAATTTTTTTTGCGTCACTTGCACATGCCACGTTCGTCGGCTGTCTCCCTGCATCTATCGCGAATTATGCCCATCTAACATGTGCGCGGAGAAATCAGTGGCTGGCAAATCAGGCTTGACCACCTCTTGTAATGCAAGGCGTAACTTTTCGAGCAAGTTGCGAAGAAGCTGTCCGCATAAACGCGTCGTGAGTCGCGCGTGGTAGAATGTCGCTTCCACCTTGTTCATGTTTGCGCTTGCGTAAGTAAATTCTTGTATGCTTTTGTTCTTGGTCTGGTGCACATTTGCTTAATAAGTGCAATACTGTTGTTGTTCCTTCCCTTGGAATCTCATTACCATACGAATGAGAGAAACGGAGTACTGTGGCGCTTCTCTCACGCCGATATCAACCGCCTGTGTTTATGTTCTTATAGATTGCTTTCCCAAATGATTCGTCTGGCTTTCTTTTTGTTTGGTGCGACATGCCCCATCCCTGCGCATATTAGAATAAGAATGGACATCAAATCACGGTTATTTTGTTTATACGGCGTTAATGAGACATCTTTCCCAGTGCTTTTCCCGAAGAGCAGCAACTACTTTCTAAACAAGTATCTAGAGAACCAACCAGTCTTTCGCAGAAAAAGATCTGTCACTCGGTGCAAGATGCAATGTCGCCTGAAAGGGAGCTGCACGTCTTCTTTGTTATTCTTTCTTTCATTTGCTTGTTCTCTCTTTTGCTAATTCATTTCTTTAAATCAGTTTTTTTTTCGTTTGTGTTTTCACCACATGGCGATTCTCGTTTGAGTCGACACTCTTTTACAGTTAAACTGTTAGCCTCTAGTGTGAATTTTTCGCTTCGTCGTCGTTGCAAAAGAAAAATGATGATAATAATAATAAACTTCAGCAATTGGAGCGAAAACTGCATACATTCTTTCATATTACGCATACAGCATACATCACAGCGTTCTTTTCAATAAAGAACCAGCACGAAACATGCATCCGAACCACATAATTGATGATAAGGTGCTCCTGCTAACAATGCGAAGCACGTAACGCTTCCCGCAAACGTTTCCCAGTAAAGATTACTGTTGCGCAAGCCGGCGTGGCGACGGCAGCTTGCGACGTGAGGAGTGACGTGATAGCCCTTCATATATAAAAGAACCAGCCTAGCAACTGATTCCATTATTGCTGCAGCACCGCTATGGCTAGGCAACGCATAGTTAAGACTCCCGAGGATCAGCGTGAATACCAGGAGCGCCAAAGGGAAAAGAATGGCAATGCGACCAGCGGCGGTGTACTGCCGCTGGTCGTATTGCCGGGAAATTCCAGCGCAGGGCACGTCCGCATGTCCTCATTCTCCTTTGGCTGAGTAATGAGCCGGAGGAGGAATCGAGCAATACGGCATTGCATACAGCCCTATGCAGTTGTAGTGGGGGCTTCCAACAGCTACGTCGGACATGCACTTTCTCAGGGCCGGGAGGGCGAGTCAGTCTTTTTTTTTTATTTACTATTACCTGTCACGTGCCGGCGCTTAACCACGGAAGAAAAGTGGCAGCACATCGTAAGACGTTGTCATACCTCGAAAACGGTTGGCTGACACTGTTATGTAAAGAACGTATTGCCAGCGGCTTTGTGACGCCAAGGCCAATTACAGTTCTTTATACAATTTCGTTGGTCTTCAAGAAGTGCAGCGTCGACATGTACACAAAAAAAAAAAAATGAAGCTATCACAAAAACAGTCTATACGATTCGCATACTGAGGCCGCTGCGTTGCGACGTGACGTCAGAAAGAGTGCCTTCGATTGCTCAAAGCACCTCTTGAGCCAATAAAGTGGGAGGCGAGCTTCGGGGGAGTCATCTTAACAGAGGTCATATATAAGTGCGTGAGCTCGTATAACAGTCATGTTTCTGGAGACACCGTAAAAAACCTTTGCATGGGCACAAAACACGAGTTTAGCGAGGTGCCACAGAGCATATAGTCTCTCTTCGGAGCGATTCAGAATGGAGTGCGTCGCGCAGTTACGCCACGTGCGACGCCATCCCCCAGCCGTGGGTTACGATTACGTGAAGCACAGCGTTCGCTACAAGGGCGCACAAAAAGTGTATTTATTGTCTAGTTATGCGTTTTGTCCATAAGGCGTGCTGCACGAGAAAGGTTGAGGAGAGATTTCTAAATATAGCGGCCGAATCGACCAGGCATCTGAGCCATTCTTCTTCCGTGGACAAGTTTGGCACATATTGCATGACACTCAGCCGAAGATTCGTAAAAATAAAAAGAACGTTT